>NC_051218.1:14100026-14473359 GCF_015220715.1 Pygocentrus nattereri
TAATGGCTTAACAAGTATATTCATTAATCACCAGCCTGATTTCAGCATTTTGAGCTCTAAACAGAGAAACCACCTGAGAATGCCAGATGCTGATACCTGGGTTAGAGAGCGCCAGTCCATGTTTGCACTTCCTACATACATATGCTTGTTGTCCACAACCCACAGCTTAGTGTGAACAATACCCCCAGTGACATTCTGAAGGTCAACTTCTCTGATCTCTGCACCTAAACAGAGACAACAAATAGGGCAAGGCCTAAACAACTCTGCTGCAGAAATAGCAATGCTCAAGACACAAGAACATGCATCCAAATCTACCTGTTCCTGCCAACTCATCCGTGTCTGCAGTGGAAGTCTGTGGGGCATTAACTGCAATTTTCAGGTTCACTCCTCTAGACTCAAGCTGCTTCAATGTGTCGAACAGTTCTTTGCCCTGGAATACATCACAATTTAAAAAGAATTATGTCAAAATACACAGCTATGAAGAAATAAATATTTATTTATTAATTAATTAGGGCTGCCACAAATCTGCTATAAAATGTGCTGTTAGGGTGACATAAGATCCAGCAACAATGGATGTCCGTGAAGCACATGTTACAGCCTCCCTACACCCGTTTAATTCAGTGATTCAACTCAAAACTTAATTCAGTTTTACAACTTCAGTTTTGGTCTCGTTGTAGAGAGTCAGGGGTCACTGTGTCAGTAAAATATTTTCGAGACTGGATGCTGAATCTCAGGAAAGCCCTGGTTCTCAACGACTGAGATTTAAGACAAACATTTGGAGACAAACAGACATATTCGCATTTATGAGCGGCGCAGTTGGTTTCCTGGTACGTTAAATCTGCAACGATAGACTGTCAAACACTAAAAAGTTGAGAAGATGAAGACGCTCCGAATTTCTGCCTGCAGCATCGAATGTAGCTGCTGCACCATATAAGGTGGAACGGGAAAATTCAAACAAGAAGCTGGAGAATGAGAAGCAATTTCAGGCTCGTAAAACAGCTGAATGTTGAGAGACATTTTACAATAAGCTGCTCTACTTCTGAGGAAAAGTTTCCTGATGGAAAGGGGAGGAAAGCGGCTATAGCTGCTCTGCTTTAAACTCTAGCCCAAAGTAAGTCTCCGTTTTCGTTTATATTTTTTAGCCTATACTAGGACATCAGCACATACTGAGACATACTAGACACTAAATGTTGTGGCTTCCAAGGTGGTTTGATTTTTGTCGAAAATACAAAATGGCTCTTCTTAACATTTGGGGTTGTGACTCCCAACCGAACCTACCTTTGATGCACAGTGTGCCAGTTGGATTTCTCACTCATCTATTTGTGCTTCTGTTATGAATCAAGTTTGTCCTGCACCCCTTTTAAATTAATAATTATTACATCTGCTATTGTTACAAGCAGCTATACAGCTATTAAGAGTGCAACTGCCTTTCTGGGCCCTGAGAAGGTTTTATGTAGCACTGGAGATAAATCTTTATTATCTTTGTATTAACTGTACCTGTATAGCACTGGGCTCAGTGAGGCCCATATCTGAGCCTCTGAGTGTGAAGTAGAAAGCAGCAATCTTGACAGAGCTGTTAGCTTGGTTGAGCAGGTTGGTCCAGGTATGTGAAATGCTCTGCAGGTGTACAGACATATGGGGGAAGTACAGATCCTCGGGGAGACTCTCAACAAGGGTGAGCCTGATGGGTGAGTTTCAAACGATGTTTAATTATCTCAGATTATCTGTTCTTACACAATAAAAAATATTGAGGTGTGACAAAACGGCTTTCTCACCTACAATCAGTGCTGCATTGTTCTTGAGGCAACCAGAAACCTTCAAGCCAATGTAGTTCCAGTTGCACCATTAGATGAGAGACAGACTTAGGGACCCCATAGTGCCAAATGTGTTGACCAAATCCACCCAGAAGCAGCAGAACAGTTGGGAGGAGACAGAAGAGAGCAAAGCTCTTTCTTTTAGACTGCCAAAAGCAAAATAAAGAACACAAGGAAGCCTTTTATTTTCAAGTTTTTCTCCTGATGAAAAGCTCACACATTAAAACAGTCACACATGCAAAACACTGCATACTTCACTTTTGATTTCTTGCTGTTTTGTGTACACCCAGTGAGAGCTCTTGTACTGTTCAGTGTAATGTTATACTATAAAGGGGGATAAAATATAATAATACATAGTAAATGAAGTACAACTTACCCCTGAGGATGTGATTTTACTGCGTTCCACGAGTGAGGGATCTACTTTTTTACTCTTAGCACTGACACCTGGAGCCTTCTGTTTTAGCCGTGTTTCAGAGGACACTGCTGGTGGACATTTCTCAATCTTCTTCAACTTTACTGTGTCTCCTTCAAGACACTCCTTGCCAGCATCATCTGTGACTGATTCTTTACCACAATGTGGTAAGCATGGTGTTTCTTTTACACATGCCTTATCAGAGTCTTCTCCAAGACTCTGCATGTCTTCACAAATGTTTTGTACATCTGATGGGTCAGAGGTATCAGGCAGATGCTCCTCAGGAGAAGTGCTGGAGCTGAGACCTTCTGTAACATTATCCAGAAGATCTGAAACTGATTCATCATCATCACCTTTAGGGGAGTTCTCTATAATAAAAGACTGAGGCTCTGAGAATGAACCTGTCACATGCAACTCCGTCTCAGTCCTGAGACTGGGTCGCTGAAGTAATCCTTCAAGCCCTTCAGAGCCTGCGTATGTATTCGGTTCAGGCGTGTGTTTCTGTTTGAATGCAAGTGGTGTGGCCTCTGAAGCATCAGAGATGGGATCTAAGAAGTCACCAAGAGAGAGATCATCAGTGCTGCATGAGTGTGTGGACAAAATAGGCAAGGTTATTTCTTTGTCCCCTAATACCGGCAGTTTTGTTCTCAAAGGCTCTCCTCTCTCTTTCATTTGGCCTTCTCGACAGGAGCCCTCACCCTTTGCTGGCAGTGATGACTCTGCAGTTGGGGTGGTGGTTCGCTTGCGAGCCAATGAGCTCTGGAAAGTGGGGATGCGAGAGGTAGGTCTCCCAGATTTACGTGATTCATCCCCCTCCATCCTCTTTTCAGTTGCTCCCTTATCTTCATCTTCCCCCATAATCTGATGCACATCATCATTTTCAGTTGCCTAAAAAAAGATCATGTAAAGACTTTATTTATAGCAGATGATGGGACTATTTAGTTGGTGCCAGCAAATGGAAGGGTGGCACAGACAGACTGTAAACCTTAGCTAAGTGATAAAGTGTATCTTAACGTTAACTACTGCTCGTCTGCTCAGTGCCGACACCAACGAGCAAGGTATACAACAGACCACATTTCAACCTGTAATGCTTTACAGCTCACGACTCAAACGTTAAACCAAAGCCCGAGACAATAAAATACGTAGTTGATGTTCAAATAAAGATAACAGATATCTAGTTAGGTAGTTTAGTTAAGTTACCGTTTTTTTCAACCAGAACCACATATCTGGGAAGTGAACGCCCCGTAAGCTAAAACAGCTAATTAGGTTAGCAATCTACATAACTATATTGCAAAACACAAAAATAACGCCAACTTACCATGCCTGTTACTGCTACGGGTACAATCAAAGATGCTGTCTAGCTAACTAAGTAAAATGTTTTCTGTTTCTAACAATATTAACTATTTTTGGTTCGAACTCCTGTTCTATTTCCACTGCAGAACCCTTAGCGAACAGGCTAGCAGACGTCTGGTGATTAGCTGTTGCCGTGTATCTAGCTATGCCCCTCAAAGCTAACGCTGTTAGCTGACTAGCTATATTAGGAGACAAGGTTTGCTCCGAGCGCAAGTTACTCTCGTCTTGCTACGTGGCTGTGGGTCTGTGCAGAGTCAGAAGGAAAACCTCGCCTACTTCACCAGCTCCAGCTAAATACCCACCTCTGCATAACGGCCAATATGTCTTAGTCGTGCTGACCGTCTCAGTGGCGTGTCTGAGCGAGCTGACCGCCTCCGTCCCATCACGAAACTCCGACAAAGAACTAAATTCTGAATTAAAATGAACTGAACTGAAGACCATCGAGAGTGAGACGGTTTAAATTAACTATTACACCGACTCGTAGAATTATTTGCTGTCTAAGGTGATGTGTTTTGATTTGTACGCGTGTTATGAAACACAACATCGGATGACCAAACAAATGTCAACAGTTTATGATTCAAATTGAACTAGCCGCGGTTTCCGGTCCTCAATCACAATTGGCGGTTTGGCAGCACAGCTGCATCTGCAGAGAAAACACGGGGAACAGGGGAAACGGAGAGGCTGATTTTAACACACGCTTTAAAACACGAGCGAACAAATCTCTGACGCGGGCTGGAAAAGAGTAGTGCTCAGAAAATTCAATTTTATTAATTTCGTTTGTTAATTTATTCGCTTCTCCAAGTTATGTATTTTCTCTTTGTTTTACTTTTTAAACGTTTTAAGATCAGATTCACTGCATTAATTATTTAATTATTTTGTTTTAGTCTCCCTTAAAAGGAGAACCTGTGTTAAAAGGTGGCATATTAATACAAGTTATATTACTACTACTACTACTATTATTATTATTATTGTTATTATTATTATTATGTTGTTGTTGTTGTTGTTGTTGTTGTTGTTGTTGCTCTTACAAAAACAAAGATATAAATATTTATATAGTCATGACGTTGCATTCCTACCTATACAATATTTGAATTAGTCTAGAATTCAAAATCCCATTATGCTAAATTATATTTGATCATATAAAAACTACACATAATACTAAAAAAAACATAAACCCGATTGTGCCGCTAGATGGCGTCGTATCATAACTGCTAAGAAACGCGTTAATATTCCGCTTTCGCTCTCAGTTCGCCGCAGACTCATAAAGGAACTGGACAGAGTGACAGCTGGACGTTGTTAAATGTACAGCCTCAAGGAGGTACGATGTCTCTTTTCGTATCACACTTACAGAACCTGCCTAATACTGCAGAAATGTTGAAATGTTATTTTGATTGTATAAGTACAGTTTTACGTTAGCATGTCACTTTGTTAGCCACCAGTTTAGTAGTTTTAGCAAGTTAGCGTTAGCTAGCTTGCTAGGTTAGCTATGTTTACTCTTGTTGTTGTTGTTGTTGTAGCCTCAGTAAGTTACACCACAAATATAACCTAAACCTGAGGTGTTCGTAATATAAAAGCAGTCCCAACGTTGCTTCCTTGTTCCACTAGTGACCGTGACTGAAGTAGTGCACATTTCGCACATATACGCAACTGCAAGAGCCGTTAGCTGAGATTATTTTAATCCGTCTTAATGCTGTTGAATAGTAACGGAAGTCTTCGTGTTTTCATTTTCGTTCCAGGTTTGGGCTGTGAGGGCAAATTGGCGTCGTTCTTGACACTGACAGCTCGACTCTTTATGTTAGCTGTTTGTCGTGGCAGTTTTATATTATGATAATGTGTGTCTGGCTCTGTTTTTACACTCATTAAATCCTAGACCGTAGACGATGACTTATTCGCTGTCAGAAACAGATGAATGGCCAGAAGTTTTGGGGGAACACCAGCGATTTAGTGTTTCATATTTACTAGGGATTCTCCAATCTAGAAATCCTCACCCGATTAGTTCGTATCTTCAGCATTCCCTGATTGTCTAAGGCAAACTTGCATAACTGCACGTCTCTCTCTCTCTCTCTCTCTCTCTCTCTCTCTCTCTCTCTCTCTCTGTCTCTCTCTCTCGGGTTTGCCAAAAGTAGAGATAAGACATTGACAGACAGATGAGCACAATCAGCTAACCCACATATTTAATGTGCTTTGCTGAGCATAGTTTTATGCACTTTTGCTCTCTTCCATTATTCCAGCTTATCTTTGTTATTGTATTTTAACTACCTAACATACAGCACAATATTCTAAAACAATTAGATATAATCTTCTCTGACATATCACAATCATGGAGGTTACATCTTCTCACCCCAACTCTTCCTTGCCACCACCACCTTTCCCAATAAGTCCAGCTATGGCTCCATCTGTACAACTCGGCATCACCATAGTTTATACATGTCTCTATGGAAGTTTGTTCTTGATAGTGTATGTTCAGCTTTGGCTGTTGTTACTGTACCGCCATAAAAGGTGGTCCTACCAGAGTGCTTTTCTGTTCCTGTGCCTGTTCTGGGCGGCCCTTCGTACTACGCTTTTTTCCTTTTACTTTGGTAACGCTCTTGCGGCCAACCATCTTCCCACTCCAATCTACTGGCTCCTCTACTGTTGTCCTGTGTGCCTACAGTTCTTCACTTTAAGTCTCATCAATCTGTACTTTACTCAGGTAAGGTGTTTAAGAGCTATTTTTCATCCAGTACATGGTAAGTTTTCAGTTCTTTCACCTTATGGTCTTTGTTTTGCCTCATTCCAACAGGTTTTGCTCAAAGTTAGGGGGTTATTCAAGATTGAACGCAGTAAAGGACTGTAAGTGGCTTCATTTTGTGCTTATTTTGATAGTGAGTTATGAATGTCGAGACCAAACATTACAGATGTTTAAGGGATTTGTTGAAAATGTTTGTCTTTCTCTCAGGTGGGTGGCTCGTTGTGTCTATGCAGCCATGAGTGCTGTCTTCTTATGCGTCAATGTGGTTTGTGCCAGCCTTGGGGAGCGAGGGGGCACAGGTGGAGTTGGAAACAAAACGTGGAGGTTGGTTCTGATCCGAGTCCTGGTGAATGACTTGCTTTTCATTGCAGAAGCTGTGTGTCTGGCCACTTCTCTCCTTCTTCTGACCCGATTCTCTCCTTCCACCAGCCCTTATTTACACAGCAAGGTATTTTGGAGCTTTGAATTAGTCATTTTCATCATATCATGCATGTAAAATGTTATATATATTTGTATGTATGTATATGTATGTATATCTTAACAGTATAATGCAGCTATTCACTGTGTTATAACTCAATCTAAACCTCAATTATCAGAGAAAGTTGTTAACTGCTGCTGTAAGATGAGTTAACTGGTCGCATTTGATAGGTTTTGTGAGCTAAGTTTCTAATGAATTTAGGAGCCTAGAATGAACTAATGAAAGTGCATGGTGAGAAATGCCCCAGTATTAATTGTGAGTTTAGTAATGTACTGTACGTTTTCTTTTGAAGAACTTTTGTTATTAATTTTCAAAATACCTACTGGAGTACTAAAGTATGAAGTAGTTAAAGATTATCATGAATCTGGAGCATGGTGTTGTTGAAATAGTCAACCCCTTTTGTTCAGTTTCTTCACTGACTGTAAAACAAAATCGTCTATGGTTTGTTTTGCCACATCATTTGCTGTGCCACTAGCTCCCATGCAGTCTCAAAGTGTAATAGATCCACCACCAAGTTTAACAGTCAGTAGATGTTATTTATCCCCTTTTTATCCCCAAATATTGGTGATTGTAGCCAAATAAATCATTTTTTGTTACCACATCAGACCACATAACTTCTAGGGGTTGTTTTGCTTTGATGACCCTCCCATACAGATGATATTTGTCCAACAACACTGCACAGTGCATGGTGTATCGCTATTCTTGTGTGAACCGCATCTTCTTGTAGGCCCTTGGCAGTGATTTGGGAGTTTTGCTTTACATACATGACTAGTTTGTCAGCACTTCAGTTAGAGATTTTTCTTGGCCTTTTAGATTTTGTCTTGAAGAGTTCTCTTTAACTTTCATTTCTCAGTGAAAACTGTAAGCAGGAAATTAGCCATCTTTTTATAGTCTTCTCTTGCTTTGTAAGAGTCAATTATCTTTAGTTTCAGATCCTCAGTGAACTGTTTGACGAGCATGTGAATGATGAGTATAAGCACAATACCTTCAGAACTTTACAACTGTCACATACTTTGATAAACTGTGGGACTGTCTGCACCTTACTTGGATTAATTCCTAATAAGCAAAAAAGCTCTCAAAAATTATGTTAAATAAGACCTTAAAAATCATAGTAGTAGAACAACTGAAAGGATATTCAGACTTATGCAACATTTGATGTTTTCCAGTGTGTTCAATTTAGCAATTGAATAGGAATTGTCCTTTAAAATGTTCAGAAATATGTCATGTTAGTTTAAAATCATCTAATGCAGATGGGGTGTTAACTTATTTTCATTTAGAAAATTAACAGCATGTGTAATTTGACTAAAGATGTCCACATTTTCTCTTCACTATACAATTGTATATACATTATATGTAGACATCTGATTTCTCTTTTGTTACAGGGGACCACTGTATGCCGGACTGCAGTGTTGGGAGCTGGTGTAATTCTGCTCTTCTTCAGTAGAGCATGCTATAACCTTACTGTGCTCATCCTGTCCCAGAATCACAAGGTCGCATCCTTTGGCTTTGACTGGTACAACATTTCAGATCAGGTATGAAACTTGACAGATATCCAAGATATCAGAGATGATGGAGATGTACTCTAATTTCTATATCAGTTTTTAACGTTAATGTGAAATCCTGTTTTTCTGAAGGCTGATCTTCGTAGCGAACTTGGAGACACAGGCTACATCGTGTTTGGGGCGATACTTTTCATATGGGAGCTTCTACCTACCAGCCTCCTCATTCTAATATTCAGAGTACCACGTCCTCCCCAAGACACGGTTAGCTTTTTATCCGTTAAAAGAAACTGGTCTTGGCACATTGCTTTTTGTTTGATGTTTAGTGATGGGGTGTTTTTTCCCCTTATGTTGTTTCAGAGCTGTAGTCCAGCTATTAACACAAGGGGCTCATGTTCTTATTTCTTTGATGACCCACGGGGGATGGATGGCGACACTGGTGCTACATGGTCACACAGCCTGCGTCCTAATAACAGGTATCTCAACAGGTCTTATACTTATTTTCATTAAAAACGCTCAGGCAAAAAACAGCTTCAATGGCTTTTTTTTTGAGTACTTCCTCAAATAGAAGTACTTTGAAGTTTTGTCATGATTATGGCTGAAATGTTTCCACTTGTAAGGACACATGGCAACTTCAAAGGTTTTTTTTTTCTGTTCTCAAAACATTTTGGTTATACTTCAGTGAAGGCAAACATGATTAGAACCACCTCTTTGTTTCTAACAGCTGGTTTGGCTCCACTGAGACAACTCCACTCCTCTTCAATAGGACAGAGCAGATCAACCAGCATCACTCCCTCTACTCGACTCCACAGAACTGACTTCTCCACAAGGGATTTTAGGGATTTGACTCTGATTATTCTCAGGTACTGCGTTAGTACCTCATCCTGTGGAGACCAATAGGTATTATTTGCACTGACGCTATGTACTCAGGCTTGCACATTGTATTTACTTTTTTTCCCTTAACTGTTAACAGAACTAATAGAAATCCTTGTAACTTAATACATATACCATTTAAGGGGATTTGCAGGCTCTACCCTGTGTACATAAGGACCAATAAATTGCTATTTTTTTCCACTTAGACTTATAAAAACTTTTGATATTGGTTAAAATAATGGACCATTAGTGGAATGGACTCCTCCTGTATCAACTAATATATCTTCTCTTGGTTTCAGATAACTGACAAATGTGAATCAATTAATGAATATTTATTCATTTTAAATGTTTTTAAAGGGAAGTATAAGGGACTATGATCCACTTTTTTTCTTTTATTTTTAAAAATATTTTATTAATAATTTAACTGCATTGTTTGCATTTTAATGGATTCCACAAAAGACTTTGGATTGTATTTTTTCCTACAGTGTAGAAAAGTAAACAGCAAAGGGAAAAACACTGACTTGAACAGTTTATTCTGCAGTATGTACAGATTCTCCTATTAAAACACTTTATACAGTATGTACATGTACGTTAATTTACTTTGCCATGTTATGTATGATTTCCCCTCTCTTAGCAAAATTCAGATCTCAAGAAAATTCAAATAGCTAGAAATGATCAAAGCACAAAGAATGAAAAAAAATTCCACCTGTAAGGACACATGGTAAATCCAAAAATCATCCTCCCGTTTCAATACTCATTCTCTGTGATGGGTTTCAAGGGAAAAAAAGACCATATTGAGAGTCTGAAGTGAGGAAAAACAAATGGACTATGTAGTTTAATGAATGAAATGACCTCTGGTATGTCTTATATTACTAATTCTGCTCTGTACTCTGTACTGGAACTGGTCTTCTATCTGTGAATCTCCCATACACTGTATTCAAATTATCCTTGAAACTTCTCAACATGCTGACTCAATATCTTAAATAACACATAAGAGCCCCCTGGGAAACAATCTGATCTCATGCACCCAAAGTGCCAAAAGAAGGGTGTATGAGATGTGTTTCTAGTATAAGAAGTCCTTTCTGACACACCATGCTTGGTTCATTGGATGAATAATCAGTGGTCAAGAGGCGGCGTAGTCTCCAGCTTGCGCAGGCGTCTTCGTCTTAGCTCTGCAGCGTTGGGCTCTCCGTCATCCTCTCCGCCCTCTTCCTCCTTCTTGTCTTCCTTCTCTGCAGCTGGGGTTGAGTTTGGCTGAGAAAAACCTGTTGCTCCATTCACAGGGCCAACTGCAGAGAGAAAAAAAAGACAATTTGATCTTGCCTCCAAAGATTTATACAAATATATATCTCACACACTGATCTTCCCAGGTCACTGGAACCTATCCCAGCTCGGGGGAAGGCAATTCACCCAAATGCATGTCGTTGGACTATGGGAGGAACTACCCACTCTGCCACTGTACCACCCTTATAGATCAGCACTACTGAAATATAAGATCCAACCATTCTGTTGTCACTCACTAGTTTGTGCACCACTCTCCTGGCTAGAGGCCTCAGTGCTGCCTGCTGAGGCAGATGACTCAGTTCTCCCTGGTCCGCTGACCTCGCCAGGACTGCTTTCTGACCGAGGAGGGCTAGGGAGTAAAAGGAGAAATGAAAGAACATGAGGAAATACTTTACTAGTGAGTGAGTTAGTGTGTAGCATTGCAACAATGGATATTTTTAAAATCCAGCAAAAGGTCACTACCAGCAAAAAGTATGAATTCCCCATTGTCAGAGATAGTTTACCTGAGTGTGGCAACAGTGGTGAGGTAGTGGTGGATGTTGAGCATGGCAGCGTCCAGCAGTGTGTGAATATTATGAAGGCACTGTAGCCTAGCCTCCAGACCTCGCCGGCCCTCCTGCTCCAGTTCCCTCAGCTCTTCCTCAGACATTGTGGATAAGGACGCCGGTGGAGGAGGCATGGACGACACTAAGAACCAAGACAAGCGCAGTTCAGCATAAAATCAATAAAAATAAATGTGTAACTTCAGATAATATACACATCTCTCAAGCAGGGACATTTTCCAAGGATCAATGGTCATATGGATTTCCAAATTTGGTGTTTCTTTACGGTTTTGGCTGAGTCACCCATGAGGAAAAAATGCTTGAACGTGTGCCTTGTGTTAAAATGTTAATGTTTGCACAGCCTACATGCACGTGCACAAATATATAAAATGTGCCATAACTTTTTCAGGGGCCACATTATATCCCCTGTATATATACTCTGATAGGATGGATCCACATGCCTCATTGACAGTGGTGTCTATGAAAAATGATGCATGAGAGACCCTGGGAAAACACAGTTGGGCATATAAGCAATTAAAAAATTTTCAAATTCTGTTTCCAATATGTATTACAGTCCTATACTGTTTGGTATTTAAAAATGGCTAACATATGGCATCATATTCCTTATACTTTTTCTTGTTGTGATATTTGAAAACGGTTCATTTGAAAATGTGGATATTCAAACAGCAAATGTGGTCAAAAAGGTTGTTACCACAAGGTAAAGAACAGGTTGTCACAACTGCCAGAATCTGTTTTGTGACCAGAGTGATTTAGGTAATGATGTATTGCTGAAACTGGATGGTGTCATACTCACTAAAGGGTGGAGGTGGAGGCATGGGCAGCCATGGTGCAGAGGGGAAAGGTGGGGGCATGGAGAAGGAGAATCCAGGCACTGTAGCTCCAGGAGCAGCAGTGGCACCATCTGTAATGGGCTGGCTTGAGCTACTAGCTCCTGAATCTGCAGAAATAAATGGAAGTATTCAATTATAGTGAAGTGGGTAAAAGAAGAAGAGGAAGAAAAAAAAAAAACAATATCTCTCTTCCTGCTTTGCACTCAGGGTGAGAACTATGTTCCAGTGAAGTAATAACTTTTAGATAATGTAATAAGATGTAAAGAATTAAAAAAAAAAACTCAAAATACTTATTCTGCACTGGAGCCTTGAATGCCCTGAATGACTGGTCAGATGATAACTACAATTATATAGTTTGGGACTACAATTATTATTGGTCATGCATGACTGCAACATTCAGTTCACTCTAAAGATGCAAGCCCTGTTCCTTACAGCTAATGGAATTAGCTTGATAACTCCAATATAAGCTTAGTCTGACTAACACATGAGCACTCTAACGATAATGTTAAATGTAACGTATTTATCATTTGTTTGCCTGTACAAACTAGCATATTTTAAATATTAGAAAGTTAAACAATAACATAAAATTGCTTATTAAGCAGTGTTTAAACAAGCTGGCAGGTTTCATCAGTAAGCCAGATATGAGAACACAGTCTTGGATTGGATTAAACCTTATTATCAAGAGATAATGCTCACCTGCCCCTTGAGCCTGTGTTGCATCTGCACTGTTCTGCGGAGTGCTGTTAGCAGCTTGAGCACCTGGCGGACCAGCAGGGGGTGCAGCACCAGGGAAGGGACCCCAAAAAGGGAAGAGCCCTGGGGGGAAGTGTGGCATCATGCCTGGCGCAACTGAAGGGAACACACTCAAAAGTCAGAAGAGAATATACTGCTCAAGAGTATTAAATCAAAATGTTATTTCAGTGTCACTTGTATGATTTGCTGTGGATGGTAAGCATTTACCATTAGCAGCTTGGGGTGCAGGAGCATTAGCTGGGGCTGCAGGGGCTGCAGGAGCAGCTGGAGCAGCTGGTGTAGGAGTTGGATTGGGCTGTGATGCTCGCAGAACATCCATACGACAGGTTGGACATGTCTGCTGCCTCTGGAACCAAGAGCGTAGGCAACTGCAACACAGACAAATGAGTCATAGATTATAATAGGTATAACAGTTATGGACTAGTCTCAGGGAGCCAGATGTGACCTCATAATAGAAATAAATACAAGTCTGGGGACAACTTAACAAGAGTACTATTCTGTGATCTTTTGTCATACAGAATACAATCAATAACAAGCAAAACAAGGCAACGTTTATTCTTCAAAATGAATGTTTCAAGAATGCTGATTTAGTTTTGAAACCATTTCAAATACTTTTCAAATAATCAATTCTGGTATCTTCTAAAGCTTCCCCCTCTTCTAAAGTTTCCCCCTCTTGCAACAGATTTTTTTCAGGGACTTTTTTCCAATCATGATATCTTATGTGCACATAAACATTGTCTGACAGTCAGACAGTGTTTACATGTACACTGTCACCCTGTACTTTGGACTGCACTTTTACAAGGCATCGGCTTGTTTTAGAAATTTCACACCATTTATTTATTTATTCCCATTTCAAAATGTTCCCACCCAAATTAGTCCAAAATGGTTATCCATGGATGTTCTTATGATATCATATCTGGCCAGATGTGGTCATGTATGTAAGAACCTGTAAGAATGCTGGAGGTACCCCCCCCCCAAAAAAAAAACCCCAGACGGGAACCTTGAGTGAAAGATGTGATTGCAGGGCAGTTTCTTGGCTCCGGTAACCATCTCCTCTCGACAGATGATGCATACATTGTCAGATGCTTGCAAGTCCTCAGGAGTGGCATCTGGATATCTGCAAGAAGTACAGAGCTATGAGTCATTGATTTCAGACACAAACATATACGTGTGCATGTAACACAGACTCATGAAGCATTTTAAGAGAATCACTCACAGTGTGTTCATGTTGCGAATAGCTCGTCGAGACATTATTGCATCCGTCACAGCCTTCTTAAATTGCCTGATGGAGGGGTAAAAAAAAAAAAAAAAGAATTTTCTGAATGAATCAAGAAAAAGATGTCCATCAGTATATTAACATAACAGTAAACCCTTATTCCCTCACCTCATTGCAAGATACATAGGCCGAATGGCAAACAGGGGGAAGGTGTGCACTTTGATCATTATTGTCATGAATGCCATGTACAACAGCACTTTGATGAAACCTGAAGTTTAGAAATGAGACCAATGTGTGAGAGAAATGCTGTTTTTACATGCAATTATATTCAAGGGGGAATTAGTCCTACCTGTGAAGAGCTCCGTATAGAGCATATAGACAGCTTTATTTTCCCATGGGTTCTCACTCTGTAGGTCGATTGTATGCAAGCTGTACTTAATGAAGGTGGTGAGAACCATGGTCATAAGAATTGCATACTGAAAGAGAAAGGTGAAATATTACTGTTTATGTTCAGATCTACACATTATGCTTATCAAAGACTTAAGTCAAGCCCTTGGTAAACACAAGCAATGATCACCTCGAATCCAAAGACCAGCTGCACTGAGGCTCCTCTTGTAATAATGCTATGGCAGGCGTGATTGACAAATAAGAAATCTAGTACTCCCAGCAAAACCATTAGGGCTGTACAGGAGGAAAAGAAGTAATGTCAGCACAAAAAAAACAGAAAAAACATGATGCAACACCAAGTCATGCTTTCCATATAAGGTCATTAAGCATTGCCTACAACTCTAAGAGCAGGTGCAGCCACACAATTTGCATATGTTGAAAATAGAAATGCATGGCCTCTGCTCATGGGCACAGTTGATTTTTGTTTCATGTTGTGTCAGTACTAAAGTTACGATCATCTGAAACAGTTACAACTGCATCTGATAGATCAATACACCCATCTGTAAGCTACTGTTCAAAGTCATCAGAAAGAGCAAACTATGATTTAAACTGTTACAGACACAATCCATACTCACAGACAACTCTAAAATGGAAGACCCATGAGATATCTGGACTCCTTTCCATCTTAAAAAAAAAATAGAAACACCTTATCAAGATATAAGCTATTTTAAATCAGTGTTTAAAAAAGTGACAATATTGCCTATACTCACAAAGTCCACTCTGTCTTCAGCCAGCCAATGGAAGCACTTAAGGAAGAGCAGCAAAGTGAAGAGAGCCACAAAACGAGGGGAGAAGTCATCTCTGAACACCGTAAAAGCTAAGCAGGTCTCTGTCACTGCGTACCAAGAACGCTCAATCAAGTGCTAAAGGATGTAAGGACATGGAATATAGGAGCAATGTGAAATATAAAGCTAGTCAAATCAAAGTTTATTTATATAGCACACACTTTTTATAACAGGCATCATCACAAAGCAGATTTACAGAAAAAAAATGCCCAGAGCACAGATGTTCAGAACATCATTAAACCTCCAGACCCACTTTATACAGCTGCACACATACCTCCATCTCTGCAGCTCTCAACTGTCCAAAAAAGACCTTTCGCATAAACTTTCCCAGCAGAAAAACCAACACAAATGCCTGGATATATAAAACCTGACAAAAAGAACAAATAGTGTATATTACCAATACATGTAGAGCAATACAGGAGAAAAATTACAGACCAAAATCAGACCAATTTTACACCTTTTTGCTTGTGTCTGGTTTTCTGACATCAATGTGGAGATACATAAATAGCCACCAACAGAAGTCATACATCCTTTTGGTATTTAGGTGTTCTAATTACTGCTCATTTAAAAGTAGATTAAAAAGAAATACAGTATTTTAAGCTATTCTCCAGCTTTCGTTAGATTCTCAAAGTTATTCAGTAATATTCACTAACATATCAGGCTAAAAGTAAAAGTAACATTATACATGCCAATAAGAGGTTGGTCCTTTCATGCTTTCAATTTTGGTGCTGTATCAGTCCTGACATTCCAAGAATGCAAAAATCCCTGCATTTCTACTATAAAGTATGTCTTAAAATGCAGGCTAATGAACACTGAAATGGACTTACTGCCATACTAGGGCTGCTTTTGGTGAGGTATACCACTGTAGGGTAAAACTGGTGCTTAAGGAAATAGGCATGGGCGACCACCGCACCGGTCAGTGCCAGGCTGGTAGCCGTTACCAGAGCTGCTCGCACCATTTCTGCACTGCTTTAAAGAAGAAATACAAGATAAACAGCACACATACAGGTAAGTATTATGACAGTGAATCCATCAAAGCACAAATAGTCACAGGGGCAGTAATGTGTAGAACTATGAAATGGGTTGATTTGCTGACAATTATTATTTATTTATTTATGAATTATTTGCAGGGCTTAGAATAGTATGCATGCTGAACATATAACTCAAGTGGCAAGCTTAGAGCAGCATCCTGTCTTCTTGTTTCAAAAGACATGAACTTGGGCTACTTCTATAACACTGTAAATAGTCAATTTGGTAATCATGATTCAATAAAGATCAAGCTAGGGTTGAACAAATTTGGGGAAAATATTAATTGCAATTTTTCTGACTAATACTGTGATTGCACTCTCAATTATATTTTCTATAAATAAAAGGTTAAGACTTTTTTTTTTTTTTGGTGAGGAAGATTAAAATATCCGCATTTTTCTGGCTTGAGGCTTGAATCCCAAGTGTTGTTTGCCAGACAGCCAGTAAGTTGTGGTTGTGATGTCACACGTGGTTTTGCCTCTGACTGGTCTAACTCCTCTTCAGGCAGTTCATAGGCTCTATTTAATTAGGCTGAACTTGAGACATCAACTTTGTTGACAGTGTGACCTATAACCGTGTTTAGATATAAAAACGATTCATCTTTAGGGACTCAAACACAAAAAAAGCCGTTAGTCATTTACTTAACAGCTGTTCATAGTTTAGAGGCCTGCCTGAAGAACTTTCCACGCCCATTTTGCCCAAGTAAGTGGTCAATCTGTTAATTCATCATTAAAACTGAGCCTAAGGTTACGTGTTATTTTAATCCTTTTTGTACTGACTGCAACAACAACAATAAACAGTTATACCGCCTAAAATGACAGTCCGTTAGCTTCAGACTGCTATGTTCCAGCTGGTGTCTGAATATGTTAGGTTAGCTTGGGCTAACGAGCTGACTGTTGGGAGGCAGGGTTGGTCTGTTAGTGTGCTATTTAGCTAGTTAAACGCTAATAAAGACTCGCAGTGACATTAATTTCACTAATTTCTAAACTCCAAACTGCATGCAGTGGTATTTAAACTTCAGACTAAATTAACCAAGAAGCTAGCCGGCTTGCTACCAACTGAATGCCCTGCAGCGACATTTCTTGCTGGCTTTAGCTCCTGCAGTGCAGACGCAGACTCGAACTCGAACTCGAACTCGGACTCGGACTCGGACTCGGACTCGGACTCGGGCAGCTTACCCGACCGCTTCTCCTCCACAGGGCAGCCGATGTAACGCAGCCGCCGCGGCGCGCTCTGTAACCGATCCGACCGAAGATGAAGGGCGAACAGCGACGAGCTGCACCTGTCACAAGGCAGAATCACACCTGCGTCTGTTCTTCCATCCAACAAAATGATATTTCGACCCCCAAATATGTAAAGCTAAAGGCTCGTCGCAGCTTCTTCTCGATTACGTGTTTATTTTTCGCTTGTTCTACAAAAGGCCACCTCATTTCCGGCGTTGCCACTCCTGGGTGTCGACCGCTGGTGGTCTGACCAATCAACTTCTCCACAGCAGAGACGACGTGTTTCCCTTTCTTTCAAATTAAAAGCCTTTGCAGAGCGAATCTCAAACGGCTCCTCACTTGCTACATAGTGCATACATAGTAATGAAATAGTGACTTCTACAGCCAAATTAAAAGTCCTCTAAAAATCCATCAGGACTCATTTGGGATTCAGCCTCATTTTTTTTGTTATAAATGAATATAAATACATTCGTTTTAACGGCCCACATAAAGCTGCTCATATATTCATTTACATACTGAACTGGTTCTAAATTTGCTTCCACTAAGAGTTCAGTATTATATTTCATTTTGTAACACATATAGTAGGAAACTAGGCTGCTCACAGCCATGTTTGCAAGCCATGGGCCACTTTTTCAGCGGCTGACAGTCCAGTTGGAATTTGGCCTTTGTTTTAATGAACTCATCGCCAAGGCTTGTAAACCTGTGAATAAATACACATAGTTTGCTCTACTATATAAGCCAAAAACTAGATAATCCCGAAAAAGAGTCCATAAGCTGAGTTTGAGTTTCAGGCCATTTAAAGAGAAATTCCACTGTTTTAATGAGTACATAATTAAATGGTTAAGCTGTAAATAAAGTCATTTAGAATGATTTAAAATGCTCAGTTCTAGAGGAGCTTACCAAGTAAGAATAGCACTGTGGTGGTAATAGGAGCCAGACATCTGAAGCATATAGAACATCTAAAAGCTTCCTCAAAAAAAGTTACTGTATTATATGGTTATAAATATGCTGCATGATGTCTGAGACATTTTTTTTACTAAAGTTTTCAGGTAAGGGTTTGGCCTAAAAACATATATTTTTAAAAGCCATTCATGGAGGAGAGGTACATGTAGGGCATTGTAAGGCAAATTAGTCTCCAAAGAATATTTTTACAGTTTTACCACTATTTCACCATAGTCAACATTACGCATAAGAAAATGAGAAGCCTCATGTACGTTAAATGGTCGTTTCGGATATTAAATGAAATACCCATTTTTACACTGTAGACAACACGACCCCTGGCTCCGATCACCACCACTGTAAAGAAATTGTAAAGAAGTTGGCAGTTTTCTCTACAGTGACATTTTTTTTACACTCAAAAACTAAAACATTCATATATTTTTGATTGTTTTTACCCATGATCCATGCACAATTACAAAGTACTCTGCAGTGGTTTAGGCCTTGCTCCCCTCTCACTTGTTGGTCATGGCCTGAACTTTACCCCCATCAGGTCTCAGTCATCACTTGGACATGACCGGTAAGCTTGCACAAGATATTGGACACATTTCATCATTTGTCAAACCTTCACGTGTAAAACTCTGATGTTAAAGTAGTGACGTTTCTCTTCAGTGTAAACACTGTGCTGTTTGGTATTGTGTTCTGTGTTTAAAACAAATAATAAAAAAATCCAAATACCAGTTTTCCATTAGTTGTAATAGGACCTACATATCATTGATTATTGAGCAAGAATTGAATAATATGCGTTATCCAAACTTTGTAAGTTCATCCATAATAATTTATCCATTTCTTTTTGCTTTTTTGGAGAGAAAGAAAATTGTAGTAGTAGTTTTAGGCAGTGTGATGCAGCATGGAAGCATTATAAAAATTTTTTAAATTCTCTATTTCTCCCCAGACAGTGCAAACTAATTTACGATTTGAATTGTTTAAGTGATATCATGAAAAACAACATATTTACATACATCCACTTTATAATTTCCAGCAGTTAAGCACTGCCCATTAATGCTGAAGTTACAGAATGTGAACAGAACTGCTTTTTGAATGAGGCACACTACAGGCAAACCAATCAGTAGAAAGGTTATTTGCATATCTCAGCCTTAAAGTCACAGTAACAAAAACAGCCTGAGGGGCCCTCTGGTAAAAATGTAGGATATTTAGTTACTAATTTACAGATGTGTACTAACACTTTCACTGCAATTATGAATGCCCAGTATCCATCCATCCATCCATCCATTTTCTAAGCCGCTTCTCCCTCAGGGTCACGGGGAACATTTCCATGCGTTTTGCTTAATTGACTAAATAAACTATTATATATATATATTTTTTTTTTCAATTCTCAATGTGTAGCCTGATTGTACAGCTGTGCAGATCTGTGTTGTTTTGTCTCAGTTCTCCAGCATATCACTGCTGTCAGAAGAAAACCTTGTATCTCCATTTTTGAAGTTTTTGATATAATTTGAAACTGGTGGTTGCCCTTTACACTGTGTATAAATTTAATGACGAATGGACCAAAAGAAATGACCCAAAATGACATGGGGAAAAAAGTCTGGTTCCATTGACTTCCATTAAAAGTAAAGTAGGTTTTTTCCTTGACCTGTAAAATGACCAGTTTGGAGATACAAGGTTTTCTTCTGACAACAGCGATATACACTGTTTTAAAAAATAAAGGGAACACTAAAATAACACATCCTAGATCTGAATGAATGAAATATTCTCATTGAATACTTTGTTCTGTACAAAGTTGAATGTGTTGACAACAAAATCACACAAAAATCAATGGAAATCAAATTTATTAACCAATGGATGCCTGGATTTGGAGTCACACACAAAAATAAAGTGGAAAAACTCTACAGGCTGATCCAACTTTGATGTAATGTCCTTAAAACAGGTCAAAATGAGGCTAAGTGTTGTGTGTGGCCTCCACATGCCTGTATGACCTCCGTACAATGCCTGGCATGCTCCTGATGAGGTGGCGGATGGTCTCCTGAGGGATCTCCTCCCAGACCTGGACTAAAGCATCCGCCAACTCCTGGACAATCTGTGGTGCAACGTGGCGTTGGTGGATGGAGCGAGACATGATGTCCCAGATGGGCTCAATCGGATTCAGGTCTGGGGAACGGGTGGGCCAGTCCATAGCTTCAATGCCTTCATCCTGCAGTAACTGCTCACACACTCCAGCCACATAAGGTCTAGCATTGTCCTGCATTAGGAGGAACCCAGGGCCAACTGCACCAGCATATGGTCTCACAAGGGGTCTGAGGATCTCATCTCGGTACCTAATGGAGGTCAGGCTACCTCTGGCAAGCACATGGAGGGCTGTGCGGCCCTCCAAAGAAATGCCACCCCACACCATTACTGACCCACTGCCAAACCGGTCATGCTGAAGGATGTTGCAGGCAGCAGATCGCTCTCCACGGCGACTCCAGACTCCGACTCTATCACGTCTATCACATGTGCTCAGTGTGAACCTGCTTTCATCTGTGAAGAGCACAGGGCGCCAGTGGTGAATTTGCCAATCCTGGTGTTCTCTGGCAAATGCCAAGCGTCCTGCACGGTGTTGGGCTGTGAGCACAACCCCCATCTGTGGACGTCGGGGCCCTCATACCATCCTCATGGAGTCGGTTTCTAACCGTTTGTTCAGACACATGCACATATGTGGCCTGCTGGAGGTCATTTTGCAGGGCTCTGGCAGTGCTCCTCCTGTTCCTCCTTGCACAAAGGCGGAGGTAGCGGTCCTGCTGCTGGGTTGTTGCCCTCCTACGGCCTCCTCCACGTCTCCTGGTGTACTGGCCTTGTCTCCTGGTAGCGCCTCCAGCCTCTGGACACTATGCTGACAGACATAGCAAACCTTCTTGCCACAGCTCACATTGATGTGCCATCCTGGATGAGCTGCACTACCTGAGCCACTTGTGTGGGTTGTAGAGTCCGTCTCATGCTACCACGAGTGTGAAAGCACCACTAACATTCACAAGTGACCAAAACATCAGCCAGAAAGCAGAAAGGTACTGAGAAGTGGTCTGTGGTCCCCACCTGCAGAACCACTCCTTTATTGAGTGTGTCTTGCTAATTGCCAATAATTTCCACCTGTTGTCTATTCCATTCACACAACAGCATGTGAAATTGATTGTCAATCAGTGTTGCTTCCTAAGTGGACAGTTTGATTTCACAGAAGTTTGATTTACTTGGAGTTATATTGTGTTGTTTTCCCTTTTTGGATCGGGGCTTTGTCGTGGCGGAAGGGCTTGTGTGGTCTAAAAAATCGTGTACCCTGCCCGGGAAAGGGTCACTGGGACCTACCCATGGAGCCAGGCCTGGGGGTAGTGTTCCACGGTGAGCGCCTGGTGACCGGGCAGCCCACATAATCCGGCCGGGCTCAGCCCAAAGAGGCAACGTGGGGAGGCCATGTGGGCCCACCACCCGCAAGGTCCAGCATGGGGGAGCGGTGCAGTGCCATTTTGGCAGTGGGAGATTGCGGGGAGGCCCTAGTTGACCTAGGCCCCTGCAGCAGAAACTAGCTCTTGGTACATGGAATGTAACCTCACTGGGGGGGAAGGAGCCAGAACTTGTGCAGAGGTTGAGAGGTACCAACTAGATATAGTTGGGCTCACCTCCACCCACAGTGTCGGCTCTGGAACCAAACTCCTGGATAGGGGTTGGTCTCTCTCCTACTCAGGGGTTGCACAGGGTGAGAGGCTCCGGGCGGGTGTGGGGATACTCACAAGTCCCCGGCTGGTGACCAGGCAGTTGGAGTTTGTCCCGGTGGACGAGAGGGTCGCCTCAATGCGAATTAATGCACCAAACAACAGGTCAGAGTATTTGGCCTTCCTGGAGCGAGTGGGCGGGGTTCTGGAAAGGGTCCCGCCTACAGACTCCATAGTTCTACTGGGAGACTTCAATGCTCACGTTGACAGTGACTGGGAGACCTGGAGAGGCGTGATTGGGAAGAACGGCCTGCCCGATCTAAACCCGAATGGTGAGTTGTTATTGGACTTCTGTGCCAGGCATGGATTGTCCATAACGAACACCAAGTTCGAACACAAGGATGTTCATAAGTGTACATGGTACCAGAGCTCCTTGGGTCAAAGGTCAATGATCGACTTTGTTGTCGTTTCATCTGACATATGTTCTGGACACTAGGGTGAAGAGAGGTGCTGAGCTGTCAACTGATCACCATCTGGTGGTGAGTTGGATCAGATGGCAGGGAAGACTGATGGTCAGACCTGGTAGGCCCAAGCGAATAGTGAGGGTGTGCTGGGAACGACTTTCAGAGGCCCCTGTTCGGAATGATGTCAACTCGAACCTCCGGGAGAGCTTTTCTCACGTCCCGGAGGAGGTAGGGGACATGGACTCTGAATGGACCTTGTTCAAAACCTCCATTGTGGAAGCTGCCAGGCGTAGCTGTGGCCAAAAGCTTGTGGGTGCCTGTCGGGGCGGTAACCCAAGAACCTCCTGGTGGACACCGGTGGTGAGGGTGGCCGTCAAGCTGAAGAAAGAGGCCTTTAGGGACTGGTTGGCCCGAAGGACTCCCGATTCAGCAGATAGGTACCGACAGGCAAAAAAGGTGGCAGCTGCAACGGTGGCAGAAGCAAAATCCAGGCCATGGGAGGAGTTTGGTGAGGCCTTGGAAAAAGACATTCGTTCTGCCTCAAAGAGGTTCTGGACAACTGCCCGGCGACTCAGGAGGGGTCGGGGCGGCTGCGCTCAAGCTGTATTCGGCAAGGGTGGAGAAACTCTGACTTGAGGATAAACTCTGAAATGAGGATATTGTCGGTTGGTGGAAGGAGCACTTTGAGGAACTTCTTAATCCGGGAGACGTGCCTCCCTCACGTCAGGGGCCAGAGGCTTCTGGGGTGTCAAGTTCCATTTCCCTGGTGGAGGTCACTGAGGTAGTTGGTAAGCTCCTCAGTGGTAAGGCACCGGGGGTGGATGAGATTCATCCAGAAATGCTTAAGGCTCTGGATATTGTGGGGCTGTCATGGCTAACATGCCTTTGCAATATTGCATGGACCTCGGGAACAGTACCCTTGGACTGGCAGGTGGTCCCTATTTTTAAAAAGGGGGACCGGAGGATGTGTACCAATTATCGGGGTATCACACTGCTCAGCCTCCCTGGGAAAGTCTATGCAAAGGTGCTGGAAAGGAGACTCTGACCGATAGTTGAACCTCACATTGAGGAGGAACAATGTGGATTCCGTCCCGGCCGTGGAACAATGGATCAGCTTTTCACCCTCTCACAGATTGTTGAGGGGGCATGGGAGTTTGCCAACCCAGTCTACATGTGTTTTGTGGATTGGAGAAGGCTTATGACCGCGTTCCTCGAGATATCTTGTGGGAGGTCCTCCGGGAGTATGGGGTGCTGGGGCTACTACTCCGGGCTATCCAATCTCTGTACTCCCGGAGTGAGAGCTGTGTCCGTATACTTGGCATTAAGTCAGACTCTTTCAGGGTTAGCGTTGGACTTCACCAGGGTTGTGCTCTGTCTCCACTCTTGTTCGTGATATTCATGGACAGAGTGTCAGGGCGTAGCCGGGGTCAGGAAGGCATTATGTGTGGAGGCAGGAGGGTGGCGTCTCTGCTATTTGCAGATGATGTTGTTCTTTTGGCGGAATCACATGGATGCCTCCAACGCTCGCTGGAGCGGTTTGCAGCTGAGTGTGAAGCGGTTGGTATGCGGATCAGCACCTCCAAGTCCATGCTCTTGGCCCGGAAAAGGATGGCATGCCCACTCCAGATAAGGGGAAAGGACCTGCCCCAGATGGAGGAGTTTAAGTATCTTGGGGTCTTGTTCACGAGTGACGGGAAGAGGGATTGTGAGATCGGCCGTAGGCTGGGACAGGCGGCAGCAGTAATGCGGTCACTGTACCGGACTGTAGTGGAGTTGAGCCAAAAGGCGAAGCTCTCTGTTTACCAGTCGATCTACATCCCAACCCTCACCTATGGTTATGAGCTGTGGGTAATGACCGAAAGAACGAGATCGCGAATACAAGCGGCGGAAATGAGCTTTCTTCGTCGGGTGGCGGGCTACACGCTCTGCGATAGAGTGAGGAGCTCGGTCATCCAGAAGGAGCTCAGAGTAGAGCCGCTACTCCTCCGCATTGAGAGGAGCCAGCTGAGGTGGTTCGGGCATCTGATCCGGATGCCCCCTGGACGCCTCCCGGTGGGGGTGTTCCAGGCACGGCCTACCGGGACAAGACCCCGGGGTCGCCCTAGGACCCGCTGGAGGGATTATGTCTCCAAGTTGGGAGCGGCTTGGGGTCCCCGGGAATGAGCTGGAGGAAGTTGCGGGGGACAGGGTCATCTGGGATTCTCTGCTCTCCCAACTGCTACCGCCACCCTGTTTGGACTAGCGGGCAACGATGATGATGATGATGATGATGATGATATTGTGTTGTTTAAGTGTTCCCTTTATTTTTTTGAGCAGTGTAGTATTTACAACGAAACTGGGGCTATGAAGTCAAAAATGCACTTTCAGCAACTATGTTAATGACATTTATGATGGAAATTGTCACATAATTTGTTCTACTTCTTGTTGAAATTTTGTAGACCTTGAATAATCATCTAATTTTATTTATTCATTGATTACATGTAATGTTCTTAATTTTATTTACAAGTAAATTTTGAATTTTTGAAAAAAAAAATGTTTATTACACTTGAAATGTATTACATACTGTATATGTTAGGTACTTTTGACCTACAATTTGTTCTGACATTTATTTAACCGCACAGCATGTATTTTTTGAAATTCTTAACTTTTAATGAAAGTTAATGAGTTCCAAGTCATTTCGGACAGTTTCTATTTACCGATTCATCATGAAATTTCAAAGTAAGACAGTTAATGAAAGAAAAAATACAAAAAAGGAGATGCAAGGTATCTCATTCAATACAGCATACAATGTATTTTGTTACTTGTAAGGACAGTTTTATCTTTTTGGTGGCAGTTTTGGACTGAATACTGCCAACTTGCTGTAGTTAGGGGTAATAGTTTTAACACCTTTCTCTTCAATGAGACGTGTATAATGTGCTAAAAATTGTTAGGAAGGAATATATATATATATATATATATATATATGATATAATATATGATATACATTGCTGGGCATGGGCTTTCAACATGAGACATATCAGTGCTGTATTGTGATTAATGCCACTTTTATTAGGGAAATAAAACTATTTACATTGTACACCAAATGTTATTCGTTATTCTTTCCAAAAACTCCTTAGATCCAAGATTGCTCTACGTGTTCATGCAAACCACTTCAAAAGTCAAGGAGCTTTCTTGCAGCTTTTTCTTTAGTTTTGTCACTACACTGGCACTGGCTAGTAAAGAGTTGTAAAAAATAATCTTGATTTGATATTGTTTTCTGTTTAGCTGGGTGATGCTACAAAATCCAGTATACACGTTTTCTTTCCCCCCAAAAACCAAACAAAAAACACAAGCATCTTCAATAAAAAAAACATTATATACTTAGTTGACATTATTTTAAATAACATTTTAGATGAGAGCAAGTTTGGGCCAATTCTGTTGGTCCATTTATCATATAATTTTGTAAAGGACAGGTGCTGTGTTCAAATGACCTGGAAAAAAAAAACAATTAAAATGGACATTTATTTTAACAGCGATGATCTGTAAGAATTGACAGCAGTCACAAAAGTAGTGTATGAGGTATATTTTCCCTAGACAAAGTGTCGAGTTGAAACAATACGGTCTGCTTCAATGCCACTTAACTTGGGTTTTTGTTTGTATACAAGTACATATACACTCACTGGCCACTTGCATCTGCACTCATTGTCTGTTTTGTGCTCCATGTACCATACAAAAGAACCTTGTAGTTCTACAATTACATATTGTAATCCATGTTTCTCTGCATCATTTTTTTGGTCAAAAGAAAAAAAAAATCTGAATAAAAAGGATACGCAGGACCACAGAGCAGGTATTATTTGGGTGGTGGATCATTCTCAGCACTATAGCGACGCTGACGTGGTGGTGGAGTATTAGCATGTGTTGTGTTGGGATGAATAGATCAGACACAGCAGTGATATTGGAGTTTTTAAACACTGTGCCCACTCACTGTCCACTCTATTAAACACACCTACCTAGTTGGCACACCTTGTAGACGTAGTCAAGGACAACAGCTCACCTGTTGCTGCAAAGTTTGTTAGTCAGCCTCTAGTCCTTCATCAGCAGGCCAGAGGATGCTGCTGGCTGAGCACCAGTGAGCTGTTTAAAACTCCAGCAACAGGGCTGTGTGTGATCCATTACTGTACTGAGAATGACCCACCACCCAAATAATATCTGCTTTGTGGTGGTCAGGGTAAATGCAGAATTAGCAAATGAGAAACAGATGGGCTACAATCCATAATTGTAGAACTACAAAGTGTATAAATGATAAACAGACCTCATAAAATAGACACTGAGCACTGATACAATGCATGTGTACCTAATAAAGTGACTAGTGAGTGCAGACATCAACTTCCAACAGCAGGACCCTATAATGATCACCAACCTCTCCACTGCTGCTTTTGTCCAGTGGAGGGCACCAAATGACAGTCAAGAGTGTCCACTTTGGTGTGAGTCTCCAGGTTTACACTTGTAACAAGCACACAGGAGAGTCATGGCTTCATTTTACGGTTGGTTTAATCTGAACTGAACTCAAATTCAATGAATACAATATTCAGTGAAGTAGAACAAAAATGGTACTATTTATCCTCTACTTACCCATGTAGGTTACAGTATAAAGTGAAAGGTAAATTCTTGTTTCTCAGCTGATTAATACATAAGCTACAAACTCCTCAGCAAAAAAGTAGCAACCCAGCTAAAAAAGGCACCTGAATTTTATCAGATAAAGAGACTTTATTTAAAAGCAGTAACTTTGTGTTTTGCCTAAAGGCAATAAAAGCTATAAAAAGGAAACAACTGTAGTGAGCCGAGTCTAATAGTAAACATAAGAGAGACTGTCTTACTTGAGAATAAATGGGATTAGACAACATAGCAAGTAAAAAGATTCTTATAGAATCAAAGGTTGTCATTTTCACTGATGTAAGGTGAAGTAAAGATACATGAAATTATTTCAGATTCATTCAACTACAAGATTACCTACAGATAGAGAAAAAAAAAAAAAAAAAAAAAAAAAATCACTCATACAAGCATAATTTTAAAACAAACATGAAGGCAATTGCTAAAGCAGTAGTTAGTCCATTGTATGCCACCGCCTAGAATGTTCTTCTGCTAAATGTGCTTGTAGCCTCAGTTTTTTTTTCTCATCGTTCTGACTGCTTCAGGGTTCCACAGCCCTTTTGCAGGTAGTGTAAACAGTTCAGCCCTTAAGACCTCCTTTTCTTTCAAAATTGGAGAAAAAAAAAGCAATTAAAAAAAAATCCACATATGATCCTCCCATCCCACAAAGGGCCCATCATTAGGAAACTGAAGAGATGGGGTTCACAGGAGAGCCCATTTGAGTCAGTACTTTGTCCAGCCATTGGAGTGGACCATGCAGATGAACTTCTATCCAGCAGGGAGTGCTGGTCACATCTTGTCGGTGATACTCCGCCCCCCAACCCTGATGAAAGAGAATACCGAATATAGTTGACACGTTATAAACTTGTACGAGGAAAAAAAAAGGGTGTTTAAAAATGAAGAATTATTTACATTCCGTAAGTGCTATATTAACTGGAAAAATACCTTTACAAAGCTCATGCGAATGGTACACATCTTGGTTAGTTCATAGACAGCCTCAAAGCCATGATTAACAGACTGAGCGAGGAGCTGGGCAAACTCCTGGTTGTTGAAGATCTTGAGGCTGCAGCCACTGGGGATCTTGCAGACAGTGGTGGGGTGGAAACCATGGTGGTAGTTGCAGTTCCTGCTCTGGACGAAAATGCTGGTATCGCTCAAACACTCAGCATACACCTCCCCTCCAACATAATACAGATGGACTCCTGTGAATTGACAAAGGTAAAAAGAAAACATTTTTTTAGAAATCAAATAGGAACCAAGAAAATGTTTTAATTGGCAGTGATTATGAAATGAGTTTTAATTTGCTATTAGTAGCTGAGCTCTTGAATTAATGAAATCGAAAATCACTACATAATTGGATTTGAATGAAAAAAGAAAGGAAAAAAAAAAAGAAGCATAGAACCACTGAGCTTTTCAACTTCGCCTGAGCGCAGAAAAAGAGCAAAACACACTTGCTGGAGAACATCCTTAACTTTGCGCATACCTTTGCCAATATGGCGGCGGGTGTTTTCAATGGTGGAGTTGCGATTGACGTTGGAGAGCAGGCCCAGGCAGAAGCGGTTCTTGTTATTGGATGGGTCAGTGAAGCCATCCACCAGCACGCTGGTTGAGGAGGCATGGTAAGCCTCACCCACACGATTATTCAGCTCATAGTACACAATGGAGCACCAGTGGCTGGGCTCCTCGTACTCGACAGGCTGCACATCTGATGGGAGGACAAAGTACAGTTTAGGGCAGTGAAATTTACAATGCTGGATATATTAATGATTTGCAACATGAACTAGCAAGGGCGCAAAAGATACGGCAAAAATATAAACTATGATCCTTGAAAGAAGTCTTTGTACAATATGCATCATGATATTTAGTTTTTCTGGAGATTGATAAGTTGGAACGAAATAAATAAATAAATAAATAAATAAGCAAGCAAGCAAGCAAGCAAGCAAGCAATAGTGGTTCCACATTTAACAATGCTTGTATTCAAAGTTTCATATCGCTGCTGTCAGAACAAAACCTCAAATCTCCAAAAAGATATTTACATGAGAAAGACATATTTTAAAAGTAAAGTACATCAATGTAACACATTTACCAAGTAATTTTGGGTCATTTCTTCTGGTTTACACATTGTAAGATTTACATACAATCAAGGGCAACAGACATTTTCAAATTGTCAAAAAAACTGAAAAAACGTTTTGTTTCAAAAGCAGTAATATACTGCACTTAATCCAAATAGACTGGAGCAATTATTCTCTCCGTGTAATAAAACAGTGATATGCATCATATGGTCAAAATAGCTCAAAGTGTCTATCATATTAACGATAAATATTTTCTAATTGCCCACCCCCAGTGTACACTCAGCTCCCATGTAGATTTATTTAATGATGCTGATTTACAATTTAATATGCTCACAATATTTTGACCAGAATTTGAAAGCCAAAAATCATTAGTAATTATATACACAAGTTTATGTACACACACACACACACACACACACACACACAAATCGGACTGACAAGACTGGAGCTGGGATGCTGGAGTGACTGTGACGAATGATAAAACACTGCTGGTGCATTGCAACCTTTGATGTTCAAATGAATTTAGATGGCTTAATAGAACGCAGCTGATGGTGCCCAACTCCACAATGCATGTTGCCACTCAATGTTACACTTTTGTACACCGTGATGTGTTCTGCACTATTGTTATTGTCACACCTCTATAAACTAGACAAAGCAAACTATTAAAACAAACAAGCACAACTCTACATCAACTACAAAGCACAGTCATAAAATCACCCAAACAACCATTATAGTGTAACCCATAGCACACAATTTTGTGAGAGGATAGGATGCTAGTTGGTTGATTGCAGCCCATCAAAAATGGAGGTTGTGCCACCCATACCTCCTCTGGGCATGTTCTGAGGCACCATGCTGCTGCCAGTGTCCATGGACTGAGAGCCATCCTGCCCCATCTGCTCTTCCGGAGGCATATAGGCAGGGGGAGGGGTATCAGCTAGAAAAAGGACACCACAAAGAAAGCAGTTAGAAGTAGACACCACTGCCAACAAATGGTTCATCCACATCAATACCCTGGAGTGAATGTTTCAATGGATCTTTACCGGAAACCCTCCCACATATTATGGAAAGCTTTTAGTGTTTGATTTCACAAGTCTCTGACATCAAACAGCCATTCTAAACCACCCCATCACCCATCGCACTTCCCACAAGGAGATCTGGTTCCATCAAAATGAGAAAAAGTAGTTTGATTGAGGAGGGAGGAACAATTTACCATGACAAACAGATGCTATAGCTATAAGCCATATATGGCTCACAAACAGTCATGCATCCTTTCCACTTACCACTGTTTTAATCCACACAGTCATTATACAGACAGGACATGATGAGGTACATGTATGAGCGTATAATAAATTGACAGATGACCTTTATTTAAAAGTAACTCTGTACCATCATGCAGTGCAATCATTTAGCTTAGTGATACAACACAATCAGTATAGTCAAACATAAATAGCCACTAGTTCTACATAATCCCTCAACATACCCCCTGGCATCACTCTCCATGAAGCTCAGGAAACTTGTCTCACATGAGCCAGGGGCTGCAAGGGCAAAGCTGATACAATAATGAACTGAGCAACCGAGATGAATAAAAAGCAGCTTTACTCTCTCTCTCCGACCGTTATAAAACATTAGCGTTCCTTACGCCTGACAGCACCCAGCCTGCGGATGCAGGCATCAGCAAATCCCACAGATCCAGAATGGGGAGCGGACAGGCTTGTGCCCAGCGATGGGCACTCACCAACACCACATTCATCTCATTGGGCTTTACTGTGCTGCTTAGCTAGCATTTCAATTGTTCATGACAGGGCCCTGTACTGTACAGCTGACCATCATAACTCATCAGCTTTTTGTACCACATAAATCAAAATAATTAAACTTACCCATCTGATCAGTTCTGTTCATCTGTGTTATATTTACATACTGAAAACCCTAGTGCACTCTATACATGCCATTTTAGCTTCATTTAATATTTACATACCACTCCAGTGCCTGTAATGCTACTAAAACGAACAACTGATAAATTCCTTGTGAAGATGTTAATTTTTGCTTTAACACAGTTCACATTCTGCTGCAGTGAACTATACTTTGAGCAGACAGAACTGCAAATGTGAATACCTGGGAGCTGGAAGGGGCTGGATGGCCCTGAGCTGGCAGGGGAGTTTGGATATGTGCCGCTACTGGCAGGAGAAGGTGGGTAAGGTGAATTTGGAGAGATAGGGAAGGAGCCCCCTCCACTGTGCTGCTGGAAGGACTCCGGGAAGGTGGCGTTCAGAGGCATATGTGGCTCGTTGTGGCTCAGGTTGCGGAACTGCACCAGAAGGCTGTGCTGGGGGTTGAACTCGCTGTGTCTAGGCACCAACACAGGAGGAAGTACTGATGGTGTAGAGGAAAAAAAAGTGAATAAAATGCATTTCTATATATGTGTGAAGGGTTTCATCTCAAAATGCCACTTTCATTAATTCCTTTTTTCCATGACACACATTGCTGGGAGAGGGCTTTACACATACAAGAAATTTTAATGCTAGATTATAATTCCTTTACAAAATTACAATTTATATTATAACCCTTTTATCAGAGAAATAAAAATGTGCCTTTGTTGAAAAAGTGCATAATATATCATTTCAGGTCTCCTCTTCCTACAAATGAATATATACTACATTTTGGACAAGAATTGGAGAAGAGTTTTTGTAAGAAATGCATTATATACTCATTAATATATTACAGGTTTATTAAATATTAATATTTAAATATATTAAATATTAATACATGTTCTTTTTTATAAACAGTATGTGTGTCCCACTATGTCCAAATACACGCTTTAAAATTTGCTAACAACTACATGTATGCATGACAACTGATACATTGCAACGAGCAAGCTCTGGTTTCATAGTTAGAGTGAAAGCAAAACAGCCTTGTTTCTGTGTTTTCTGTCTCCTACATGTCATGTGATATCTGTCCTTGAAAACTTTAATACAGTACTCCCTATCCACAGCTTTTTCAGAGCAGAGTGCAGCACAGGTTATGCTAATCAGGAGGCCTTTCAGAGGCATGAGGAATTTGATAGTCCCAACTGGAAATTCTTAATGAGAATCAAATTTGCTTTTATTGTGTTGATAAAACCTGTTCATGAAATGCTTTACTCCATGTGATACCAAGTTGTCAGGGCTTACCAGGACTTTCCACCCTCTTGTAGTGGTAGGGGTTGATGCATACTTCTTTCTGTTTAGAGCCGAACGGATATTCACACACCTCCAGGGGCTTGAGTTCATGGTGGGACTGCAGGTCAGGCCAGCGCCACACACGGCAGTAGATGACGTGAGGGAGGCCCTTCCTGTGGGACACCTGCAGGCGACCGTCTAGAGAGCGTGGGATGGTCACACATTTGCTGGGCTGCCCAGGGCTGCTCAAGGCCTTCTCCAGGTCCTCCATGGCACCCTTCTTCTTCTTCAGTTTCTTTACCAGCGCATCCACAGCCTTCTCAGCCCATTTCTCTTCTTCATCACCCTGTTTCCAGCCCAACAGGCGTTTCACCGCTGGGCTGGTGAAGGAGAACAGGCTGGACATAGAGGTCATCACACCAGGAAGAGGGAGTTGAACCGCTAGACAGGCAGTACTGGGCCAGGAGGATGGCTGTGTTTGTGTGTATATGATAGGGGGTATTTAGGGAGTGGAGGGGCTTTAGCCTTGCGCAGCCAAGGACAGGAAACAGAGGCAGGACGCAGCTGCTGGTGCTCAGGAAGGCCTGCGGTGGAGGGGGGGCGGGATGGGGGATGGGGTGTTACCGGGTCACAACCACTCGAGAACTGATGTAAAGGGCAAAGCAGGGAATGAACTGATGCTTGCAACTGCTCTTAAACTGATGGTTAACTGCAGATCACATGGAGAGCAGCTGGACTAATCCATGCTAAACACAGGATATGCACAGGGAAAGGGCAAATTTATGGAACAGCACCTGCAAAACAGTGAAAAGTTGCATTAAAACCACAAATACAATCTTCTGCTTAGAAATTCTCCTTACACCATAAAAGTCTTTGAATTCAACTCGACACACTTGCACAAAACATTGCTCAAGACTACAAGCACAATCATCTACAATTCTCATACAGATGTACTCATGCAAATCACAGGACCGCAGTGAACAAAGAACTCCACCATCATGCTAATACAAGTTGAGGGATACAAAACATTCAGACCTGGATATACAGTCATTTTCAATATGATATTGCATGATGATCATTTAACTGAGTGTCATAAATCACATTTTGATTGAATCAAACGTGGCATTGATTTGAGATCGCTTGCACAAAGGTGGTGCTCGGCTGTGTGCAAGCGCTCAAATCAATACCACATTTGATTCAACAGATCCTACACTAACAGTTAATATTCTTGTTTTTCTATCTTGGGGTCCATTTACTCATACTACAACCACTGACCAGCCATTTTAAGGCTGTTAAGCAAAAATACAGCAACGTATTATGTATAAATTGCTCAAAAAGTACATTCACTCACACAAAAATAGTTTACTAAGAAATTGTGTTTAACAATCTGAGACACAAGAAAGATACTAGAGATCCTGGAGCAATTTAGCTGTCTGTCTAAATTCTCGACGACAGACTACAAAATCTATGCCATTTATAACAATATCTTCACCTGAAAAGTTTGGCAGACCAATATTTGTTATGATATGTACAAGAGAGTCCTATTCAGTCTTTCAAAAGGAAAAAAAAGCACTCATTTTGACAAGTGCTGCCTGGGAAGTACCCGTTTACCATGTGTTGTGGTGCGCTATAACAGAGCACTATTGTGTTGCATCTGTAAGCAAAAGGCTCTCCATGCCCCACCCAGGGAACTCTCAGAGCGAGTCAGCAGGACAGACAGATCCCAGCTGCTGGAAACGTTGTGAGCAAAGCAGGACAAAAAGGATATCAGGCCACTGTGAGCCACTTCCTGTAGCCACATCCCTTCCCCTTGACCTCTTCTTCAGCTGCCAAACATCAGCCCAAACCCATCAGGAGAAACGGTTACTATTCAGAGGACACCCAGGTCCATGAAGACATGGTAGCAGTAGTTAACATTTACAAACAACACTATAACAGCAAACAGCACCATTAATCATTTGGGAACATTTTTGAGTGACTGGACAGAAGACGGCAGAGTCCAGCTCAGCCAGGAATGATACAGCTCCTCTCTGTACTCTAGCTGCCTAAAGTAGGTCATCTCTTCTCACTTCTGCCTCAGCCCCCTCAGAACCCAGGGCTGTCCCTCTGTTGTCCAGCCCCTGCACGGGCACTGGCAAGCAGACCACTGCAGGGGTAGCAGAAGCAATCAGAGAAGTCAGGCATTACAATCATTAAAGCAATGGTTCAGTGAAAATGTGAAATTATGCAATTTTCCTTTTACCTCAAAGACAGTAAACTGGACAAGACGTTTGATATTGAAAGACTATTTTTTTTGTGCAAATTTAACTTTCCAACAGTATAAGTCCAGTCACCTAAGGTTTTTAATGTGTTTTATTCAACACATTTCATATTTAAAGCCCTCCTTATCAGCAGCAACGAACACTTCAACGATCTAGATTTTTGTTCCAACCACAGTGAAGCTTTAATCGTGCGTGTCTGATGACAGTAATACAATAACCTTTACTACAGGAGGCATAGGACATGGCTTCTAGATATACAAATGCAAAAGCTCTACACATAAACCCACTGCCTATAGCCTAGAACAAACACACTAAATACAGCCTACAATAGCTGTCCACCTCTTATGTTCTTTACCCTTACATTTTCTGATTGAAAGCCAGTCAAAGGCATTTACCTCTACTGATTTTTCCAGTCTTCATGGACGACTTCCCACTGTGCTAAAGCTCATCTACCGGAGTAGGCCTTACAGAAACCTTAATGGTGTTGGAAAAAAATAAGGCTCGCAGTTGTAAATGCAGCCCTACCATCATTATGTAAAAAATGAGCATAACTGACTGAGTGCAGGCCAAGCATGGCCCAGACAAAACACATATAAAGCCCTGACACGAGCAAACATCTGTGCTACGCGATCTCTCTCTGAGCACAAGATCTTCATAACTGGCTTCGCAAAAAATAAAAATAATGGGGAGATGTCACACCCATGTACAGCTGAGGTGCAGTGGGGTTTAATGGGCTTTGTTTTATTAGTCTTGACACCATACAGCCCCATGTCCCTGAAGACTTACATCATCCTTACAAATGGGGCAGCCCCTTTTTTCACAATGCAGTAATGATTACTGTTCTACTACCCTTTTGGGACTGAACGCAGAAGAGTATCTTCCAAAAGAGTCTATTTCGGACGATTACCTTATAAGCTTACTCCTGAATTTTCTGCATCAGGAGCCAAACCCTTTAACATATATCTTTCAACATTCTTGCAACAGGGACAAAGAAAGCCTAAAAGAATAACAGAAATGTAAAAAGCACATTCACTAAACATACACAAGAGAGATACTACTTACTTTACTTGAAATCAGATGTTATTTCAGGTACCCAGAGACGTTCACTGGAGACAGAAAAGTCTATTGATAACAAAAGGAAAGCAATAACAGCACATTAACCCACCAATGGCTTGGAGAAAAGTCATTATGTTTCATTTATGCCTTGAATTAAGACATTAACACATTCGTTAAAACGCAAAGTGCCCTGTCTAAATATCATCTAAAAATCATCTAAAACAACATTTCAACAGCAGAAAATGACCACCTGTGTGTAAAACACCTGGTCATTTGCAATGTCTGGTAAAAGTATCAGTTCAGTAGAGTAACAAGAAATGGACAAAAATGAACATACGTTGAAGTAAACAAACAAAAACTCAGAGGTGGAAAATTCAAGTCCAGAAAGTAAAAATCCTTCCCAGGATTTCATTCCAACAGCCTGGCTTCTCTAGTTAGGATCAAACCACCAGCAGAGCTCTCCATGGAGTTGGAACAAAAACCTGGGAAGGATTTTTACAAAAACTATAAAACTAAAACAAAAACTGCAACTGAACATCCGAAACAGTGCACTGAAATTTAAGCTACAATACTGATGTACCCTTCTTCAAGCATCTTTGAAGATTTTGGTAAAATCCATAATACAAATAAAAAAAGTTACTGATGCGATTTAAGTTTAGTATCCAATGCATATTTTAATTGTGCTTTTCTGACATTTATATTTCTGTTTTGTTGAAATTTAATTACAGGGGAGGTGAGAGGGAATTGAAAATAGATGAAACAGTTCAGATTTTGTATCATTTACAGTTCAGTTGCAGAATGACATACTCTGTTTTGTTAGGAAATAAAATTTGAGTAAACCTCTACAGAATATAACAACAACTGACATTGTATTGTATTACACCTCCAAATCAACATGAATTTAACCTCAGAACCCAAAAGAAAGTTAACCCAAAAGCTGTCAATTAGTACAGTCCTAATATACAGGATATATTTCAGCAACTATACCAATCATGATATCCCAGTCCTACTCACAACGTGTGTAACATTGACTTTGACATTGAAATTGTAATTCGTTTGGGTTATTTTATCCTTCAGAGCTAAACTTCAAGTGCATTGCTATATGTTCACATCACCTGAAACCCAGGCTGCTTGTGCCAGGTTAAAGAGAAGGATCTGCTCAAACCAGTAAGTAAATGACCACAGTGTACTTAAATCAATGACAGCACGTTATAAATGAATGTGTTTGGGTTTCTCCCCGATTCCTTACAACAGAACTTTGTCTCGTCTTCTTTAAACCTTAAAGCAGCCAATAAATCGATTTCACACAACCAGTTCAGCACGCTTAAAATAACCCTCATAAATGATTTCTCCAAAAGACCTGCACTAAAGACATGCCACTGAAATGATATTCACAGCAGTGGCTTGGTAGTCAAAGACTATGAGCACAGTGATTGTTATTTGATGTTTCACACATTGTGCTGCACTGAATTCAACTCAACTGCACTCTTTACAAAGAAACATCCAGTTGGACAGTGTTCTTTAAGTAGTGATACCCATGACAACACCCATGAATGTGCTTTTAAAAATCTGTACTGTAAATTACCACAATACTTAGAAAATATTGTTACATAGCCCACTCCCACAATCTGAGGTTTGATAAATTGGACCAGAAAAAAGAAAAAACCCAGAGTACTGCCATTTTTTAAAACTGCACTAGTTACCTGTCCACTAGAGAAAAAGAACAAATCACGCTCTCATTGCAGTTGTAAACTGTTCTTTAAGTAGTGACGGGATCCACAGTGAGCTCATAACTTATCACGATAATAATGAAATTTCCATATTGCCCACTACTACCTATATCTGTCTTTAAATCCTGAATATGTTGACCGTGCCTTGGGATGTACTGAGGTCACCAAAGCCCAACACTTTCCAGCCAAGACCAACAAACCCAAACACTGGCTGGGTGCGCCATAACCAGTCTGATTTTGGATCACTCTCTCATTTGGCCTGTCAGTTTCGCTTCTGAGCCTTTTAATGCAAAACAGCCTGCGTGTGTGTTTGAGAAGCCCGGGTCTGTATGTGTAACACGCATCAGACAGCATGTAGTAAGATTAGGCAATATTTAAACTGATGAACTCCTAGACGGGGCTGTGTGTGTACAGCACAGAGATAAGCTATCTGCACAGCGGTAAGGTTAGGAAAGCAAGCTATTGCCATTAAGAGTGCATCTACACACATTTTATCAGTATCAGAGGACAACCACTGATGTTAGCTACAGATGTAAACCATTTTTAAAACGACGATTACTCTTTTCAAGGTAAAGTCATTGCCAAATATAGAACGACCAACAAAGCTACATAAATAAATCATAGATTATATAGTTTATATAGTTATATAGTATATAGTCACAAAAGAGCACGAATAACACAAACGCTGCTGTAGATGTTATTGTTAAGTTGAGTACTGGTCAGAGGTTGTTGAATAATATCCATATCACCCATTTCAGCAGTGAGGCTGATGTCGCTGTAGTCTGTTGGTATGAAAGGCATATTTCTCTTTCTTATGATGCTCAACTGCATACACGACTGTATGTGTACAGCACAGATATGCCTGCAGCGCTTGGGTTTAAGTTAGACATGCCAAACCGGATTGAGTCGTGATAATATGAGGTAGATATAACTCTTCTAACTTAATAAAACCATCCATGACTAAGTTTACTGGCTATCAAACAGTAGCGGCCAAGAAGACACGCCACGACACGCATCTGCAGCTCAGCTTGTACTCGAGCTGCTGCCTCACATCATCGGCACTGTAACGCTACTTCACACAAACAGCCGCCGCCGACGAGGCTATTAAACGGGGTTCACAGTTTTATCCCCTCCGCTCCAAACTCGCTTTCTAACCGGGCAACAACGGTATGCAATTAGCCAGCCGGGCTAGCTGCGAACAAGCTGGCTAGTAAGCTAACTAACGGAGTTCGTTGTTCCCAAAGTTGGTGCTGGCTAGCTGTTAGCAGGGTTAGCACCTCAGTTAACGTGAAAACTTTGCGGGCCACCGTTTACAGAGTCAAATAAACGACAAGCTGCAGTATGACTAAAAACATCTACACAACATGTTCCGTAAAAAGAGATTTCTGGGTCATATATTTTATTTCAAAGCAGCCCGGCGACACATTAGCACAAAAAGAATTAGCCAGCTAGCCAGGGAAAACTTTTTCAATCACTTCTCGACACCCCGCCACCCGCCCCCTGCGGAAAACAGCCCAACAAACTAGCCATCCCGGGTCAAATAAACTGGTTTAAGAGCCTTCCAAACTTGTTTGTCTGCTGGTGGATTATCAAAAGATTGCATACCTTTGATAAATGTCGTACCGCTCCTCGACCTTTCCTCTGTTTTACTAACACCAACATGAAGGAGGTTTTTTTTTTCCCTTTTTTTCTATCCGTCTTTCCCCCGCTCCTCGTCTCTGCTGCCCTGGCGTCAAAGAGACTGGAGCCGAAGAACCTCAGTCCATATCCATCCGCCCATTTGACAGTCGCTCTCTCTGCTGGGTCTCAGTCTTATTTGCTAGCTGGTGTAGGTAGGGATCAGAGGTGGGTTGAAACTAGCTGCGTTTACTGAGTCGCATGTACTCAAATACAAATTTTTTTTTGAGTATTTTAAAATGCTAACACTTTTGCTTGTGATTAAGTATGTTTATGGAGAAAGGAATCTACTCTTTTACATTGTTGGATTCAGCATCTTTACTCCTTTTCGATTGGTCACACCTCTGATTTTGGAGTTTTACCATTTTCCTTTAGATCACGAGGATCCAAAAGAGAAGAATATCACCTTCAGTTCTCATGCTGAGAGATGAAAGAAGTTCCACTGCAGTTCTAAAGGCTCAGTAGTGTTTTTTGCCTGATCCTGTTGTACGACTACAATGTCTTAGGTTGAAAGCTGAAAGACACAACTATTTCTAATTATCCAGCAAAACCTAGTGTGCATCAAAAAATGCACACAAATGCCTTTCCATCAGTATTAAATAAACCACCAAATAAATGAACCATTTAGCGGAATATCTCTGTGTGTTTATGTGACACAGAAGGTACTAGGAAAAAGTAGTTCCTATCATGTGCATTTATAATTTCAAAAACACATTAAGTTTCATAAAAAAGACAGATTTTTAGTGTTTTATCCCAGCCAGTTTACTGCTTAAAGAATATATTTCCATGTCAGAATCGACCCTCAAAAAGAAACAACAGGATTGCAAGTATCAATCCGCCCATTCCCATCTAGATGCACTTCACAGACAAATATCACGACAGTATTTTGTGCATTTGGTGTTAAAACAAGTCTAACTTGGCTTTGCAGAAAATAACAGTTCAGTCAATTGAACATGAGTCTGAAACTTTAATGCATTCTTCCTCCATACCATGATGTATTTCTGAGGGAAACATGCCATCGTAGAGTGTTTGCTCTCGATGACAGGTGGAGGTGGAGGTGGCGGGAGAGGGAGGCGAAATGTGATATTATTGGTCAATGCTATTTTACTCCACCTGCTGCTGCACAGTGGTGAAAGCAAAACTCAGAAGAGATTTTTGTAATTTAGCTATGTTAACTAACGAATTAACCTGTGCGTTTAAGTCTTCAAAGAGTGAATTACTGAGGGGCCTAATTAAAGGAGTGGAAGAGTACATTGAGTCAAGTAGGTGGTCAAACACGTTTGCTTTAACGCAGATGCTGCTATGGTTTACATTTTTTAAAACGTGTTATTAATTTAATTGGTTACTCTTCCACTGTGACTGTGTGATGTTTTTAAACTAGGTTTGCCCGCAGGCCTGTATGCGCTGGCATTTTTGATTCTTTGAGTCTTAAGTGTAAAATGTCATTCTGTTTCTGAGTAAGTAGTCCACGGATATCAACTGTGGCCTTTAATAAATATTTGAGAAGAAGTGTATTTGACTGATTGCTCGTATTACTCCACCGCGCCGAGTTACAGCAGTCGTGTGTGAATAGCGGCGTGTTGGCGGAAGGACACCTTCAGTCTGCACTTTTTTCCAATGGACCGTCCTGGCTGTTCTGCAGCTGCGTGACGTCACGCACTTTGGCTCCACTCTGTCTGGCTTTGAAAACTCTACAAGACGGGCGACCAATCAGGAGGCGCGAGGCTGCGCAGACGCACGAGGTCATTATTCTGTTTAATTGATTTATTTAACCAATTTGGAGATTGTTTTACGCGTTTTTCTGTCTACGTACCTGTCCGTCTGATTTCCAGTGATTTCCGATGTTTTGATAAGTGGAATTTACCCAGTTTTATTCGCTTAATTTGGGCGTATAATATTGAAACCTGGTGGTTGCACAACATGGACTGACATTTGGTGCAAAATGCCATAGTGGTATCATTAAATCCGTATCTATCTATCTATCTATCTATCTATCTATCTATCTATCTATCTATCTATCTGTCTGTCTGTCTGTCTGTCTGTCTGTCTGTCTGTCTGTCTGTCTGTCTGTCTGTCTGTCTGTCTGTCTGTCTGTCTGTCTGTCTGTCTGTCCATCCATCCATTACATTCTGCACAATTTAATCACTGAGGTGACCACTTTAAAGTGATGCATTATCAAGAAACTTACCGACTTGGATTTCTTCACAGTGGTGATGATAGGAACCAGTGTTCTTGATGTGTACAATAAAATACAGGCCATTTTTTACTACCCAAAACCACCAGTGAACCTAAATATATCTTTTAAGTCTTATAGGTAACGTAAGGTTGATAATGGTAAAATAGTGATAGGACTGTTTTGCCTAAGAACAGCCTGCATGTACGTCTCTGCCATTACGGAATTAAAGTTTTAGGCCAAAACTTTCCGCAAAACTATTGTAAAACAGTGCCTCAGGCACCTGGCAGCATATTCATAGCCATTCTGTGTTACAGCTTTTTGTGATGAAGCTTTTAGAGGCATTTAACACATCAGACGTCTGGTTCTTATCACCACCACTGTGAACAATTCTGACTCTGGAAGTTTCTCTAGAACAGAGAATTCTACTTCAAACCACTCTGAATGACTTAATTTACATTTAACGATTCATTTACGCAGACAGTTTGAAAAAGTGGTGGTATCCCCCTTTTAAGGCCTGTTTGTAAATGAAAAAGCATATGTTGCCATGGCGTTGTAACACAGTGACCTTCACATCAGCCTCATTCAGACTTTTTAAAAATAATTTTTACAGCATCTACATTCAGCTGTAGATCTATAGTGATATACAGTGAGACCAAAGCTGGTGGTTACACAACATGGGCACATATAGCCCATTTGGCACAGAATGTAATTTGTTGAATCAAATCAGTATAAAATTGTAGGCTAGAGCAATTTACAATACAAATTCCAAATCTATGATAATAAAAGGTAATCTGGTATCTTGTAATGTTCCATGAGTGTCCAGCAGGGGACAGTCTTTGTCTAGAAAATTCACTGCCAAAGCAGGACATGGGCCTTAGCGAGCAGTTGAGGGCCTACTTGAACACCGATGCTTCTGAACTCTAAAATTGTATGCTGTGTTGTATTTTTATATTACTAGTATTCTTACCATGAATGATGCTGACTTCAACTGTATCCTATTCAAGTATTATAGTCCAACACACTTATCACATGTGGATCTGACTGTCGGGCCTCTGTAAATGAGCCATTACCTTTGTTCTGCTTTCATGGAAGAGTGGTTTGAGCGTTAAAAAGCACTGAATTCATCTCCATAGGGAGCCACACAGCAAGATAGAGATAGGAAAACCTTACATCTGGTCTGCTTCTCAGTCCTTTGATGTCAATTTGGATAGACTGTGAGAAGATTTACATGCCCATGGATGTTTTACATCCTGCACTGTTTATCCAATATAACCATCCTCTAATGAAAAAAAAAAAAAGAAATAAAAACAAACTTAAAAAAAATATTATAATGTGTTTATGTATTATGTGATCAAACTGGGATCAGCAATCCCATTTTGGTAGTTATTTTTCATTAAAGAAATCTTCATAAGCAGAAATTTCACCTTTTTTCCTGTAACTCACTGTGATTGGTTTATTCACTCAAACAGATGCCACTTAAAAGAAGTCATCACTGTGGTACTGTTATCGTTATAGCAACTTTCTTAATTCTGTAAAAGCATATAGACTGTGATGATAGTCTCATCCTGTGAGTTTTGCAGTCCCTGGTGCTCTGAAACTCCAGACTGCTCTCACTGGGTGTCCAGCCTGCAGTATAAGGGAGCTATTGTGGGTACAGCCCACACAGTAAAAGGCCAGGTCAGAGAGCAGCAGCTGTAGTACAGGTCATGTATGCTGAAGAAAATTTCAGACCTTAACAAAAACATCTGCCTCTGCCTGTTACAGGGGAGCCCCTGTATTGTAATCACAGCAGAGAAGCCTATTCTTTGATGCTCGATGGTTCTCATCAGTTTATCACCTTTTTTATGTAGGTTTCCTAGCAGATAAACCAAACACAGCCTGGTGTTGTTATTGTAAACCGTTTCTTTCTTCAGTGAGGTCACGTCTGGCTAAGAAGAACAGCTCAACAGCATTTGAAAAGTTGAGTAAATAGGAAATCTATGACTTGCATGAAATTCTTATGAAATTCTGCTAATGAGGCATTGGTTGGATTCAATTTGAAGCTTTTTATGGCCTTGCCTCTTACTGTCTTTTATTTAGGCTACATTTCTTACATTTCTTCTGTAACCTTCATTCTGCTGAGACTCTAACTAATGTTTCCTATGGGTTTTTGTTCCTTTAATCTCCTTGAACAGCAGTGTGGAGTTTGGCACATGGTGACTCCAACACCACATTATAGCGAGTGTTAATAACTCTGCATATGTTTCACATTACAGACAGCTTCACACACTGAGCTAGATTCCATAAGTCATCTCTATGTCAACAAGGGCCAAAGGAAGACTCTCCCTCCAACACACACAGCTAACACTGAGTTAGTAGCCCTGTATTTTCTTAGACTTGATGACTAAGGTTACAAACATACAGCACTGAGCAAACATCAGAGATCAAATATTTTTTTGGTATTCAGTGTGTCCACCTTTCGCCTTTATTGTGGCTTCTGTGTAGACATTTGTTTTCAGTTTTTCAAGAAATCCAAAGAGATATTTTCCACCCAAAGTTACCTCCAAAGTTCAGTCTTAGAAGTTGGTTGCTGTGTTCTCACATTGCAACTAATCCCAAACACATTCGATGGTGTTGAGGTCTGGGCTCCGGGGTGGCCAGTCCATTGTTGTAAGAACACCAGCAGTCTTTGCTTGATTTGTAAATTTTCTTTTTTTGTTGTCTATTTCCTTTTCCTAGTAACATCTTCTTGATACATGTCCTTTGAGACCCATAGCATTGAGTAGTCTTCTCACAGTGGAAGGATGGACAGAATTCAGTCTGAAGCAGTAGTGGAGCTTGATTTTCTCTTATGATTTTCTCCACTTATTATTCTGAAAACATTTCATTTTGTATGTCTATATTTTTTACAAATGGCAATTATGGACATTAAATAAAGGACAAATATAATGGTCACCCATTGCTAACAGTTACAATTGATACAATGGATACAATTAAGGACATAGCCATGCAATCTTGATAGGCAAGCACTGCCTCTAGAATGTGTAATACTGAAGAGCTCAGTGACTTCAAACATAGCACTATCATAAGATGCCACAAGACAGTTTGGGAAATTTCTGTGATATTATATCTGCCCTGGTTAACTGTAAGTGCTATTATTGTGAAATGGAAGTGCTTAGGAGAAATACTAGCCACAAAGCAGTAGACCACGCAAACTCACAAAGCGGGGCCACCAAGTACCAAGTGCACAGCTCCTATCCTCTGTTGAATCACTACAAGTTCCAAACTGACTCTTGAAGCCAAATCAGCAGAAGAACTGCACATCAGGTGCTTAAGGGAATGGGTTACCATGGCCAAGCAGCTACAGACAAGCCAGACATGCCAGGAAAACGCTACCTATCAGAATGCATGGTGCCAACAGTAAAGTTTGGTGGAGGAGGGATAATGATCTGGGCCTGATTTTCAGAGTTTGGGCTCAGCCCTTTAGTTCCAATGTAGGGTAATGTTAATGCTACAGCATACAAAGGCATTTTAGATAATTATATGCTTCCAAATTTGTGTCAACAATTTCCAGCATGACTATGTCCCTTTGCACTAAGTACATCCATAAAGACATGGTTTGATAAGTTACAGCCGCAAAGGTTGGGGGGTCAGCTTCAAATGAATCCCCATGGTTTTGAAAGGAAATATCCCACAAGCACATATGGATGCGGTGTGTAGTTGTCCACATGCTTTTGGCCATATAGTATTTCTAACGATTCCAAGTTTGTTAATCAAAATAACTTAAATTCAGATTTTTTGCAAAGCTCCACATGACAGTTAACTAGAGTGTAGTGGATTTTAATAGCAATATGGAAATGACCCAGAAAAATAAAGTTGTCTTTATTAAAACTGCCTAAATTAGAAGTAAGGAAACCACATGAAACAAGCTGTCCCTTGCACTCCTTTCCACATAGTGACATTTGGTTGCTGTGCAATGTATCTTACACTGTTTAGGTTTTCAGTAAGTGTGTCTGGCAGGCTCTCGGCAGCCTGACAGCTGGCTGTGTTAGCCCGCTGGTCTCCTACAGCTTATACAACCTGCCAGTGTCTGGCTCTGAGAGTAAAATCTTGCTGGAGTGTTTCAGTCAGACCTGTGGCTAGGCTGCCAGCTGAGAGCGAGCTACCGTGCACATATGTTTTCTTCCCTGTCTTCATTAGACACACAAACCCTTGGGCTACCATAAGACCCAGACCCAGAATTATGGTGCTAAAGCATATTTAAGTGTAGTACAAAATGTCATGCAGGCTTTATGTAGTTTGTTCTTTAATGTGAGGAAGTGCTCATTAGAGTGAAACTTAGCTCCATGAAAAAAAATGTCTTCAGCACACTTACTAAAAGGCCACTGCTGGGACCACCAATCCATTCCTTTAAAGAATACCTGCTATTAAAAATACATTCTAGGCCAGTTTATTTCATGAACTTCTTAACTTCAAAGGATGCTTTCTATACTATAGCAGCTGATTGTAATCATTGGCTTTAATAAGTAGTGAGCTAAACCATTAGTCTGTGGTTAAAAATCATCATTTTTATTGTGAAATGTGTAAATATTGTTCTTTGGTTCCACGCTAAATATCTTCAGTACAGTGCTCAGTATCTGCTCCTTAAGTTTAGCAGATGTCTTCTAACCACCCAGAGAGCCCCCATTCATCCACCCATTAAAGCAGGAAACTAACCATAATAATGACATTTAGCTGTAACCGTACCTTAAGTTTATAACTTTGAACATGTGCAAAAATACCAGTTTTGTATTACAAAGTATTGTGGACATATTTTCACACAGCCACAAGAAGACTGTATTGAAAATGTCCTTTCTTGTTTTTGTTCAGTGTGACTAACCTTGGTGGAAGTGTCTGCTGGGTGGATGAGCAGGAGCCTCCATGAGGGAAATGAGACTTCCGTCAAACTCAAAGTACAAACGAACATCAGTACAGTAAGTTACAAACAAATTGTGTGTTTTGCATATGTTGAGCTTCTGCACCATGAGAAAATAGAAACTTTGAAGATGTAAACCTGACCTGCACTGGTAGGTGCCCAAATAGCATTTTTGTTCCAGCTTAAACCATGCAAACATGCTACATTTATATCAAACAACAAACCAAACAAAAAAAGTAGAAAATAAACAAAAACAAATAACATTCTGCAAAATCTGACCTGGAGTACTATTCAGACTTAAACTAACAAATATTCAAATGAACAAAAAAGTCAAATTAACAGATATTCAAAACTCATTAAGCTACATGGCTAATTACCGTCTTCAGTTTGCAGTTCTCTAAAAGATTGCTTTTACCCCAGTGAAGGTCTTGGCCATTCGAAAAAGAAAGATATGCTGAAATGTATAACCTCTCCATGTTTACCTGGTTGACTTGGTTTTCCTACAAATCAGTTAGTTACCTCCTCACTGCTTATAAGAAGATGACTTATTGTGCACTTCAGTCTTCCTAAAGAGGTGGAGATTAGAATTAATTCAGTTTTTCACAAAACCCCTGAGTTTACTGAACTGGAGACATTGTTTTGCTGGACCGACTGCTCACGACCTTCTGGAAGAGCTCGTCTGAAATATAATGAGAGAAAGTCATTACCAAAATGCCCTTAATTTCTACTTAGAAATGTCATGTATCAAATATAGATATAAAAAACAAGCAATTAATAAGTGCAGATTTTTAAACAATATTTTATTAATAATGCATGCATCCCACTATAGTCTTAGGACTTTAAAATGAGTTTTTACCGTTTTTCATGACTTGTGGGCCAGCCTATGAAAAAAATAGAACACCAGTTTTTTTATGGATATAAAATAGATTTTAATAATTCAAGTTCACACCTCTGACAATATACTACATTCTCAAAATATTATAATTATTATAAGTAAAATTTACTACTAATAAAACTCACTCTGACAGCAGAGGTACGCCTTGTTGAGGAGCCGACTGCTTGGTCACTCACAGTTTTAGGAGCTAAAGAAAAAAAACACAGGTTGTAAGTAACTGCTGAAATAGGCATTACCTTTTAAGATTTTTAGAGAGGAAGTAAGCTGTAAGAAAGGTGTGAGCTTACGCAGCGGCTTTATGATTGAACCAACAGCATGCACAACTCCATTAGTTGCCATCATGTCACCATCAACAACTGGCACCCTATTGACGTACATAGTGGAGTTCCGCTAGAAAGAGAAAACATGTTACTTGAGTGCATGACCTAAAATAAATAAATATTTTAAAATCCCTTTTATTATAGTAAATATAGTAACATATCAGGCCTGCTCTCGAGAGAGCATGTACAATGATGAACCGATGTGGTGGCAGTGATAACTACAATGTACAGATAACTACAGAATTACACACAACAACCAACTGATTCATTTTACCATTTAAACATTCAAACTTTTACATACACATTAAATCTTCTTTTCATGAAAGCATGCATATGCATATTTTGTTTTAATGTAATTAATATGGGGTGTAGTATAATTATGTTTACAGAAGTATGAAAAAGGACATTTTGGTTCTGTAATGATAGCTGTGAGAACATGTAGTGTGATTAACTGTGGGTTCTCACCATGCCTAGCTCCAGTTTATCTCCTGAGAGGGGCTTCACTCTAGTATGAGATGTCACTGCACCACTAATGAGAAACTCATCGCCTATGTGGTACTTCAGAAGTTTGATCAGTTCCTTGGGGTCTCCTGGATAAAGCATGGCAAGGGCAGGCATTACAACACGTATTACTAAACAAATCTATAGTAGAGCATATCAAATACGTCACAATGTTTACAATACAATATATTTTTTAAATGCAACGCTGAAGGTTGAGGGAAGAATCATACTTGTAAGTTTGTTGAGGTCAGCTGGGGGCATGGTACGGAATGCATCGTTGGTAGGAGCAAAAACGGTGTAGGTCCCTTTTTTGTTCAACAGCTCAGTCAAGCCTGCTTTCTGAATGTTGTCAACTAATGTGCTGTTAGGAAGAAAAACGGTTAAAACATTAAGACTCGTGTCAGACTCCGGTACTTTCAGGCAAAGGCATTTGCAGACTACAGTGTTCCGCCTCATTAAACACACCTGATTCAATGTATGAGCTAATAAGCAAAGCTTTCAGGAACTGAATTCAGAGCATTAGACGAGAGAAAACATGCCTGCATATTAAAGAGTCAGCTACATTGACAGGCCAGTCTCCACCTATTTCATCCCATTTGTGTGGAACTCTTAGCTTCATGTTGGAGCTTGTTAGTGAAGACTATGAAAGTGTTAAGAGGACTCACACTTATGGCTTTGAATGTGGGTGGGAAGGAGAACAGCTGCATATTCTCTTTCAGCCTTACTAAGCTGGTAAAACCATTACACCCTTTTCAGGGAATTTTCCCCCTGTGGGTATTCATGGAGTTTTTAGGCTTCAAAGACAGTTGCTGAATGCAAATTATCAACTCAAAATCTGGCAGCACCTATGAGGTGATGGAGTTCATTTCTAGCGTCATACCTTTAGTATTTAAATGGACACCGTATCTCAGGCCACATTCATGTGTTGGCTGTAAGGATATTCATTAGCAATAGATTATCAGCTCTTCACCTGAAACGACTATCTGCCTTCAGAACATCCATGATGGTGCCCATGGGAGGAGCTAGGACCTTATCCACGATGAACATGGTGGCATAACGGCCGTTTTTGTCGTGGGCAGCGATGCAAGCGTTCTCTATGCAAAGGTTCTGCAAAACACATGGCAGCGGTAAGTTCAGGGTGGTTTGCTATTGCCATCAGGGATGCTGATTCAGAACTGAGTGTTTCTTGGAAGATGGACTGTGAGCAAGTGGGCTGTGGAAAACGTTAGGGTGATCCAAAGGAGAGGTTTCCGGTGGTCTGTGAATTTCATTACGCAGTAGAAATGTGAGAGTTCAAAAGCATTAGATACATCACCACTATCATGAACATGAGTGGAAATTAAAGACAGATAACCAGTACAATAATTATAGGCAGTCTGGGCTGCTTCTCCTCTCATCCTGACCTAGAGCGATAGAGGAAAATTCCCTTACGTACTGTAGACCTGTCATAAAACATAAAAAATGATCAAAAACTACATGTGTCTAAAAATAAGCCAATGCCACAGCCTTTTTTCTAATGCATTCAATGTCTCAATCATTTTTCATTGTGAAATATAGTACTGAGAGGACAAATGTAGGTGGGGACAGTTGTATATAGTTATTCAAGTCTTTCACTTGCTTTTAACTCTTAAAACTACATTTTAACTATAAAATATAAGAAATATCTTAAATACAGACGTCTCTTTTGACCTTTGACCAGTATTGATTGGACTTATCTCTTCCATATAATCCATATACTTTCTCTCTAGGTCAGTAGTAAGAAGATAACTTACGTTTCTGAACACAAACACTCTGAGTTTATTTCCCCCAAGGGTTTCCAGCTCCTGTCCATGGTACAGACTCTTTGAGGAGAACTTGTTCTTCAAAATGTGGTTCCTCATCACTTTTCTTAACTCAGGAGTCATAGTCAAACTGCCTGTGTAGAAGTTTCATAATGAGCAAAATTTATCCCTTTTGTGATTATTATCAATATATTTGAGAAAGGAAAGCAAAGAAAACTCTGTTTCCAACCTTTGAAAGCATCATTTAGTGGTGCTAGCAACGTCATTGCATTTGAACCAGTAAGTTGAGGACCTAGACCAGCATCTAGGAAAAGCTTTGTAGCTGTGGAAACCTGAGGAGCTCCCTCAGCAAGTTCCTTAAGGGTCTTAACTATAAGAAAAAATAAAACATTTTACTTAATACAACATAACTGAGAGCATGAGAATGAAAATGCATCCTTGAAGTGGTGAGTCACCTGAGTCAGGGATGAGAAGTTCATTAATGTAATGGACAACACCATTGGTGCCAAGCTTGTCCTTTTCTGTAACAATGGTTTTGCCATTGAGGGTAATCTCTTGTCCATCACAGCCCACTTCCAGTACTGTGCCCTGGAGAGTTTCCAGAGGTGTTCCTGACACAATAGACTCCGAGCAGTGCAAGTTCTTGAGAATGTGGTAATTCAGCAAATCTGTGGACAGATGTGATGAGGCCACAACCAGATTAGCAAAGAGCACTTTAGCACTGCTTTTTAAAATGGAGATTTTAAAAAGGTTTCCAAATGTTGTGTTAAGTGTTGTACTAAATTACTTTTATTTTTCCCCTTTTATTAATGAGCATTTTTAAATGATATTCAGAGTTACCTTTAAGAGCTACAGGGTCTCCCAAGATTCTGTCTAACATTTCTTGGGGAATCTTCTTAAAGGCCTCATTGGTTGGAGCAAAGATTGTGTAGGAACCCTCGCTCTCCAACATACCAGTAAGACCAGCAGCTGCAATAGCAGTCTAAAAACGAAAGACAAGGAGAAAGAAAGACAATAAACACAAACAAACAAGGAAAATGAATAAATATGGCATATGTTTTATGAATGTTTCGTACTGCAGACTTTTATTCATAAGTTGATGAACTTAATGTTACTTATTTGAACTTATTGCTAGCTCAGTTATTTGTGAAATGAATCTTGCCCTACCTGTAGTGATTCCAACTCTTCATCAGTATCAAGGAAAGAGTTAACATTATTAGTGATAGCTGTGATCACTCTGTCAACAACGTGCACGATTCCATTAGTGGCATGCTGGTCTGTCTTCACTAGTCTTGCACAGTTCACTGTCACAATCTGCAAAAAAGTTTCACAACAAGTGTTAAATGAATATCAGTGATATTACTGATCATTTGCTGAGATTTTTTTTTACTGAGAATTCACTTTTCAAAAGCATTGACACATAAATACCAAAGGAAAAATAGTTTAAGGCTTAATAGCTTGACACAGACAGACCCGGCAGTACAGTGTGAAACATCTCAGGTTAAACAGAGCTAAAATAAACAGCATAGCTCCAGAGAAGCCACTATAAACATGTCTGCTTCTGCTTTCTGTTGTTAGTCATAGCTGTGGGTTGATGTCCAAAACCAGAAATCACTTACTCCATTGGAATAATGTTGGATATGAACATCAAAGTCCTGGTACATGGAGGGGAATGAGGAACCATGCTTGAGGTCTTCTGACGTCAAGCGTTTATTGACCATGTGGTAGTGCAATACATTGAGGAGCTCAATGTTGACGTTGCTCACCAAGGCGTCCAGAATTTCCTAAATGAATGATAGAACAGCATTTTATCATGTTCTTCTAAATTACAGGAACCATTTTAATGGACAATGATAACTGAAACAGAAATATAAAATGTATATAATGTATAAAATCTGAATGGAACTGAATGTGTGTTTATAGTACGGACCATTCATAAACAATATAAAGTGTTTTAGGTGTGTGTAGTGTGTAGTGCTTACAGTTGGAAGGGCAGCCCAGGCTTCATTGCTGGGGGAAAAAAATGTGAAACTGCCAGGACCCTCGATCTCCTTCTGCAGGCTAGCTCTCTCAGAGTACATCTTAGTAGTAGTGGCTCCAACCACACCAAGGGTGTTGTAGATGTTCACTAAAGGAAGAGCTAAAGGAGACCAAGAAACAATGTCATAAGAGTATGGCAAGCAACCTCGAGCAAAACATTGTTGAACGTGTTACTCATACCTGCAGGACAGCCCTTCTCTCCAATCACCTTTTCATAACCTGGACAGCACTCGTAGGTGACCACTCTGCAAAGCAAAACAAATTGGCAAACAACTTTTAATTTGGGACTATGTAAATAGTCATATATTAAGTACAATTGTGACTTTTGGATTCTGCAATGAGATCATTAAGCACATCAACACAACCAAGCATTTAGTTGTAAATGCTCATCAACTGACTGAACAAATGGATACATTTTCACTCTAAGTGCACTGATAAATTTCACCTTTATATAAATTTTATATCCTGATGAATCATACTTTTCTCACAGACTGGAGTGCATCACATGCTGGCTAGTTAATGAATAATTTCAATATCCTTTATAACAAATTGATCAATGCAATGTAGCCCTAGTATTCAATTCCACGTACAGAATGCTGTTTAAACAGGTGAACAAAAAAATAATTAATTAATAACTCTTCTAAGGTTTCTGCTGTGTTTTTTAGACATGCTCAGAAGGAACATCTTTTATTAATAAAGGAAGGGTTCTTTGAACATAGGCCTATCAAAATTGTAACAATCACCTGATACCCACAAACACATATGATTTAGATATGCCTATTTGAAGCCACAGTGCCAGACCAGCTGCAACTCAAGACAAAGCATATCACTCCATTTTGTTTCCTTCTAGATACATGCATTTCCATAATAAATCTGCTCTGGGCTTGAGTTGGCCTTGGAAGGTCATAAAATCTCATTTCCTTAAAAAGAATCCAGAGACACATCACTGGCCAGAGGAAACTCCAGAGAAGGTACTTAGGGACCTATACTGAAATAACAACTCTGGCCAGTACAAACAAAAGAGACATTCTTAGTAAAGGCCAAGCAAAGGTGCAGGCACAGGGCTACTGGATATTGTTATGGACCATTTGGGTTTGCTTATTTTTACAGAAAAATATGATAATAACCCTGCAAAACAGTACATTTATAAGCTTGATAAATATAATTGCATGCCAGTGAAATGAGAAAATAGAAGAATGGCTCTTTGTCATGACATTTCATATGATTAGATCCTTCTATTATGAGCAGCACATCACAGATATGATAAAGACAAGCTATGGATGTGTACACTGTATGAATAAAATCTGAAATATGATGTGATGTCAAAACATAAAGAACATTTTATGATGCTGTAGCATGTACACTGGATGGACCTGCACCACGAATTGAACTTACTGAATTTATTCAGCAGTTTGATTTCTAGAGTCTCATCGCAGAAACTGTCCTGCTGTTCATTAGAAAAGTCTAGTAGTAAAGGATCACAATGTAAAATCATGTGTAAGACTTACATGGTCCAATTTATTGATATTTGTGTGTGATTTCTCAGCTTGGAGTGGCTATTCCAAAAACTAAATGCATTTGGAAGTCTCCACAGCTAAAACAAACCTAAAATCTATTATTTCAATCATAATATTTATGTGAATAATTCTCTTTTAGTGTGTATATTGTTAGACATGTTTTCATTTTTTTTCTTTATTGAATATTTTTTTATTTTCATTCCAATTCTTACATAATGTGACATTTTCAAATAAGAACACCAATATTGATGTAAGCAATCCCCAGTATAGAAAGTGAAAAGAGCCAAGTCAAACAAAGAGGATAATCCTGATATTCAGGAATGGGTTACACTTGTAAAACACAGAGAACTGAAAAGCAGACTGAACTGATTATCAAAACAGATGGTAACTCAACTCTTATTTGTTCTCCGCCAGCATAAACAAAGATGGTAGCCATGGATTTCTGACAAAATAAACAGCAAGGTAACATAATTCAAGCACTGTGTACGTTGAATTTCCAAGTGGTGTGGCAAACTGTCCACCAGAAGTGCACAATTGCAAAAGGTTCCAGAGATGTAGGGGGATGTTGAAATCTTTACTGTATTCAGCACATTGTGTCTAGTTCTTAATAAAAAGTATCAGTTCCTATAATGAAATTGTTGTGAAGACCAGTAGCACAATTCCCATGGCAACATTTTGCAGTGATTCAATAGTTCCTTAAACAAGACTAAATAAAGGACTGTGTTTACTCAGTGTTTGGTTTAAAAGCCTAATGATTAATATTAAGGACTCCCCTAGGAAAGAAAGTATTCAAAGGCTCCAAAGATTTATGCTACCAGGACATATACACAGAGATGCAGTAGATCTGCATCTACAGTGCACAACAATAGCCCTGATGCAGAATAATAGCAATGGTTTTTATTAAGAACAAAGTCCAAAGCCAAAGTCTGGATCAGCAAAGGGTATAAGGAGGCTCCTATGCAGAGAAACCTTATGGTCTCTCCTCAAGTGACCTGGAAACACCCGCCCATACAAAGGCCATGATTGTTCCTGCAAAATGACCACAACCCCCAAAACCTCTAAACCCCAAAAGGGGTTTCTGTAAATCAAGTTGCATTCAAGCTGATAGCCTAAATTCCTGTTTTCACAAGCCAGGTTGTGTCCTTTCACAGCCAGTCTCTACAGACTTCACACAGTCGTGAGACTAGAGGTGGAAAACTCCTCAGTTACTCGTGAATGATTTGTGTGTGTTTGGGGGATATTAGACCCTCGACATAACTTGCTAAAGCAGTCATTTCCTAAGAACATCCAAGCGCCCACAGCAAGTCTCACTTCCTCTCTTGCTTTCATGAGATTTGCTATGAAAGAAACACTGTTCAGATCGGAGAAGATGAATAAAACAAGTCTTGCTCTGCTATCAAATGGTCCTTAACTCCTCATTACAAGAAGTAGACTTGCACTTCAAGAAAGCAAGTCCGTTATAAAACTGCTGTAACACTCTGGACATGTGGTTCCCCTTCTGCCCTGATATACATGTCCATGGAATGTTCAGGCCAGTAACCAATAACACCTTTTCCCCTGTGGGGACATTAAAATGGACGTCAATCAAAGAGAGCTTCTGTAGGGGCACTCTTAGCCTGTCTCTAGGCCTGCGGTGCAGTGTAGACACAGAGGAGCAATCAGATTTGTCAACGATTTAACCCCACTAGGACTGAAAGTCACTATTAGGACACATATGGAAGTCATTACAAGCATAGGTTAAGCTCAGCTTGCCATCAGAAATTCAGTCTATTCCATTAAACTGGTGGCTTTAGAAATAAAAATAAAAACGTTTAAATGAGAATTTAAAATCACTTATATAAGAGTCCAGTGACTGAACAAGTTGGCTAACACTTAAAAAATGAATAAACCTATGCCTACCTCTCACATCCATCACAGATACTGAAGCTGCATAATCAATATTCATTCAACACCTTATCTAGGACGGTTTACATTTACATTTTACTGAATTTTCACAAAAGTGCACCGCATTATGTGTCTAATGGGTTAGTCAAACAAAGTCAGAAGTATGCAAAGCAATTTTTTCACCCACTTTAAGTGTGTGTCAGTCATAGGAGACCTCATGCGACTCCCAAAAGTACTGCAGTGTTAATTAGGCAGGCTTAAAATGATGCTAGCTCAGCCTGAGCTAATTATCAAGCTAATTATCAATTATCATGTGTTAAATCAAGTATGATAAGGTGGCTTAAAAACATTAAAGATGTAGTGCAGATATCTCCAAGGAATATGATTGAGCATCGCCCGAATCTTCCAACAGCGGCCAACGAAATATTACACTGAAGCAAAGACTTATTTACATTTACTTATGGGTCCCTAAAGAAGTCTCAGTCCTCCAGGAACACATAATGCTGGGATTTAAGAATAAGATAGGAACTTTCTCCTCCTGAGGCTATGGCTTTCAAACAGCTCATCTGCTAACTATTTTCACTATTGTTCTGTGGGTGGTAACTAACTGATGTGGGAAATGAGCATTGCATGTGGTGGCCTGTTTCAAACTGCAGCAGGGAATTTCAATAAGATGTGCCGTATTTTGAGATGAAGAGGCATTTTTAAAATAGTTTTTAAAAAGTGTACAAAGGGTCTGCAATTACAGTGCCTGTGTAACAAATTTCACAAGTAAAACGTGAAATTTGTTTGCATCTGTATTTGTTTGCAACCGTTCATGAATTATTAGCAGTCACTTTGCAAATAATGTAAGTAAGCGGGGGCTTCTTTCAAGCGTGTGGCGTTAGTCTATTTAACACTTTTACAGTATATTTGCGCTGTTGTGATCCAGGGTCTATAGCTAAGCACTGATGTGCACGGTGGTCCTGCATGACCAAGGAATGTGTCTCCCATCGTGTAATGATAACTCACTTTAATGACCTTTCCTCCTCAGTAGTTGACCAAACTGCTGATTATGACTGAAGTAAAAAAAAAACCTAAAAGAAAACAGACCTACTGGGACAGACCCCTTTTGTTTTTTTTTCCCCCAAGGTGAGTAATTTTATGTTAAGGCCTCTTCAGCCACTAAGCTACATGGGGCAGATTTTCATAAAAAATAATGCACCTTCTAAACTTCATGTCTTGCAGTTGCTGCCTTTAAGTTTTACCAAAAATATTTTTTCAAGTACAGTAAAATATGTGGCAGAAAGACTTTTTAGATGGCAAAGCCAAAAGAAATTCCAAGTAGAAAAACAGGAGACCTTTTTTTCTTGAACACTACATTTTTCTGAACTACGAAATTCCACACTTATTCCAGTCAATGACATAATATCTCCTATATGAAACACACGTCTGTAGACAACCAGTAAATTGAACAGGCTGACAACTGGTGGGTTCTAATAGAGCGTGTCCTAAGGAGAACTCAAAGCCAGACTTTAGCTGTGATTGCTTAACCCACTCATTATGAAAAAAGACAAACACTACAGAACTTTTCATAATTGATCCAGTTAAAACACCTAACAGTGCCGATTTGAAACTTTCTTACTTTTTTCTACTGTTTTGTTCAGTATAAGCAATCATATGTTACCAAAATATTTCATCTATTGATCTGTTAAATGATAAAACAACTTATTTTGGCCATATGGTTTGATCAATTTAACAAAAAACAAACAAAAAAAAAACTTGTACTCAGACAAGAACCTATGGACCAAAGTAAGTTTTTAACTTCAGCTGTGGACAGCAAGGGGTTAAGAATGCAATCCAAGTTCGTCTTTAACAGTGTAAAATGATGTAGGTCTCTCCAAACGGATTACTGACTTCGCACAAAGTGATGTTTGTGTTGACTCACGTTGGTTTGCCGCAGATTTTGCGGTGGTACCACTGCTTGCAGTTAGTGAAGTACTTCTTATCTGTTCCCTGGATCCTCTGCATAGCACAAACGTTGGGGCTGTAATCGACAAAGCGTTAAAAGTGGTCAGTACACTGGGTTTGCTTTGAACCTGTTCACACCAGCATAAAATGGGAAGTAAAACGTTTAGCAGTGTCCCCGCAGAACCAGACACACGAGCCTCTGAATGACCTCAACATCTGGACAACGTCTGGTAAATCTAAAACTTTGATTCCGCGAGCACAAAATCCCTGCCAGTCCAGTCTGTAACCGCGACGAACAAAGACTTAGGCTGCCGTTATCTGTGCAACAGAGACCCAGAAATAACACAACATAACGACATTTCCAGCTTAACACCGTCCACAGCGTCTTACCCATGTTGTCTTCCTCTTATCCTGCTGTGCTGAAGGACTGACTGATAAGGGGACTTTGCCGCAATCACTGTGGCGATCAGAGTGACCGCCAACGCCTGTAGAGTCAGAGGCTTCATCTCTCCGCTTCTCTTAGCGCTCCTCCACTGCTCCGGGAGCTCGCGCTGCTGGAGCGGCGATAAATACCGCCAAAACCCCTGCGAGGTGGGCGGAGCCTGGATCAACGGTCATTTGAGACGTTATGAGGGTTTCCCGTTTATTTCAGTTTTTTTTAAAGAAGGATTTATTATTGATATATGTATTTTTGTAAAACATACAGAATGAAAACGTGTCTTCTACTGTGCACAGAATAAAAAAGCACTGTATCTTTGCGGTCTGCCGAAAACCCACCGGAAAAGACGTATGTGATGTGAAATTCAAACTTCTGGCTGCAGTTTCTCTTTGGCACCAAATCGTTTACTGACAGCGTCTGACCCTAAAATCTGACATCTTTCCTAATATAAAAATAATGTAATATTTACTGTAGGATTTACTGTATGACTAATAAATATAAAAAGTAATGAGCGTTTTTGGGAGATCTGTCATAAGTAGCATGTGCACCTAGGGAACTGTTAGCTTGATGCTAAAACAGGAGATATTAGCTAATAGCAGATATTAGCAATGTCGTTCTGGTAGTATTTTGGTATTACTAAGAACTACTTATAAGGTGAGGGTTTCTGGGTCGATGACTGTAATATTGTGATATTTTAAACATTATTGAAATTACTGCAACATATAATGGGTGACTGAAGGTTTTTGTCCTAGTTGAGCTGGCATTAGATGCATGACATACTCTTAGATTACTTAGTGGAATAATTGTTTATAGGCGTTATTATTAATTATAAGTTGAATTACTTATGCAAAATTGTGAAACTCTGCTTCATGTGGTGCTCTCAAGAACTCCTCTACTGTCTTATGAAATCATAGTAACACATGATTTATGTTTATGATTACAGATTGTAGATAATCTTTTTTTTTTTGTCTTTTATTTATTTATTTATTTTGCTGCTGTATAGTTATATGTTGAAGTAAGCATCTATATCTACTGCTTTACTGATAATTCTTATAGTTATGTTTCTGTGCCTGCGCAGGTACTGGATTGCAGTGGATAACCTGATTATTGAGCTAAAATCCAGAGGTCTTTATTGAATTTCTTGAAATCCGATAATGGATGCAATCCAACATGACAAACTGTAGAATAGCATTAACATGATCATATATATAATCGGGTAAGTGCTGCAATCAGAGAATGGTCTTATAATTAGTGTACGTGTAAAAGCACACTTTTTTATGAGCACTAATGTATTGCTAATGCAATGCAGTATTCTGCAGTGATTGTGTTATTATTTACATTTATTGCAAGATGTGATAAAGAACAGCATGCATAGTTAGTATGGGACTATTTTTCTGTTCTATTGTGTTCTCATTTGAATGCCAGCTATCCAGCTAATACATTAAGTTCAATTTAAGTATAAATGAGTTAAAAATTAATGAGTTAAATGATTTTTTATTATGAAAAAGTGACACTGAACTAGTGTTTTGAAGCAGACTAGGTTGTTTTCTATGATGAAAGACAGGATGAATGTTTTATTTAGTTGCTGTACCTCACTTAGCTGAAGAATCCAGTGTCAATCTGCTGAAAAACAAGTTTGTTATTTCTGTCCAGTATTGACAAGCAATTTAGGCTTTGAATAATGAAAAGGAGAGAATGATGTAAAATCCTAGTCTTGGCACATCTGTTACTATTACTGGAAGTTTAACTTTACAAAAATGGCTTTATAGAAGTTGTGAAGTTCTGGCAAGTCTGAGTGGGAATAAAGGCCTGCTGTGGAATGCTTTTAAAATGATCTGTGCAGTGGGCAAATAAGACAAGAATGTAACCTCTTGCTGCAGGTCTTGATGCCTCTAATGAGAAAATAGCAGTGAAGAGGCTCAAATGACGTGGGTGACAGGGTCACGCGTCAACTGTGGACACCTATGGTGAAAAACAAGGAGAGGTAAATTGCAATAAGAGGTTTGACTCATTTCATTCGGTCTTGCCTGCCTCAACAGAGCGCAGTAAAATATTAGGTTTCCAGGTGCAATGAGATGTATAGATATGTATAGTTTCACATATTGTATAGTAAAACAATTGCAAACTGCCACTGATTTTTAAAAACTCTTCATAGTGTAAACTTCTATCCACAGTGCCCTAGTCACAGTCCTTCTGTTTTGAAGAGAGGAAGCAAATGTTGGATTACGCATTAAAACAATGACGGGTGTTACCATAGCTCAGCTGTTAATTCTCAGCAGAGAAAGTTGCCCATGATATCTGGTAAATGCTGTCATATGGTAACGTCATAGCTGCCACAGATGTGTTACTTCTCTATTACGTGCAAGCCCTGTAAAGAGGAAACAGTTGCCTTTGAGTAAATCAGGCGAGTACAGTCTACAGAAAACTGTCAGAAGTCAGTCTGTTGTACTTTACACTGGCTTCATTCGTTGTAAGGCAAATAAAAAAGTAGTGTTCTCTGATTAACCTCGGAAAAAAATTTTCTTATTGAGACCTGTCATTGTCTTAGAATACCAGAATCCCTTTAGGCCTCTTTCTGTGAAAATACAGAACACCCACACCCTCACTTTCTCTTACAATAAAATAGTTATCTAGTATCAGGTTTTGTGCAGATATGTGCATACATTTAGACACAGGTATTTGAGAAACATTCGGCCCCATTTTCAAAGCACAGAATGTCTTTTATTATTCTTTTTTATGTTACCAGCTGAGATCTTAGATTACTTGAGCAGATCCATAACTTCTGTAACCTCCGTCTTCTTCACAGCAGTAGCATAAAGGGCTCTTTGTGAGTTGAAAGTGGAAGCTCAGCTTTTAAATTCCAATCAAATTATGTGCCCAAATTCACCATTTACAATTACAGTCTGCAATCAATGAATAAAAAAGAGATCTTCTCAGTATCACTGCGTGATTGGATCATTAAACAACCATTCATTGCTATAGTAATCTATGCATTAAGTTTAGCTTTAGGGTTTTGTAGACATGATTCATGGTTCACATTGGTGTAAATATAAACAGATGATTTTTTCTTCATAGTCTAACACAGGGGTTTTCAAATTCAACCACTAAACAGGTCATATAAAAAAATCTAAACAAATCTGTGGTCTGTGTAGAATGTCTATGTTTTTATTTAAATTTAAGTTAACATTTTGCTATGACTCAAACTGGCCACAGTTTATTCAAAGTATGCCAAAACTGCAACAGCAAAATATACAAAATTTTAGTAGACCATGAAATATTACTCAAAAATTAATATCTACATATATAGGCTACATTATCTACAGATAACTATTAAACTGCTAATTGTCCCCAGGAGGTAGACTTTTTAAACCTGCCTATATGCTTGAACTAGACACCTGGCATCTTTTTGTGGTGTAACCACTTTCCCATAGATTGTTGTTGTTAGGGAAGGGGGATCAGAGTGCACATTATGTAGTAGTGCATGCTGGGGATTGTAGTGCATCACATTGTGAAATTGTGAAAAGATATAAATAATTTTGCAGGCCGGATAGGACTGCACCACAGGGCTGACATGGGCCTTGTTTTTGACATATGAGATCTACCACTTCATGGCTGAGCTGTTGTTGCTGCAGGATGCTTACATTTCACAGTAATAGCACTTACAGTTGACCAGGGCAGATCTAGCATGGCAGAATAGATTATATAGGTTATGCCATGTAAACAAAAAAGAACATTGTAAGTGAAATTAAATTTCGCTTTTCATTTCAATTCCTTTAATGTACTGTAATTTTTTTGAATGATACCTTACTGGGTGCAAAAGTCATCAGTCCAATCACATTGTCATCTCATTACCCAAATAACACTGAGATTAAAATTTATTTAGTCTTCAAAATATTGTAATTCTGTTTGGATTATGGTTCCAGTCAGCCTTTCATTGGACTGTGGCTCTAGTTTCAGACCCAGTTGGATTGCATTAATGGAGCAAGAGGAAATGGAGCAAGAATCATTCCTTGATATTTCTTTCAGACATGGCAGCATTTAAAATGCCACACAGTATACTATTAAAACCTTCAAAATCCACAGGGGGGATTGTGCAGTTTCAATACAACCCACAAATCCACTACTGTAAACCAATACACACACTAAAGAGTCTCGCTGAGAAACTAGAGCTAATAATTAAATTAATGTTGATTCAGTCAACCGCAAAGTATTTGCTTGCAGGGGAGGCACTGCCAAAGCAACCAGAAGATGGTTTGAGAAAAAAGAGGGTTTCAAATTGAACATGAACGACTGAAACCGTACAGTATTTTGGTTCTGGGAAGTTTTTGTTCCTTCAGATAAATTTCCACAGGGCCAACACGGCAGTCGGGTTAGGAGATTTGACCCATAAATCTACAACAGCAGTTGCAAAAGGCCTCTCTTGTTCCCTTCTATACCTTCATAATGGACCATTAGCCATGTGGTATTTTCTTGGGGGCTTCTTCCTCCCCCATAGTAAGTTTTAGTAGATACCTGTTTCCTAAATCTTATGTGCCTGACTATCTGATTCCTCTGACTACTCAGACCTAGAAAAGGGATTATAAGCTTATTAGAGGAACAAGATAAAGCTGGCAAGATCCCAAGATACTGCATGATGATGGACTGCTGTGATGCACATGTCTGCCACGTAAACCGCCATACCATACATAAAACATCAACTTCTTTCTGTATGCACTCCAAGCAACAAAATGAGGAATCCCAATGTACAGATGATATAACTAATACAGTCAGATGTATATATCCAATTAGATGCAGCTTTACCGCTTATTGATATCATAGGTCAGAAGGGAAAGAGAAAATATCATGATAGATCCTTAGAACAATTTTAATGCTTTTATTTTGCCCACAACTGGACCATTCTAAAGTTGTGTAAACATTCCTGTGCAATGATTTAACACATTATCTTACATTATCTCTGCTTCATGTAAGCCTGCAACCACATAAGTAAACAAAGAAAATCTTTTTTAAAGCTCAATCTTTTTTTATGCTCAATTTCAGTCTTATTGTGCCAGGCAGATGTAATTTCAGTGTTAGTAATTAATCAAGTTTCCCTTCAATATTGGATACCAATTTAGTCAAATTTGAATTAACATCCAACAGATGTACTCTTTACTGTACGAAGAAATAGAAAAACATAAAGATAAAACTGATAAATGCTCACTTTTGTATATTTAGTAAATGAGACTGAAAGTAGATTGACGGCCTGATCTATTTAGTCGTTAAGTATTTCTTATTTTTTATGCCAAGGCAGAGATGAAATATGACATTTACCCTGTGGAGATCTGTTTCTCCTATTAGTTTTTTTATGGCCAGGTCCAACAGGCATTGCCATGGGGCCCTATGCTTAATGTTTAACTCAGCTACAGCCAAGGAAGCACACATTCCTTTTCACAAAATACTCAGAGGGGAGCAGTGGTCTGACCATTTTTCCTTTGAATTTTGATACCATTCTACCTGTCAATATCTTGGAGTCCTAAACAATAATGAATATAAGTGAAATTGCTGCATTCCGCATCAAGATATTTGATATTGTTTCATATTTTTTTCAGTTTGCCATTTAAAATATTAAAACATCAAGCCTTTCTTCTGATGCATTGGTTTCAGGGTGAGTCTTACGCTCCCTCTACCACCTTCATCCTTTCTTAATGTCAGTCTTCTTTGATTTATAAGGACTTTTTAGGTATCCCTTTATTGACCTTAAGTCATCAGTCTTATGGCTTAGGAATAGCCCATGCTTTTTTGAATAAGCTGCAGCATCCAGTATCACTTGGAGGCTTTTCCATATCATACCACATGGGTTGAAGAGTGGGTTACCTTAAGGGGAAACAATCAAGTGTGTTTTTCCAAACTCCTTAGAGGCAGAGAAGTTCTCCCTACTGTCTGGCACTATTTCCTGCATTTATGTTTATGTTAACTGGAGGACAATTTAAGTTACCAAGGTGCATCATTCACACTAGACAAAATAAACCATATCCAGTTGAGTTCATGGCAGCAGACAATAGGAGCAGCAAAGGTTAAACCATGTTCACTAACCAGACAAAGGTGGCTAGATCTAGAGGTTCTGCAAAGATGAAACAGGTGGCCTTGTGTATAAGAGTACATTCATGTGGTCATCCCATAAGTCTGGCGGAGTCCCTCAAATAAACAATGGGAGAGCATCCTTCCTGCCCAGTCCATGAATCTTCTGCAGAAGTTGAAGCAGTTGACATAAGATTTCGAACTCAACTGTGGTCAAGGCACTGAAGTCCTCTTAGAGGCCTTCTTTGTTATTTTTCTAGCATTTTTCTTGGAATGGATCACCCCACTTATTGTCTGTGTTTATCTGACTACTTGCATTTGGCAATTGAGAAGTATGCCTTTTAATGTCTCTTAATCCAATCAATTATGAGCTGTAATGCAACCAGTGACATATTTCTGGGTGAGTAAAAGACAAATTCCTACAATACTACAACACATGGTCCTAACCATGACATGATGTTGCTAAGAGAAGCTCACCATTTAAAGAAAGGACTCTGGAGATAGCAGATGATGAAGTGTGGATAGTAGCAGTCACTTGGCAGCGATTTTCAAATTGCTGCCGTGTGAATCCCAGGAGCTGAAGGCTGTGTCATGTCTTAATGAGATGGGCCTGAGAAACAGCGTAAATGGTACCTTGTGGCTGACATAGGATTAGCTTTCTTGTGCAGATACCTTGAGGTGATAAAGGTTAATAAGCATAAAGAAATGGGCTTGGAGGCATAATATTTTAGCATTCCACAAAGCAGTTGCTTTGCCCAGTTGAGACGGTGTCTCAGTATTTTGCCATACAGAAAAGAAGCTCCTCTAACATTTCTACTAAGAAAGAAAAAAAGACATATCTGGAATATAATTTTTAACACATTTGTATCTCTGGTATGCTCTGTCCTGCAGTGTAAGTGGACCACATCAAGGAATAGGAATAGAAAAGTAAAAAAGCCTGTGTACTCACGTACTCCCATCACATGGTGGAGGATACTGAGGTCACTTCAAGACATTCCAGTAGGTTGAGAGGCCAAAGAAAAGCCACAGAGACCTTTCTAGACTGACTGCTGGCTACAATACAACGCGCATGGTCAGAAACTGATGCAAGCAGACTTTCTCATCCAAAAGAAATTTTGTTCTCAGAGGGAAACATTTCACTTTTGCCTTGAATCCATATTCATAATTAGCTAATGCAAAAATGTCAAATGCTAGATCTCACAGCTTTCCTGAGGTACCACAGTAATTTCTTAAGGGAATGGTTCACTGACATGCAACTGCCTCAAGGCATGGAGATTAAGTTGATTATTATGTTGTGCCCAGGTTTAAGATGCTAGAAGTACTTTGTGAATCAGTTGGTTGGAGACCTAGGATAATAACATGTTCCCATAATACAAATGCCATCATGTAAACATCTTAAAACAAGTCTGAATAAAAAAGTGCTGGTGTTCAAATTCTGGTTATTAAGGATTACATTTATTTTGTGGAAAATGTGATGAGTCCTTGGAGTTAAAAATAAGCCAAACTTAAAAAAAATAGAGATTGTAACTAACACTGTAGAGCAGCTGTGTATGAGTCTAAGGTCATTATGTCCAGCTCCAGATGTCAGCAAGAGGAGAATACAACCCCTCAGCACCTGGCTGTGAAGCAGTGACCTCACTAATGCTTAGGTGGCTGAATGCAACCACAGCCCTGCATGGAGGACCTATTCAGCTCCCGCTGCCTCAGCAGGGCAGCCAACATCCTGAAGGACACATTTCACCCGGGACATCATCTGTTTGACCTGCTGCCCTCTGGTAAACGCTTTAGGTCCATCCCATCCCAGACAAACAGACTTAAAAACAGCTTTTACCCCAGAGCCGTACAGGAACTGAACACTTCCAAACCCACACACTGACAAGGACTTTCTATAGAACACTGTGCTCAGTAGAACTGACTGAACACCACTACTGCTCTTTACTGGCACTGATTTCATAGGACACTTTATACTGTTCCAGTGTTCCACTCCACCTCTGTTCTATTTTTTATTCATTTGTTCTCGAGAGTGCAATCTATCATCTGTATTCTTTCTGTGCAATAATTCTTAGATGTGCAATATTATATAACGCTATAAGCTGTCCAAGGAATGTGCAACAACTGCTACCTCACCTGTCTATTGTCTATTGACTGTTTTAGAATATATAGTTTTATAGTCCTTTTTCTTTATATTTAAGATTTTTGATACTTTTTTCCTTAACTCTGCACTTTATATATTTTAGCCTTATGTTTAGATATTTTAGCCTTATGTTTAAATTGTTTTGTATGTAGGAAATGCCGTTGGATTGCTGATCAATTTCGTTGTACACTGTGCAATGACAATAAACCCATCTTATCTTATCCTAAATCCACTGAGCAATGTTCCAACATCTAGAAGCCTTCCCAGACAAGCAGAGGCTGTTACTGCAGCAAAGATATGTTGGATGAACAGGTGTTTTCAAACTTTTAGACATGTTGTAACTGGCAGGACAGTAATAGAATCATGGCTGGTTCAGTCATTCTATATTATCAAATATTCACATAAACTTTTTATACCAAGGACATGAGTTTTACAGCTGCAGAGACAGTGTGTCCCAGTATCTGTTAAATATATAAAACAATACATCTTTAAAAATGTGCTATAATGAAAGCATTTGTACATTCTTTGTACAGTCACTGAAATCTAATTGTTATGGTGTTCATAGTGATTCACTATGCGCGCGATTGAAGTACTAAACCGAATGTACCAGTCCAATAGGTCATTTTAACACGGATCCAAAGGCATCTAGCCTGAAAAAGCAATTTCTCACATATTCCATTTGAATTTACTATTATAAGACATTCCAGCTTTTATGAAAGTGATCCCCTGAGGCCAAATTCAAACAAATATTCTGACATACTCTCCTATTCTATTACCATTTTTCCACATCCACATGGAACAGGTAATTGTTCCCTATGCTTCATTTTTGAACCAGCCTTGTCCTTCAGTTATTCCTAGAGAAGAATGTCCTGTGGTTGGTGCAGTACCAACTTCACAAGACTGCAGCCTTTTCTCTTCTAAAATCATACAAGAATACAAAAATATACAATCTGATAAAATAGAGAAAATCTTATAAAATAGGAAAGTCCGCAAACTCCACCTGTGGACCAATGGGAGTACGATGGGGGGAGCCAGATTTAGTTCAAATCCCACCCCATGGGCTTTTGTTCTGCAGTGAGAACTACTTGGTAGGATAACCTCAGCAAAATGGTGCAGTGATTAGGTTGTTTACCTCTCAGTACATGGATCATAATTAGTCCTGCGCTGGGTGAGTTTACATGGTCTGTACAGGTTTCCTCCAGGGTCAACAAATTAAATAAATCCTCTCAAGTAGCCAATCAGAATGTGGGGTTTAAGTAGCAAATCAGATTTCAGGATTCAAGTATTTAATCAGTATGCAGAAATCAGCAAACCAATCATAAGGCAGGGTTTAAGTGTGGGATTTAATATAGCCAACAAGAATGCAGGGTTAAAGTAGCCAATCAGACTGCAGGATTCAGCTACTTAATCAGAATATTGTTCACAGACCCAATCAAATGCAAGATGCAGCTTACCAATCAGAATATGGAATTAAAATAGCCAGATAGATTACAGGATTCAGTTATCCAAACAGAATGCAGGACACAAGTACCCAGTCAGAGCTGGATTGAGGTAGCTTAACAGAATGCAGGCTTTAAGTAGCCAATTAGGTTGCAGGACACAGCTAACCAGTCAGAAGGCAGCATTCAAGGGGGCGTTCAGAATTCGCTTAGCCAGTCAGAATGTGGGAATTAAAAATACAACTAGATTACATTGTTCAAGTAGCTAATCAGAATTTGGGGTTTGGCTAGCCAATCAGAATGCAGGGTTCAATTATCAAGAATCTGGAAGAGGTTGATGGAAAAATGGTCATGTTCCACTAAGGTGAATGTTAATTAATAATGGCAAGGGCTGTGCTATGACATTTTTACCATTAGACCTAAAAAGATTACCACAGCCTTTTAGAAAAAGAGATAATTGAAGCTGTTTGTTTTCGCAGGTTGTTAAAAGTATGTCAACATTAGCTGCACTTCGTCTGCTAATAAAGCCTGAGAATATTCTCATCTTGACGTCTGCTGGCCAGCAGCCCTAATCAATTCCTTGGTTCGCTTGCCCTCTGCCTTCTCACAGAGAGACAAAGGCTTTTTCTACAAAAGCATATTTTTGCTATTTGTAAAAATATATAGCCATTTAGTGAGTCATAATATTAAGATAGCTTCCCACACTTATGACTTAGCATTCCATAATTATGACAAGGCATCTCATAATTATGATTTGCTGTCTCATATTAAGAAGTTTATGTCTCATAATAACTTCCCATTTAAAAATGATAAATGTTATTGATCACTTCATTTGTCACAATAATAAGATAACTTGTGATTATGACTTGACTTCCATCCATCCATCCATCCATTTTCTAAGCCGCTTCTCCGTCAGGGTCGCGGGGGGTGCTGGAGCCTATCCCAGCAGTCTTCAGGCGGAAGGCAATGACTTGACTTACTGTTTCATAATAACTAGATCCTATCTTATAATAATAAGGCTCTGTCTCAATTTTTTTTTATCTCATATGACTTATCTCATATGACTCATTTCATAATTATGGCTTATTATCTCAAAATTATGACTTAGTATATCATAATTATGACATACTATCTCATCGGGAGATTGTATCTCATAACTGTGATTAGTTTATACGACACTTAGTTCCACCACGCAAGCTGATTGGTTGAGAAGCGCTCTAACCGTGCCGTTACCACTGTATCACTCCGCTAAAACGCAGTTCCCTAAGAGACACTCAGGCCATCTGAACGCTTTTAGTTCTTACTCTGCGCACAAACAGGAAATTGTTCATTTTAATATCACATTTGACCGACAGCCGATTTGGTCAGACTCTGAAAATGAGACTACACTAAATCCTCAAACTGTTATTACCACTCAGCAGCTTTCCAGTCGGCAGCTGTGACAGATGAACCCCTGAACATCCTGGAATGAGCCAGAAATGAACCGAATGCCGTTCGCCAAACGTGTAGTCTCATCTTCAGAGTCTGACCAAATCGGACTGAGCCATAAAACTACAGCAATAAAAAAACAGCTCAGTGGTGATTACACTTTCTGAATTCCGTGTAACTTTAGGAGCTGGAGAACAAACCGCCGACTGTGCAGCAAGTGAGCTCATTACTGTGACTTAGCAAGGAGCTGCTTATTAAGGAACTATAATTTGGCGGAAGGAATTCCAAACATTAAAGCTTTAAATGTCACGTTCACGGCCCAGTTTATTTATTTTATTACTTTGTTTATTTAACTGTTGTACAAAGGTAGTAGAACACTCAAGGGAGTGTGTTATCGCTATAGCACCATGCGATAACACACTCCCTTATCATACTCATGACGCGTCATAGGTATGACGTAGTATATCATAACTCTGACTTAGCAAGTCATAATAATGACTTAGTATCCCATATTTATGACTTGTGTCTCATAATAATAAGAAAGATTACCTGTGACTAAGTGTATCATATTAATGAATTAGCATCTCATAAAAGTAATTTAACATCTCATTATTATGTGACGTTCTTCCTTTTTATGGGACAGTTATGAGAGACTTATTAGATGAGTTAGTAATTAATATGAGAAACCTTCTCATTATTGTGAGACACTAAGTTATTGTTGTGACATGGTCTTTTTCAACGGGGACTGGGAGGATGTAAAGGTGGTAGAACAGAAACAGAGAGACCACCACGCTGAAATAAGAGACCTGCTGACATGTTCCACCCCACCCAAGCTAAACAAGTCCTGCTATTGAATAGACAAACATGACACTTGATCCTGGGATCATCAGTCAGTCTGACTAAATGAGCTCGTGTGGACTGTCCCACCTGAAAAACGGCATGTCGGTAACGTGATGCTGCCCCTTTAAAACGCAGAGCGTCAGCCACGGATGCTAAAGCACACCTGCTCCATGTTAGCCTCTACCTGCCAGAGCGGCTAGTGTGAACTTCAGCCTGTCTGAGTGCTAAAAAGCGAATTCGCCAGCTGAAACAGGTGCCGCTAACTAACTCAGTATAGTTCCCAACTGAAACACAAGCACAGGAACTGGCAGCGGTCTGTTTTCTAGACAGCCCCGAGCAAGACGTCTGAGCGCAGCAGTTTATGAGAGAGGACCCTTCTGCTGCTGTGACCGGGCTTTTCTCACGGCTCTCTGAGGCAGCATGCCGGTCCAGATTCCGGACGACACCGATTTCGCCTCTTTCAAGGAGCAGTGCGAAAGCCAGGACGGATGGATAGCGCGGTACAACAAAGGAGGAGTGACGGTCTGGTGTAGAGACGAGGACACCAACACAGTGCAGAAACTGAAGGCAAGTGAATGAGGCTGGAGTAGGCTAGCATAGCTGCACTGCGGAGGCTACTGGACACGTAGCCTAGCTGGGCTAAAGGGGTTAATGAGGAGAGAATATATTACCCTGTTTCAGAGTTTTTAGACATATCTGTTCTTTACATTCTATAGCTACGACATCAAAGATATAAGATGTTACAAGGTACGAGATGTTGCTGAAGTAAGTGCAGGTAGTGTCACTGGAGGAATAGTTAAGTTGTTTTGCTGTAGAACTGGTTTTAATTCAGACACCACTTTAAGATTAAAGCTCATGCTTAGGGTCACTGTTTGGTTCTATATATGCGAAAACATTAATTAAATGAAATGTTATCATACTGCTTCATATTACATGGCACTGCTCTAAGACACTTAATGAATGATTAAATGAAGAGGGTTTAAATATTTATAAGCTCACAGAGAGAGAGAGAGAGCAATGTGGGCACTGTGACAGTATATGAGTTGTCAATTTCACACTACTATGTGAAGAGGTAGAAATATCTGGAGTGCAGTGAATTCCCACGGCCCTCCCCCTGCAGTTAAGTGCTACTATTACCAGTCCAGCTTGCTGTGCACTTTGTAGCCCTCTGCAAACCTCACACTCCTAGCGCAGTATACGCTAGAACATGCCTCACTCTGAATATGGTACTGAAAAGACTTGCTAATTTAACATGTTCAGATGAGTTAAAATGGACAGTTTCTCATATTCTTATGAAGAAAACCAGGAAGAGTGTTAACAGTCTTCAGGATCCAGGATATATACTTTGGACCAGGGCCAGCTCCTATTACAGCTAAGCATTGCATCTGGTTTTCAGGCCAGCTCCTAACCAGGAATAAAGGGGCCTTATTCAGGTTTAGCTTGATGTATTGTTGCAGAGGGTGATTTGTGGCTGTGGAGGAAATAATAAGAAGAGTTGGATGTCAGTGGTGCGAGAACACGTGATGATTAATGACTGGTCCAAGAGACTTTGGAAAAATAGTAGAGGGCCCAGTTCTGAGCTTTGTGGTACGCCAGTTGTAAAATATTGAGAAGATGAGTTGGATGCTGTACAGGAAACTTGAGAGGAACAGTTTTGTAGGTAAGAGCGTAACCAATTAAGTGCTTTGCCGCAGATACAAAGAGCTACCATAGATGCTAGAGTTGATAATTGCCCAAATCTGGATTTGAGATCAAGAATATAATTCTTTTTTTTTTTTTTTTTTTTTTTTGGAAGTTAAATTGGTTTAATTGAAACCTGTCCAAAGGATTCACTGCAAAAAAAAAAAAGCAAAAAAAAAAAGTTCTACAGCTGTTGTGCATGTGAGAGCAGCCAATTCAACAATCTAATGCAAGCACAAAAAGGCCCTGATTTGACTTTCCAGGACAGAGATCGTGTCCTGTGTCTTGGCAGTATCATTTTAATGAGGCATCTTAATGAGGTTGTCAAGGGCAGTATCATTGGCCTTTTCGAAGGTCCTGTCTTTATACATGTGTTCGATAGTGTATTTGAGACAGAATGTTCCCACACAGCCTTTCTGAAAAACCTTAGAGAAGCAAACATGAATGTGCGTATGGTCCATTAATGACTCGCTGAGGGCTCAGCAAAGCTCACTGTGTACATGGAAGCATGCCTGAGCATAGCTTGATGTGCTACAGTATCAGAGATGAAAGGCTCGTCTCACAGAACCAGGCCATACCCATGAGACGCGCTGAAAAATTAAGAGTGGAAAAGCATGGTAGCGACAGGCTCAAATGCTCAGATGAGGAAACCTGAATCCCTCCTGCTGACTTGCCAGAGTCAGACTTTTTTTTTTTTTTTGACATAGACGGATGCTGACCTCTCTGCTGTTGCCCAAAGGTCACTGCTGTGAGAACCGTCATGGATGAGAGGCCTTTTACTGGGGCTGCGGTTGAGTGGGAAATTTATTTAGACAGTACAGCCAAAAAAAGCAAGAAAATAAAAATTAAAGATGATAGACCTTTGTTAATAATTCATGCAACTTTCTGGGGCGCCGATGCGCTGCTTGCCATGAATAATTGAGTTTTTGCAGGCTTTGACGACATTCCATTCATAGAGACCGAATAGAGCTTGCTCTGGAAGCCACTGGAAATGGGGAAGGCCAGTTCACCCTGGGGTTGGACACAGGGTGTTGAATGAATTATTTACTTTACGTCAGGGGTAGAGTCGATTGGGTTACATGGTTGCTTGCCTTCCAGGCCCATACAATATCTGATCACATATCACTTGATGTTCTCAAGTATTATGTGACCAACACACCTATAGAGGCAGGGTTAAGGAATAAGAGTGGGTAAGTTTAGAGTGGAAAAAAACACAGGTTTCACTTGGCACACTTTTACATGAGAACTTTCAACCCCACTGTGCATTAACATATGCAAAGTCTTGTTCCGTGACATGCCTAGGTCGTACAATAAAAACAAGTGCTTAAAAAGCAGCTGATTATTTCTATGGGAGTTGGACTGGGGTTATATTTAACTCTTTTCAATCTGGCATAACAGACAGAAGAGAGATGCTGGAATTTTCAGTGAAACGTATAAAAAGATTTTCCTCTTATATTTGTAGATGAGAATTGTGTGCAAGGATGTCCGAGCTGAAACGCTGTATGATGTCTTGCATGACACAAGCTACCGGAAGAAATGGGACACCAACATGATTGACACATTTGATATTGGGAGACTGACGGTCAACGCAGATGTTGGATATTACTCCTGTGAGTCACTGCATTATTTACTATTCTCTATATTACTACTCCTTATTTGTCTCTTAAGTAGCTTAGAAATACATGACTAAATCAAATGATCTTGGACTAGAAGAAAGGGGTGGTGTGCATTTGGAACACACAGTGGAGTTTGTAGTCACAAATAATTGTGCAGTTCAGTTGCCATGAGTACAATCAATAAACAGTTTATTGCGAAAGTCTCTCTTATACAAACTCTGCTCTCTGAAACTTTGTTGTGCTTAGTCTAATTTATACCACATAAGCTGTGTACCATCCAAAGGCCACTGAGTTTTGTTACAACTGGAATCAATAATGTGAGAGATGTGTAACAGGTAATTTCAACATTCAAAATAGGTCCATGAAATTAAGTTCTTAAATGGTAATGGATTGTATGTAGCCTGCACTTCAGTTGCTCAATTTCTTAAAGGTGAGTTCCATCATATTTTCAAGAATTCTGTTCATTGAGAACATTCAGCATTCAGGAACCAAGTGATTGCAGTCTCTACAATACTAATATTGACATTTTACATATTGTCCAAATATAGACATTTTATTTGCTATGAAAATGTTGATAAAGGTAAAGCAGTAATAAATCTCAAAACAAAAACGAACAAAAAATTCTTTGGGTACTGTTTTGCCTTATGACTCCCTTGTGTACCTCTCCATTATGGTTGGAATAAAATAAAACAAAAAAAAAAAACATTTTAGGCCAAAACATTATCTCAAAACCATTGGAAGACCTTGTCTCAGGCATCATTTAGTGTAGGTGATTGAACACGTCATACATCTGGTTCCTATTACCACTGCAATGAAGTTTCTTTCGAATGGAGCATTTCACATCGAACCATTCTGAATGACTGTTTACATCTTAACACTTAAATTATGCAGAATTTTTTGTAAAAATCCCCTTTAATTACATAATTGACATGCTGTCACATGCATTTTTGAGTATATAAGATTAATAAGCTTGCATTTTAAGGAGTTAATTATAAAGATAAACTTGTGAATATTCAGTTGTAGGGTAAAATTGGTTAAGCTGCATGGAACTCACAGAATTTTAAAATCAATATTTAAAGGAGACTCAGTTGTACAGCAGTTTGCATACAATATGTTATCACTGAAAAGGTGTAATCAGAATCAAGATGCAGGTTATTGTGTGATAAGTAGTGCAGATCACTAGGTAATCTATTTTGCAGACGAGGGCTGGAGCCACATAAAACAATGCTTTAATGTGATCTCTCATTGTAACTCTAAATCATGTCCTTTGTGTTCAAAGGGAAATGCCCGAGTCCACTGAAGAACAGAGACTTTGTCACCATGCGCTCATGGCTTCCCCTTGGCAATGACTACTTGATAATCAACTACTCGGTCAAACACCCGGTATGTCTGTGCTCAATCTGGGCTGAGAACAGTGCAGATGTTCTAGTTTTATGAGGCACTTTGGCCGAGCCAGAAATACAGTACTGTGTATTGTGTAAGTTGGCATGTAGGACAGCTGTCTTTGCCTTAAGAAGGCTGAAACTGAAGAAGCATGGGTCACTGGGAAAAGTCTGACTGAGCTATCGAGTAAGTGGCCAGGCGATTTGATCCCCTTGTTGTAATGAATAATTACGTCTAGCGTCCTGGGAATGTAGGTTCTGTGGTTTTGACATCTGTGGATTTTGTCAATGGTCAAAATGTTCACAGTAATGAAATCAGTAATCAGTGTAACACAAACAGAAGAATCTGCATCTCTGTTGTAGTAAAACTTGTATTGATGTTGGCTAGTAATGATTACAGCTTAACAGCTGTGTTTCATTATTTTATCTTATGTGGTCTTTGCTTTTAGAATGGACATTTATTAAAAGGAAAACAATTTACTGTCAATTCGTTTCAGCAATACCCTCCGAAGAAAGACTATGTTAGAGCTGTGTCTTTACTCACTGGCTACTTGATCCAGTCCAACGGACCAAATTGCTGCACCCTTTACTACTTAACACAAGTAGATCCAAGAGGTGAGCTTTTTTCATTTACTTCTTCTTTAAACTGTAGGTTTGTTATTTGGTTAAGGGGAATCCCATACATTTTCCAAAATTTCTGCACAATAACACAGTTGATATAAACAAACTCATTCAGAGTGATTTCCTGAGAAATGCTCTATTCTAGAGAAACTAGTCAGAATTGTTCAGTGGTGGTGATAGAAGCCAGACATCTGAATGCCTCTAAAAGCTACCTCACAGAAAGTTGTTCCAAATATGCTGCATGATGTCTGATACAGTGTTTTACAACAAATTTAAGAGAAGGTTTTGGCCTAAAATGCATTTTTAAAATCCACTCATGGTACTGCATTCTGAGGCAAAGTAGTGCAGACTTATCACCATTTTACCATTATCAATATTACATATAAAACTCAGAAGACATGTAGGTTCACTGGCCATTATTTTCCATAACAAATACAATGTCTATAATTGAGTTTTGGCTACAACAGACATTGACAGCTGGTTCCTATCACCACTTTTGTACAGAAATCTGAGTCACTGAGCATTTCTACAGTTTCTACAGTCAGTAACCATTTCACATCAGACCATGCTGCATGACATTTACATCTCAATGAATTTGTTTGGCAGAAAATTCCCCTTTTACATACATGATTCAATAACTAATGTACGGTATTATTTGGTAACTAGTTTGATAACTGTTTGATATTTGATTTTACATATCTGCTGATGGGGATACATAAACATTTATAAAGTATAGAAGTCAGGACTACATCTGCCTGAATTAGCATTATAGAGAAATATAACTTATTTCTGCAGGGTTAGAAATGCTGTAGAATTTGTAAAATGCGTTAACCCAATATTACTTAAACTCTTCTGGAGTACAGTAAAGAAATGCAAACATGTCTGATGCTGATATTCTCTGCTGATATCTATGATTAATAGATATTCCATTATCATCGTGTAGCCCTAATGATAACTAATATAATTGTGTCATTATGTAGAGTGACCAATGACAGTGTGGGCCTACATACAGTCATAAAATTTTGAACATCACTGGTCAGATGACATGTTTTGGTTTTTTTTTTTTTTCTTCTAATTGAAAATAAGTTAACACATCCTCTGCAGAGAACACACTCAAATACGGCATCTTCTGCTAATTTTAGTGCACAATTTCTACTTGCCAGGACAGACTACTTCTTGAATGAGGCACAAGACAGGCTAGCTGTAACTTTTTGACAGGCCACATTTTATGTTTGAGTTTTTCTCAGTATGCTAAATTCAGTAAATAAACGTTTGAATATCCTATACTAAATTGTAAATAAGTGTGTTCTCTATAGAGGATGTGTTAACCGATTTTCAATTAGAAAATCAACCAAACATGCAAAGTGACCAGGGGCACCCAAACCTTTGCATACGTACTTGCGTACTTGCCATTGTAGTTTAAATGGTTAATATATTGTAGTTGCAGCAGCATTTGGATGATGTTGGGCCACTCCTCATTTGTGGGGGGGGGAGTGCATAAATGTTCGTTTAAGTTGAGGGAGTGTACATTTGCCTGTTTACACAAGTCTTGGAGTGTTTAAGGTTCCAGCCATTTGGAAATATTGCCTTGTTTACACTAAAAATACATTGCATACCCTATAAGTCAAAGTGTAGTACCACTTTAGTATAAAGATTCCTTTTAAAACACTTGTCTTTTAGATATATAGTATGCATGGTTACTATGTGACCTTCCTTTTTTTCAAATTTAGTCCTCCTCCTTTTCTTTGGACAGTCGGTGGACAGATACCTAATGATAAACTCCAGCTCATTATGAGTCTGCTGATGTCATCCTTTCTGTGCTGCTCCAAGCTATCCCTTTGATAATTAATGTCTTCCACTGCTGTGTCCTGACAGCTGTTTGTAACTGGTGGGACAATCCCCAGATTTTAGTTTAAGCGCATTTGCACAGTAGGCTCAGGTCTTTTTCAGGCTAACAGAGACAAAATTACTGGTTGCATAATACTCAGAGGAATGATTGTGTCAGTGTTGGTTGAAACCAGACTTTACCTCCTGTACTCTTTGAACTTTCCTGCTTCCATGCTGACCAAGGCCTCAAGCTAAAGTACATAGACATATGTTAACGTCCCATTTGTTGAAATGTCTCTAGAATTCTGTGCTTGTTAAAGCTAGTTCATCTTTTTTTGATTTCTCTAACAGGTTCTTTACCCAAATGGGTAGTGAATAGGGTCTCTCAGTTCGTGGCACCCAAGGTAAGCCTAAACATATTTGGTACACTTGGTATGGTATAAGTGTTATACAATAATCAAAATTATAGCATCACAATACTTCAAGATATTGTCCCAACACACAATTTTTTTCTGTAATTTGATAACTTGGAACAAAAAAATACCAGCAGTGCCACATTTTAAAATTGATGTTTAAAAACTCTATGTAACATTTTACATGCTGCACTACGGGACTAAATCCAAGTATATAGAGCTAATTACACTCTCTTTGTAATAAAACACGTATAACCACTGATGATGTAATATATCATTATAATGATGTAAATCATCATATTGCCCACCCTGACTTCAAAACCAAATAGGCAACTAAAGTGATATGTAATGTGGAATCTATGGAAGCCACTATAGAAACATTTCTTTGTAGTTCAATGAGGTCTCTGTTCAGGCTGCAGTGGTCCTCTGCTGCTATCTGGTGGTCATAGATAGCAAAAACAATGGCTTCCTTGGAAATTCTTATATTTACCTTAACGACACATCATTCTGTACCACACACTTCAGCTCAAGAAAGCATTTTTTATCAGCTGGTTAGTTGGATCAGGTGTGCTTGGAGCAGTGAAAAAACTAAAATGTGAAGGGCCCTCCAGGTCCACTGTTGATGGGCACAAATCTTAATCAATTTGCCTATATCCTTTAAAGTCTAGATGTACTTCTCAGTCATTAATCTCTTATCCAGTAACTAATGTGGATAATTCAGAGATTAGAAGTAGAGATGGCACAAGACCATTGTTTCTTTTTTTGATACTGAAACCTTGATTATTGGCTTGTCTAGTTTTTCTTCTTTAAAGGGCCCATACTTTGGAAAGTATTAAGTACTTTAGTTAAGTACATTAATAAAGTAAATGAAGTATTTTTAATATATAAGTTTTTTTTAATTAAAGTATATATTATAAAGTATTTTTTTTTTAGCTTTTTGAAATTAAAGCAATTTTAGTGCTGTTAAAGTTTCAAAACAAAGTTTTTTTGTCACAAAAATCAGTGTTTATATATATTTCCATAAAGTATGTAAAAATGTATTATAATATAAAATAAATTATGATTGTTTTTGGTTTGTAAAACATGTTATAATTGGACTTCAGGATTAAAAAAAAAAAAGAATCCAAGATTCCATTTTTTAGAATATTTATAAACTAGATATGGTTTGTTATAATGGTAAATTTTTTTTAGTCAAAAAAATAATTGGTATACAAAGGGGAGGACATACCCATAAATACTTAAAGTTTAAAGGGCTAAGGGTCAGTTTCCTGGACATAGATTAAACCTAGCAGTGGGTTCAATTGCTTTGTCAGCAGTGAATCACCACTGCAGATTCGTTTGAGTCTTAGTTGGGCTTAATCTTACTTTGGGAATGTGGCCCCAGTGCTTTTGTTTATTCATTGATTACACTAAAACCACAAAGGCTGAAGTTTTGATCTAGTGCTATTTGAACCAGCTGTACAAATGTATGTCCATTATAGTCTAATTGTTTACTAAATTCAGCTTTGTGGGTTACTAAATCAAAACGAGTTGTACCAGTGATCCAGTCTTTACACTGAGCTTAATATCTTCTAAATGTTTACACCTCCCCATAAGCAATATAGCAATATAAATCACACAGATACCACAAAAAGACCAAAAACATGCTTGAAATTTTGGTTAACTAAGCTAAAACACTATGTGCTATGTGCTGTGATTTTTGCTTTCAACTCTAATAACCCTGATTTTAACATACATGAAGGTATCCATAGCTCCAAGTTGATGCTGCTGCTGTTGTGTTGGTTAATGCACATTTGGTGGTAGCAAAAAATATTAAAGTATAAACAAACAAATAGTTGCTACAGGTATTCTGTTTTATTCAGCGCAACTTTGTTTTCAACACTTTCTTTTCTTCTATACCAGATATTGTTTTCATGGGATGCAAATAGTCATGTTTTCATGGCAGCAAGTTTAATTAGTTGTGAACCTGTTCCTCATGTTAGTGTTATATGCATTGTTTACTTGTTACTTGTTAAGACATGACTTAAAGGGGAGTTCTTCTGATTTTCGAGAATTCAAGAGATCTTATGGAGTCAGAATCGTTAAGTGGTGGTGATCGAAAGCAGATGTCTGCAGCATTTAATTCCTCTGAAAGCCACCTCACATAAAGCTAGTGCACTAAATACTCACCGGCCACTTTATTAGGTAACCTGTTCAATTGCTTGTTAACACAAATAGCTAATCAGCCAACCGCATGGCTGCAACTTAATGCATTTAGGCATGTAAAAGTGGTCAAGACAACTTGCTGAAGTGCAAACCGAGCATCAGAATGGGGAAGAAAGGTGATTTCAGTGACTTTGAACGTGGCATGGTTGTTGGTGCCAGACGGGCTGGTCTGAGTATTTCAGAAACTGCTGATCTACTGGGATTTTCATGCACAGCCCTCTCTAGGGTTTACAGAGAATTGTCCGTCCGTCCATCCATCCATCCATTTTCTAAGCCGCTTCTCCGTCAGGGTCGCGGGGGGATGCTGGAGCCTATCCCAGCAGTCTTCGGGCGGAAGGCAGGATACACCCTGGACAGGTCGCCAGTCCATCGCAGGGCAGACAGACAGACACAGACAGTCACTCACATACTCACACCCAGGGGTAATTTAGCATGTCCAATTGGCCTGACTGCATGTCTTCGGACTGTGGGAGGAAACCGGAGCACCTGGAGGAAACCCACGCAGACACGGGGAGAACATGCAAACTCGAGAATGGTCCATAAAAGAGAAAATATCCAGTGAGTGGCAGTTGTGTGGACAGAAATGCCTTGTTGATGTGAGAGGTCAGATGAGAATGGGCAGACTGGTTTGAGCAATAGAAAGGCAACAGTAACTCAAATAACCAACCAAAATCTCTGAGGAATGTTTCCAACACCTTGTTAAGAGTATGCTATGAAGAATTAAGGCAGTTCTGAAGGCAAAAGGGGGTCCAACCTTTTACTAGCAAGGAGGAGGAGACATTTTTATGTTTTGAGAAGCTAACATTTTTAAAATAAATGTACAGTGGAGGGGAACATATAGTGCTGAAACTTTTTTTTTTTTTCATATTTACTGTTTTAACTTTTTATGTACATTGCATATAAAAAATCTGAAGATATGTGCAAGTTAACTATTTGTTTTGGATGAAACCAGTGCCAGTAATTGCATTGTAGACTTTGGACCCTCTTGTTCTGGTCTCCACCACTGTAAAGATCTAAATTAGTAAGTTTCTCTGCAGGGTACTATTCCAACATAAAGCCTTTCTGAATGACTGCTTACATCTCAACGATTGAGTTTTGTAGAAATATTGGAAAATCATTGGAATTTCCCTTAGTAAAGACTTAAAGCATAAACACTTATGCAACAATATTCTGATCAAAACAGTAACCCTGTGTCTTTGCTTGGATCTGCTATCCTCTGTAGGCCATGAGGAAGATATACAAGGCTTGTCTAAAATACCCAGAGTGGAAGCGGAAACACAACCCTAACCTGAAGCCGTGGATGTTCCCAGAGCAGAACACTCTCCCCTGCATCAACGTAGCCGACCTCACCGTGCAGAGAGCCGACTCGCTGGAGAACATTGACGAGAGTGGCCTGAGTGAAGAGAAGTCCCAACACAACAGCGATGATGAAGAGACCTAAGCCTGCAGACTTTGCATTTACATGAGCATGTCTGAGTGTGTATGTGTGAATGTGAGTGTGGATCGATATACACAGATACTTCTGCTGAATGTGACTCAGTTATTAGTTTTCATTTGCACCTTATGCATTCTTTGCATTTGCATTTGCATTTCTGATGACCATAACAATGCAACATTTCAACGTTTCCATGTATTTTTGACATTAATGATTGTGAAGCCAGATTTAGCAGGATGCTGGACCTTTAACATCACATTACACATCACAACTAGGTTTGGTGGTTGAATTCAGCATTTACACTTACACATTTATACATAAACACTTCAGCACATTATTTTAGGTTAGAGTTATATCTTTGAGTTACCCTTGAAACGCCTCTCAGTTAAAGTGATAGTTTAGCAAAGAATCAAATGTACACAGTTTTCCTCCTACTTTAGATGTGGTCGCTCTTTCAAGGCAGGATTTTGGTATGTGGTTTGCACAGCTGTAAAGGGGTAGGTTATATGCTTTAATTACTTACTATCTACATTAACTTATTTGCCTTTGTTGATTTGACTATATTTGAGGTAATTGTGTGCATTGGATTTTTAGGAAAATTATTGCTTTAAACTGCTGTGACTCTCTAGTGTAATTCATTGCTTGTGCATCAAATGATCTCCATCTTTTTCAGGCATTTTGCTACTTGAAAACTCATTCAAGTGTCATTTTTCAGGTTTTAACCTCTTCTGGGTGACCAGCAGTCTCCATTTCAGGGTACTCTAACAGAGAGAAGTGAGAGTAATACAGAACTCTGTGGCTAGCTGCAGGGATTTCCACTTCATAAGCTTAATATTTGCATCAAACCCATAGCTTACAACAAGATCTCAGGAGATAAAAAATAGTGCTTTTCACTATTTTCCTGTTACAGTATGTGTGCTTTCAGCTCTTTGAGACTGGATCACTTTGTGCTGTAATTTCCCATCATCACATTAAGAATAAACAGTTTTATCTTGTATTTTTGGGAATGTTTTTGTGCACGAACCCTTTTGATTGTATGACGTAATACGAACATGGAGCATGGCTGTTTTCTACAAAAATCTCACATCAGGGAAAATCACTCTCTGCAGAGCTCAGTCAAACATGCTTGGACTAAGTTTGTTCAATTCATTTCTTTTGCACGGGACCGTATTTTGCATGTAGCACGGTCACTTATGATGTGATCCTTTTGTAAAGCTCTTGTGCTGATTTGAGCTCGTCTGATCCGGACACTTTGAGGCTTCTTGATGAAATGAGCATTTTTGATTTGCATGAAAAACAGGTTCTTCATTAAATATAGCTAATTCAAATATTACTATTTTTACTACTTATTTAAAAGAGTGCTGAGGGAATTTTCTTTTCCTTTCTCCATTGGGCATAAAGGGAGGCTTATGCCTGCCCACAGTCTTTTTCATCCAAATCCTACAGCTGGCGGCCACTCCTCAAAATCGCTATTGTCTCAGACATTTCCTGCTTCCCATTTGAAGCAGTTCCTGCCTACATCAGTCAGATTGTTCTGTGAGGAAGGAAACTGCACAAGCACAAGCCCCTCTTGATTTCTCTCACCATACTCCTACTGCTGCAGCATTCATAATTTTCTCCATCAACGCTATGAGTGTAAATAAAATTTACTTCCTGTAGTCTAGAATGTTACTGACTTTTATGCTTGTATATTTGGAATTATTTGCAAGACTACAGAAATGAATACCCTTAAATTTGTATAAGAGATGTGCATGTCCAAGAGGCTGTGTGTTTATACATGAGCAGTACTTTTGCCATAAATGCCTACTTCTTCAGAACAATCTTGCCCTGCATCCAAAACTCCAAACATCTAGCAAACTACATAGTATGTTTGAAGCAGTGCGCCATCATTAGCAGTGCTTTCTTTATTATAGTATGTATGTAAAAGAAGCAACATGGCAAAAATATAGCATTGCAATATTTCAAGGCTTTTATAATACATGAGAAGTGACACTTTTTTTTCTGAGGTTTGACAAGTTGGGACATACAAAACACATAAATAGTGTCTGATCAAAAACCATGTTTGTTCAAAGTGGTCAGTGCTTTTTTAGCACTGTTATCCACAGATGTCTCAGTGTGATATATATCCTTACGTTGCCAGCCCTGTTTTATAACATAGAAGTATGTGGTTTTGGACGCAGCCTTAGACATCTTAAAGGGCAATTCCACAGATTTTTCTGATTTTCTGTATATTTCAATCATTGAGATGTAAGCAAAATCGTTCACAGTAGTCCAATGTGAAATGATGCATTGCAGAGAAACTTGCCATCTTAGTTATTTTTACAGTGGTGATGTTGGGAACCAGGGGCCATGGTGTATACAGCACAAAAAAACATTTTATTCACTATCCAAAACAACAAACAAACCCTGCACAGATCCTTTTTTTATATGTGATGTTGATCACTGAAACATAGTGCTAAACCTGGAAAAAGACATTTTCTTTGGGGACTATTTTGCCTTACAGCGCCCTACATGTACCCCTCCACCATGGACGCCTTTTAAACGTATATATTTTAGGCCAAACCCTTAAATTAAAACTTTAGTAACATGTCAACATATCACTAACTGTGTAATGTAGCAGTTTCCTGTGAGGGACCTTTTGGAGGCATTAAACTGTGCAGACGTCTTGTTCCTATCACCACCACTGTGAACACTTGGTAAACTTCTCTAGAACGAAGCATTTCAACTCAAATCCCCCTGTACGACGTTATTTACGTATTACGCATTTAATTATGCACAAATTTCGAAAAATCGGTGGAATTGCCCTTTTATGTCAAAGCCTATAATTCGTCTTTTATATCAAATCGGGGAGTTAGGTTATAAGGTATACTTGCAGCTACTCACAGAAAGAAAAAACTAAAGTTGACCATCGATTAAAACTATGAAGTTGAGGCTGAGTGTAAGACTGTGATCGTCAGCGAGTGCTGGGACGCATCGGCAGACTCCTACACGCCCTTCCCTTTAAGAGCTCCGCCAGTTTTCAGGGTTGAGCAGCTCTCCGCTCTGAACTCCTCACTCTCTCACACTCACTCCGTCTCTCTGTCTTATCACTCACTGCCTCCGCGCTGTTTTCTCGTGAAACGGTATGCGCTAAACGGATTTCGGTCTCCTCGCAACATCAGCACGGAAAATGTAAATGGTATAACGTACAGAATAAGGTAAGAGAAAGAGCAGCGTCTCATAACCTGTTTGTGTTTTTAAATGACAGCAGTTAAAACTCACATAACGGGAACCTTCATAATGAGCTCTTTTGTTAACGGTCTAACAGCGTTGGAGCTGTTTTAGTACCGTCATTTAGTCTAACAGATCCTGTAGGAGTCTTTCTGGTGAAGTTCGCTGATACAGTCCTGCTCTTCATCTGAACTGTTGTTTCTCACCGTAGCACTGTGGTAATTTCACTGTCTTACAGTCACAGCTTCTCATATTAATGTTTAGAAATAGTTCATTTAATGTAAGTGATTCGAAATGATATATTTGGGGGGTAATTAGACTGTATTGCACGATAGCCGTGATTTATTTTTAGCTAAAGTTAATGAATTAACCTGGTTTAGTGAGAACACAAACAGTACATGTTTAGTGGACTATATGCTAATCCGCACGTTTTCCCACAGTGTTGAATCAGAGTCCATTTGGATGTTCACTTCCAGTTGAATTGTTTTCACTGCACTAGAGTTTATAAACTAGAGGCCAACCTGTCTATTTAATAAACTCGTCCCCTTTGGAATCAGTCTGCTGTCTCCTTTTGTGATGACAATGTGCCTTTTTTGGTTCATGACCTGAGAGCTCACTAAAAAACTAGATTTAGCTGTGTTGACCTGGTAACTCTTGGTACTGAACGTGGGCTGGATTTCTCCCACAGCTCTGAATGGGAGCTGAGGGATGAGGAATGTTTTCAGATCTTGCTGAGATATGACCCCTCACAATGGTCGCTGCAGTATTTCCCGAATGATAAGGGCCCAGAAGAAATGAACTGACATGTTTCTGTCAGAGAGGGATGACAGAGACTTTGCCTCCTGTCATGTTGTTGAATGCCTTGTTGTGGACATGTCACAACATGACATGTTTTGATCACTGTGTTTGTGTGTGTGCATTTATCTGCGTAGGTTATATGTGTTAAACAAACGCTGTAATATTACAGTTGAAGTTACAGAGTGGAAGAATCTTGTTTACGTCCTGTATGTTTAATGTAATTCTCATGAACTGTTTCAGCCTATGGAGCTTTAAAACACCAGAACGGATGGTAGTTGAGCTGCCACCAGATTTGATACAGACTGCCTGGAGGGTTTGTGTGGAGAGTTTCGCAACATGACACTTGTTAGGTTTTGACAGATTCCATGTGACACTTTGAAGTTAGGTGTCAATGTTTTCAGTAAACTCTTTAGAATTGCTTTGGAGACGGCCTTGTTGTGGAGGCAAGTGTTGCAAGCAAAGCTTTCATTTCTCATCCAAGCTGTTTTTGATAAACATATTTTTTTATTGTTTGTGCATTTAGAGTTTCTCACACGATAGGTAATTGGCAAAACCTGATGACTGTGTTGTGAAGTCTTTAAGCTATTCGTCTTCCTGTAAACCCCGGTGGGATGACACTCCTTACTTAGGAAAGCGTGTTTTCTGAAATTATCTCCAGCGTTTCAGGCCACTATTTTTAGAACACCAAAAATGTTTCACAGCGGCTGTTTACCACACTATTTCCTGTCAATACACGGCACTGTTTACTTTCTAAATTGGGTACGATAATTGTATGGGGTGCTACTAGTAGTTTGTTATTGTGTTTTGATTGAGATATCCTACAAACAGCAGTGTAGAAATGACATGTGTGTTTATGTGTTGGCAGGAGTATAGATACAGTCATATACCAAAATCTGAACACTCCTACACAAATGACATTTTTGTTGATTTTGTTGAAAACAAATCAACTCATCTTCCACAGGGAGCATTTTAAATATTCATTTTTGTGTGCAAAAGGTAAAGCATAAGCTGTGCCAAATGTGCCAACTTCTGCACAGCATATGGGGAAGTGTGTTCTCTGTAGATGATATGATAACTTAGAAAATTAACACAACGTGCCATTTCACCAACAGGAGACCAAACAGTGGTGTAGACAAAAGTAGTGTGTAGTTTTTTAGGTTACGTGTTCAAATGCACACTATAGCCTATTGCTGACAGCAGTGCAAGACCAAGACTGCAACACCCTTCACTATAGTGACTTAAGATCGGACAGCGGAGATGAGAAAAACACACAGCAAAACACAGCAAACCGAAAACACCAAGCAACCTAGGCATGAAAAATGTCGATGTGTATCTAGCTTTTCATGACTTCTTGTGTGGAATTAGATGTTACATTTGACATTTTGACACAGCTTTTGTTGTTGTAAAAGAAGAAGTTCTGAAGTTACAGACCATGGATGACAATGACACAGCAAATTTTTAGCACTAGCTGATATTTAATTTTGTTTTTTTTTTTCATTTTGGGTAGAAAACACCCCAATATACAGTGGGAAGGGGATCTCACTTTTACAGATGTCTAGACACGTCTTTTGACCATAAAATGGAGCTTTAAATTCAGAATCAATGGGTAACACTTGTGAGCTGTTAAATAACTAAATACTTGACAAGGCAATGGTGGATAGCCAGTGCTGGATAGCTGCTGAGGCAATGATGGATAGCAGCCGTTGCTAAATGGTGATTGTAAGGCTGAGAAAATGAGGCAGAGCTTTAGACTGGTCAACTGGACTATACCTCACACATTCAGGACTGATACAGAGAATGTAACCATGGCCATAAAGCAATGACTGCACTGGGTCAGGCCTGTGATCAGTCTGCATGGGCCCAGGCTTACCAGTGGATAAGCACCTTACTTATTCTAGGGGTATATTAATGCATTGTGACCATGATATTGCTGTTAAAACATATGATAATGTGCATTGTAGAGAATTGACATTCAGTTATTTATACCATCTAATACCATCACATAATCTAAATGCCAAAGTTCATAAATTACCACCACTGATCAACAATCCACTCCACTGCTTTCATGTTACACACCACACTATTCCCAGCTCTAGTTCCTTTAGTGGGCTGAGCAACAACAATGCAGGCATCATTTTTCTTCATTCGCATTTAAAATGTAATAAAAAATTAAGAATCTTTGACCCAGTATAGTGAATCATTCCTACTTTATACCTTATAATGGCAGCACTTTCTCTTCCTTAAGAGTGAAAGTGTAAATTAACCTAAAACAGAGCGGTTTCAGGCCAATCTGAGGAACAGAGTGACAAATATATGGCAGAGCGAAGGGCCATATTACCACACAAGTGTGTTCTGTCATCTCAGCAGCGCTGCAGCAGTGCTCAGCCAGCCCCAAACAATGACATATTGTGTCACACAATAGTTCTTCACTGTTATTTATACAGCAACCCCCCCGCCGGAGCCTGCATCCCAAACGCCTCCTTGATTTCTCCCTTTCGCAAATTGCTTTTGACTCTACAGCTTCCACTAATTGTTCACACTGGAAGCACTGGGATGTTTGAATAAGATATACAAGTGGAAGATGTTTGTGGATGTTTTGGTACTTTGGTTACATCAGCGCTGACAAGGCAGAGGCATCTCTAGGTTATACAATGTACAGAGCAAAGTCGCGTGGCTTTGAGTTGTTGTTCATGCCGATTATCAAGAAAGAGGGAAGAGAATGCCATGACTTATTTCACCTGTGATTGTCACTGGAGTACGGCGTGCTACAGCTTGTCTAGCTTTTCCAGATATTCAGAGCAGGTGTCACTCAGGATAGTGGTCAGAACATGTCGTTGCTGTCAGAACAAAACCTTGAATTTTAAATAACCTTGAATTTTTATAAAGTAACTTTATAGTAGACAGAAAAAAGTGCTTAACTGTGAATGGAAGTTAATGTAATGACATTTCATTCGAAGTCATTTTGCACTATTTCTGTTCTGACATGTTACATTTATTTTTTTAATTAGCAACTATGTGGTGATACATTCTAGGTTGTCAGCAAATAAACAAAGAAGAGCTAAGAAGTTCTGCAAAGCTGTGCTCAGAGTTTTAGCCCAAGTAGTTTCCACAACTATATGCAAAAATCTGTTCAGTTGAAATATTGGCTTAGGGCTTAATAATTTAGGGCATAATAAGACGTTGACTTAAGGTCTAAGTCAATAGGAAATGATTTAGTTAACTGTGAACTCTCAAAATTCACCACAATTTGGTCAGATTTGGTTTAATTATTTTGTAACAGTTTAGAATTATCTTAACAAATACACTGAATACAGAGTAAGTGGAGGAACCTCTTTCACAGCAGTGAAATATGGATGATGAAAACAATAGCAATCTTTATTTTATTGTTATGGTTGGAAAAAAAGAGTAAATTAAACCAAAAAACAGAATTCACTTTATTAAAATTTTTTTACGATTATAATTGACTTACATTCTAGAGTCAATGCAGTTCAATCACTATCTTCAGGTTAGTGCATCACTCTGCATTGATGCATTTTCACACTTCTGTCTGGTAAGGTGTTATATTTGACAGAAGTCAAGTTTAAAATAAGGAACAAAGCTACAGAGCCAGTACTGCATGCAGATTTCACATTGCCAGAAAGAATATATAAGAGACCAGCTATGACCAAAACTATTCGGACCAACCTAAAAACCCAGTACTTTAAAAGATCACAGGTTTCTACTTAACTATTTAATTAAAAGCAGTAGTTATTTGCTGACATTGTTGTCATAAGCAAAAGATCTTACCATTGTGTTATATACGGATAAGACTCTACATACAAGTATGCATAGCATGAAAAGAAAAGGGAAAGTATCTTCATGTGTAGACTCAGATCTTTCATTAGTGCTACAACCCAGAGTGAGCATTGATGTACCGTCTCAATGAAAGGCCTTTATTGTGTTTGGGACAACTACTTTAATTTGTAGCACTTAGATGCTTATTATGCTTAGACGCTTGGGTTCCTGAGTCTGAATTCACAAAAACCTTTTTAAGAAAACAATTTAGAATGTTCTTATAATAAGTTATAAGCATGTTCATAAATTTATTTTTCAACAAAGCTGGAATATTCATTTACTGTCAGGTTGTGATGCAGGCTAACTGGCTTAATGTTGTTATATTGTAAATTCATTTGTCTGCTAAAACACAAACGGCAGATATTTTCTGTCTGTTGGCTGGATCATAAAGATACTATAGGCTATATTAGGTGTCCCCTCCTCGTTAGTCAAAATAGACGTTTAATAACATAATAACATTTAATTGTAATTGCTAAAAGTTTTACTATTTAACATGTTTAATCTCATTTTGAAATTCAATTTAGGTAATTTTATAAAATAAATGAAAAGGTAAATTTATAAAATAATCATTCTCAAGAACCTTAGTCATAGTTTATTTTTGAGAAACATAAGGAAATATTAAACATTTTGAGGAACAGCAAACATTCTTAGTTAAACCAAAAGAAGAAAACACTCAGAGATAGTAAGATGTACAGTGGTTTAAATATGGGTTAAGTGACATTTCAGAATTACATGCAATAGTTTCTCTCCACAGCTCAGTTCCTGCTCGCAGACTCTATTTTTAGACTGGAGTTGGATGAACTCAGGTGACCAAACTAACTGTTACATACAATTAATTTGGATAAAAAAAAGTAATACGTTTACAAATTGCTATAACTGCAAAATTATAAGATATAATGTTGTAAATTGCTTAATTTCTCAGCTTAAAAGTCTGTGGACTGTGCTACCAGTGAACAATTTAGTTGATGGAGGGTAAAACTGAGAGGTTTTAGAAAAACAAGGTTGTTTATAGCAGTGATTCCCAACCCTGATCCTGGAGGACCCCGTGCCCTGCACATTTTAATGTTTGTTCTGCTCCCAACACACCTGATCACAACTAATGTGCAAATTAACAAGGTGAAGTTTTGGTAGGAAAGCACAAATATGTACTGGTCAAGGGGTTCTCCAGAACCAGGGTGAAAATCTATTCTAAAACTATTAAAGATTTAGTTATTTGGAGTCCTTTCTGGTGAAAATATGTAATTGTACACAGCATGTGGAATAACATTTTGTAACATTGGTTGAGCTTCAGACTCTCTCAAGCAGATAAAAGTGATGATTGTAAGCATATTGAAAGAGTATTCAAAGAGAACTTAGTTAAAACTTAATGAAGTATGTGTCTTCTAATGATGTAATCTACTGTTGTCATAATATCTTCATCAGTACCTTTGATGAGCCAGTAGAAACTTTGAGCTAGACCTTCTTTTTGACCTGTTACATTAACAGGTAAAGACGTATGACGTGGTCCAATAAACTTCTGTAAAGTTCAACCCGATACTCAGAGCTACTATTTTAGACTTTAAAAGGTGACCCGCAGCGGTGCACAGACACCAATGTTTTTTTTTCCTCAAGATTCAATATTGCTACTTTTTTCCGTGGTAACGATAACATCTTACATACAGTGCTTTGAAAAAGTATTTGCCACTTCCCAATTTCTTCTATTTTTTGCATATTTGTCACACTTGAACATTTCATCAGACTACTTATAGTATTAGACAAAGATAGCCCAAGTAAACACAAAATGCTGTTTTTAACTGTTGATTTTATTTATGGAAGAGACTTTATTTGTGGAAGAAATGCCCTATTTGAAAAAGTAATTGCCCCTTTGTTACTAAATCAACCTGTTTACCGAATTCAGTTGACTATTGGGTTCAGTTTCACTAACCACACCCAGGCATGATTAATACCTGGCCTGTTGAATCTAATCATCACTTACATAGAACCTGTCTCGTAATGTGAAGCAGGCTAGAAGATCTCAAAAAGCAGAACATGATGTCACGTTCTAAAGAGATTCAAATAAGAATGTGCCATGGGAGAGGTGCAACATCCATTGCTGACCAAAAAGATCACAAAGGCTCGTCTCACATTTGCCAAAAACATCTAGATCACCCCACTTTTGGAATAATGTTTTGTGACCTAAAAAATATTAATGAACTAAAGCTTACGTGCAGGTGGGTTGTGCAACAGGACAATAATCCAGAGCTGATCTGATTTGATCTGAATGGATCAAAGGAAACATTTAAGTTCTGGAGTGGCTGAGTCAAAGTCCTGAATTGAATCACATTGAAATGCTGTGGCAAGACTTTAAACAGGCAGTTCATGAATGGAAACCCTCCGGTGTAGCTGAATTAGAACAATTCAGCAAAGTGAACCAAAATGTCTCCACAGCAACATGAAATGCTCATCACAAGTTATTACAAACTTTTGATTGCAGTTGTTACTGCCAAGAGTGGCACAACCAGTTATTAGGTTTAGGGGGCAACTACTTTTATATGTGAGTGATGTAAGTTTTAAATAAATGCTTATCTTCAATAAATGATCATGTGATCAAATCAAATGATAAAAGTTGTATTTTGTACTGTATTTTTACTTGTGTTGTCTTTATCTTATATTAAAATGTATAAATATGACAAAACATATAAATGTGACAAATTAGCAAAAATAGACGACATCAAGGGAGGGGCTATGCACTGTAGCAGTTTCAAAGTTGAAAACTTCTATTGCACATAATTGCTTTACCTATTTAAAACCGCTTATTTCATTTCACCGAGTGTTTAAACCATTTAATTATGCACTGATCTGAATAGCTTGCAGAGATAGAGTTGTACTTTAATGTTAGCAATAAAATGCCTGTGAGAAGTTGATAAATAAACTCAAGGTTACTGACAAAGAAATGTCTCTTTGTGTGTCATCTGTGTTCCATGTTTTGGTTTCAGTGCAAGGTCCTCCTTATATCGTTTACTAGACATTTCTCAGCTTCCTATTACAGCTTGCAGTAACACTTTAAGGGTGTTTGCCCTCAATATAACATTAGGAGACTGTGTTGATGTCCAGTTTATCTACACATCAGGGGCATTATCTCTCTTCCTCTGTAGCGGGTGAGAGGAGGGAGTGGGTCTGTGTTTGAGGGACAGCTGTATCCTGTGTTTTCTGTAATACTGAGAAAATCCAGATTGGTCGTTAAGATAAATATGGGTTGGATAAGAGGAGGACGCTTCATCAGGGCCCAACTTAAATGCTTGAATGAAAACATGAAATTATCTTGGTCTGAAAGTGTAAAGCTGATGTGGTGTGAGAATGTAGAGCTCACGTGGTGTGAGAATTATAAAAGCTGTTGTTATTCTCCTGCCCTGCAAGTCTGATTTCAGCCACCATCTTTGTTTTCTCCAGAGTCAGCCTGTAAAGGCTTCTTTTCTCAGAGTTCTTATCTTCACACGCCCTTCCCCCCTCCGTCCCAACATTCGTCTGTAGAGGGAATGTAGTCATCAGACAAACATTGTTCCGTTTAAACTGTTGTCTCTTCTCAACTGCTGCCATCACTAGATGTTAGAGATAGATGCTTCTGACAAAGTCTGACAAACTGCCATTAATGATGAAATGCAATTACAGGCCTGTTTTTGTCTGTTAATGCTTTAAAATAGTGCATGTAACTTTTGCATGGTGCAGATTTGTCCGTCATCACTATTTTTCCTAGTGTTCATTTCCACCACAGAAAAATTCACTTTAGCTACGTCCAGGTGATTCGTATCTAAAAATGATAAACATGAAAGGTTTAACATTTGCTAATTTGTTGCCTAATTTGAAAACTCGAACAAGTAAATAAATGCTGCAGTAAGTTTGGATATACATATACAAATAGTGTTTTGTGTTCAAGTTTACCTGGTCAACCTGTGTTTCTGTCATATATTTAAAAAAATATAGGTGAGTCATTAATAGGGACTCCACTTGGTGCAGCTGTCCAGTGGTTTGCCTTACTATCAGGACACTGTGAGATTGAATCCATGCAGTGCTGTGACCAGGAAAAGTCCGTAATTATCAGTGATATTTTCACAGGTACAGATAAAAGCCCAGGTTGTCGACATCAGCTGATGTATCAGCTGGGCTCTGGTACTATTGCAAAGAACATTTTGCATAATTGCAAACTTGCATGTTTCATATTTCAGACAAATACATATTATTAACGTAGAATTAGGGGTGGACAGTATGGTGATAACTATCATTGTCATGATAAATTACATCATATTATGCCTTTCTTAACATGTTGCTCAGAAGGGTTGCTCTCCATTTTTGTATATTTTCAGTTTTTGACAGTGTCAAAATTTTATGATAAATGGACCAATACAAATGCTTCAAAATTAATTGGAATAAATAAATTCTTCAATAACTTAAAAGTTTAAATTGTTTATTCCTTCTCCTGTAAAATGACATTACTTTGTATTGTGATGTTTTTGCCCTATTGCTCACCCCTGATCTATCGAATAGATCAAGGGTGCACAACCCCCAGTTTCTGAAGAGCCAGTGTCCAGTGCAGTTTTGTTGTTTCCCTGCTCAAACACACCCACTAAACCTGGAAATTAACAGGTGAGTTGAATCCGGTGTGTTTCAGCAGGTAAATCACCAAATTGTGTTGGATGTCGGCTCTGCAGGACTGGAGTTGTGCACCCCTGGAATAGATATTCTTTATATGGGAGCCTTATTTACCAAACTGCCAAACTTATACTTTAAAATAAATTTTATATACACCACATTCACAAACAATATATTCACACAATATTACTAAACAGCACTTAAGCACAACTTTCATTCTAATATATTTCATTAATACAATTAATTACTCAACAGAACATGAACTGCATACAAGGGCTGCCTGCTGCACGTCCACTGTGACTTCCAACTGTAATGTGTTTTTCCCTTGTCTTTAAGTACATAACTGAAACCATGAGCATACTACTGTAATGTTTTGTCTAGGCAGAAGTTGTGGTTTTGGCATTCCCTGGTATGAGTATGCTTCTCCTTATTAAACAGTGGCAGTCTATAGCTCAGGCACATTTTCCTATGTGTTTGTTTCCAATGTGTGAGAGGGCATACAGGTCTGATAAGGCTGCATTTGTAAGGAGGTCTCTTTGTTGTTTATGTGAGCTCTTAGCACTAACAGGCCTAGGCACAGATTCAGACACATGATGTGGTTATGGTTTGATGAACAGACACAAAAAATCCTGTGACTGTCTGGTTCACAATCTGGTTGCTGAATATCATCAGACTTTAGTTCCTGAGACCAAACCACTTTGGATCCAGTTGATCTAACCACAGAAACTGCTTGTAGTGGTTATATACCAAATATGGAGTATCAACTCCATTTTCACTTCAATGTTTTGTCACCTTTCTCGGTGTGTGTTGCACATTACGTAAATCCCAGCAATCAAAGAACATAACATGGATGACTGATTTAGCCCTGCGATGACAGCCTTGCTGTTGAAGGGAGATTTGTGCATTGCTAGTAAGACAGAAAAAGACAACACCCGGCCAGTGGCTTTCCCCAGGTCAGACTTTATCTGCTTGCTTCATGAGCTTCCTGCCTCTCTGCTCTGCCTAGAATCCGGTGTATCAGTGAGCGGGAGCCAAAGGTTAGCGTCCAGAGTGCAGACAAAGGAAATCTAGGATATGACTCATGGCCCTTTTCAACGGCCACCTAGGGTCTGCTTTCTCACTCACCCTCAGCACTAGGCGATGGCACTGACGTTGACTATAAGCTCCTGCACTGACTAGCTAAAATATGTTTGGCATAAAGTTTGTTCTGTTGCTTTATCTTTTGTCCTGAGATAACCGCATTGAAGAAAAACGCAAGAGTGATATCATGTTTTAGACATGGTGCCAAATGTGGAGTCTGGTACCCTTGATCCTATTCTTTATGGATGTGTAATAGTGAAACTCTCCTGCTTGTTGTTCTGGCTTGTGTGGCCTTATTGAAGTCGAACCGCTCATTTGGGATGCACACCGAGCCTTGGAAATCCTTTGTCTGTAGTGTGACACATCAGAGGGGAGGCCTCCACCCTTTGATTAGAGAGAGAGTTTGAGCACTGTTGGAGACTCCACCTCTTGGCTAGGATGGAATATAGCTGCTCTCTGTTCCTCCCCTTGGTCGGGCTTGGCAACGGGCCACTTATACAGCCTTGAGATTCTCCTTAGGGCTGTGTTCTCAAGCACCGTCAACCTTTGGGACACTGAAGCCAGGAAAGTATCTCTCCTATGGCCAAGCACATTCCAAACATTTTGCAGGAAGTGTCTGCACAGGGGGCTCGCAGAGTCATGCCCTCCCCACCAAGTAGAATTTTCCTGCCCATGCAAGCCTCTTCGTGGATAGCCCCCAGTATAGTTAATGTTTCTCTCAAATGCCCCAGTGCCTCATGATCTTCCTTGAATGATTTTCCAACAGCCCTGTTTCTATAAAGGGACTTTCTTAAAAATAGATAAGCAATGAAATTCTGTGATTTCACTTGATATGCATATATGGTCTTTTTGTGATTCACTACTTTTTTAGGTTTGCATTTGTGTTGTGTTCCCACATGTTCTATTTGGAATGGCTGTTTAAATGGAACAAAGATGTGCCTTTGTTTGATCAATGACATCAGTCTTTGTTCTAAAGCAGTGGTTTTAAGTGGTTGGAAGAAGGGTCAGGGCCTCATCTGGAAATGCCAGAGTGATGCACATTTCAGTCTGCTGAAAAAAGCCCTCAGTCATGACAGGCCATTAACTCTCAGACATGCGTATCCGCCACTCATTTGTTAAGAATTCACAGCATATGCTTTTATGCTACAAATAAGCTAAAGCGTATTAGTATTAGGATCTTTATACATTGCTACAAAAATAGTGCTAGGCAATGGGAAAGGCATATAAGCACTGATGCACTGTCTTTGCTTCCCTTCTTAGATGAGGGACTGGCCTCCTCTTCCACTCTTGGTCAGTGTTACAGCTGCAGGCTAATCCCATAGCCCATGTACACTATGGCAACAATTGATCCGGGCTCAGATGCAGAGGACCTGTTGGCTTCCATTCACCTTGAGCGTTATCTGGACGACTTCAGACAGGCAGGCTTTCTGCTGGCCCGGGACTTCTGTCATGTTGACAATACAGCTCTGAACAGGCTTGGCGTGACCGCCACCGGCCACAGGAAGCGGATCCTCAAACTGGTCGAGCACATTCAGCTGATCTGCCAACATCAAAGGAAGGACTCCCTGTTGGACCGCTGTAACTCAGAGTCAGCCATTCATGAGGTGATGCCTGATGAGCTAGCGCCTCTTTCTCCTCAAGGCAATGTAGACACAACCTTTGATGTTATGCGAAACAGCTCAACACCGAATCTGTCTGCCCTTGTGAAACGTTCACATTCAGAGCGTAGCTCTGCCATTGTGAAGCCTGTACCTAAACCTAGAACTGTATTCAACAAACAAAGGGTGCAGCAGCCTTCTCCACCCACACGACAGGCAGCACAGATCTGCCGAAGCTCCTCTCAGGATTCTCAGAGTTCTGTAATACTGGAGGTTTCTCCTGCTGAGGAACCCAGCCCTGGATCTGTAGGCCCAAGACGGAACTTGTGTGGAGACAATTTGACTAGCAGTATTTCAGCCCCAGAGACTAGTGGACCATTACCTCCAGTACCCCCAAGGTTCAACCGAGGGGTTCCCCCTTCTAACTTTAGAAGGATGTCTGACCAGGATCAGCTACGCACCCCTCCCCTGTCCTCCTCACCTGATTCCCCTTCTAATTATCAGTGTTCTCCTTTCACCAGTACACCTGGATCTCCTTCTAGCCCTCCATGCTCAGGCCTGGAAATGATATCCAATGAAATCTACTGTGGCACTTCACCTAGCACTCCACCCACTCTTTGGAGCCGCTCTGTACCCATTCCTCCTCCGAGGCAAGAGCTCAACACATCTACTGAAAGCAATAGGTAAGATTACCACAGAATCAACATTATGGTCAATTATTTGGTATTAAGCCAATGCAGTTATCTTCAGGGTTCAACTTCTAACCTCCAGACTTGTATGTCTACAGCACTTTAAACCACATCTCAACAGAACCACCTAAACGGACATTTGGTAGGTCCATTAAATTTACCCTGGTTAATGTATCATAAACGCTTTCATTTTTCTCTCTGTTCAAGATTCATTAGTATCATTTTTGTCTAAAATAGTGTCTGCAGACGAGCAAGATGAGCTTATCAGTCCATACTGTGAAACTGTTTTCCAAAGCAAGCGACAATATCAACATCCTGAGGTGGGTGTAGGAGACAAGTAGATGATAAATGAAAGGAAATGGTCCTGTTGAAAACCATTTGAAGACGCTAATTTACTTTTTCTGTGTTTTATTTTGCTAAGGTCGAAAGGTCCAAGGGTGGAGAAAAGGTTGGAACCAAAGAGTATAAGCCAGAGGAGGATCATGGGTAAATATTGTTTTGAAGCCAGCATGAAAAACAGATGTATCAAGCCACATTTGAAAGCTAAAAAAAAAAAAACACTTTTTTTTGGCAAGGGTTGATCATTCATCTCATGTAGTGAAGTGTTCCCAGTTGACTTATGCAAGCAAATGTTACAAGAACAAGCTTTATAGAACACTGGCAAAAATCCTATTCAGCATTATAAGTCTGTTTTTAATCAAAATATGTAAATTCAGTATGTCATTAAATTAATAAGATTAAATTAATTTTGTATACAGGTGAGCACTCAGATCAGGTGAAATACAGCTTCTAGGGTTAAACATCTGATTGCTCCACCTGAAAGTTCATTGGTTTCAGCTGTTTTAGAGTTGCTAGCTAACTAAATATGTTATAGTCTACATCACTAGTTCAATAGAAGGACCTCCAGAACACATTGAAATTGCATTGTGTGGCTAATGAGGAAAAAGGTTAAAATACCTTCCGATGTCAAACATAAGTAAGTCAAGCTATTCAGAGAGATATGTTAGATGTGTCTGGGTGGATCTGTAGATTATTCCAACATGATTGGTAAAGCAGTATAACGCTGTGATTGAAGGTGTAATTTAACATCTGCAATATTATGTATGTGAAAAGTGGTGATTAAGTCCCAAGGAAAATGTAATTATTAAATAAAATATTGTAGCCCCTCTTTGCAGGCCCCTTAGTAGCCAAAATCGATTCAAATATTTTCAATTAATATTCTCAAAATATTGGCGTTTTTTCTCTGTAACTCTGTAATCACCTTAGCTAACACTGTTCACTTTCTGAAGGTGGAATATTGTCACTGCATTGAGCTACTAGCAAGCAATGAGGGATGGAAGAGGAGCTGCTGAGATAAAATTGACAGCACCACAGCAGCTTTCTTCATATTAAAACCCTATACATCTTTAATAATAATAAAAAAATTAAACACACACATAGAAAAACACTTTATTGGCTACTGTGAAAAGGGGATAAAATACCATCTGATGTCTAGCAGTGCATTAGTGAGGTATTTATGTTTTATGGTTAGTTCTGGATCATAAATGCCACTCTAACTCACCCCTAAGGTATTAGATGGAGCTCTATCACTTCAGAGCACAAGGTTCCACTGTTCCACAGCTCAGTATTGGTTTGCCGTCGGGCATGGTGACCTTAGGCTCATGCTTTTTGTGTACAATTGAATGCTTGTTTCAGCAGTGGGTGCACCCTAAAACTAACTGCTAAATTCACTAATTAGGACTTTCTGGGTACTTTTGGACAGATAGTGAAAATAACTGTAAATCTATTTGTTTTTCACCAAAATGAGTTTTTCATTTTAATTTCTCATTACGTGGATTTTTGCTCTGTACAGCTTGTCTAACTTTGCAACAGTAGTTACAAAAGGACACGTTTGTTGGTGGGGCATATATAGGTCAGTTGCACTGGAAGCTGACCTACAACCGCCCTATAATGTTGAATCTGTCTGCCTGTTGTTGCTGCGTCTTCAGGTCCAGTCTCAAGCATCATTCCCACACGTCTTCTGGTGACTCTCCAGGCTACTGCACAGTGGGTGATCCCTCATCCGCCTCACGCTCCATCTCACTGCCTCCCCGCACCCTGTTCTCCAGTGAATTGGACGAGGATCAAACCATCTCCCCTTATGCCAGCTACACCTCACTGTCTGAGCGGGCTGCGCCCATCATCAGTGGCTGGCTGGATAAGCTCTCCCCTCAAGGGTATGGCCCATCAGGCCTACTGCTCTCATCCTGTCTCTGCATTTCCTCCCTTCTCAAGGCCTGTCTCTGCCTCCTGTCCGTAATTTCCTGCCGGTGTGTGTCTACATCTCCTTACCTTTTCTGTTTTCTTTTCTTCTTCCCTTGTATATCAATTTTTTTGTATCTCTTACGACATGTTTCACATTTGAAAAAAAAGCACATGTGGTTTTAGCACGTTACTCATATTCAGAATGTGTTAACACATGGAAAAATGTGTGATTACTTGTGAACACATGATTGTTGCTCACTTTACATGTCAAATAAATTTGGCTTTTCTGTAAGAGTCTGTCTTCTAATTTGACCTTGAATTTGTTCTATTTGCCAGGTCACAGCTGATATCTTTGTTTATCTTTTTTAGGAATTATGTGTTCCAGAAGCGCTATATAAAGTTTGATGGAAAAAACCTGATGTACTATGGCAGTGAAAAGGTATGAGGAGATAGCAGTAGCCATAATTGCATTACACTGCAAAACAGGTTTTAGTTTCATTTTAAGTTTACTTTATTTGCACTGTCAGTAAGGATTTTCCTTTGAAAGCTTTTGTAATTTTTAGAAGTAGTTTTAATCTGTGACTTGACGATATCCCTAAATGAGTGAGAAATATTATGTCAATTTGTTGTCAATAAACAAACAAACCACCATAACATAGCACTATGGTTTTAGGATGTTGAAAGGTTTTAATGTTCTAATTCCTCACACACATGGCCTCTCTCACTCTCTCTCTTCTCTTAGGACATGTACCCAAAAGGTGTGATACCTCTGGCTGCTATACAGATGGCTCGGGTAGCTAAAGACAACAAATTTGAAGTTGTAACAAGCCATCGGACATTTATCTTTCGTGCTGACAATGAAGGTAAACACATTCCTTTCAAAGATAAACTCCATTCCAGTAATAAGTAGTGGTAATCTCAGTATATATCATGGGCACCTTTAGTCCTTGAAGGCCTTAGTTCAGCACAGTTTGGTGGTTTCCAATTTTAAGGTTGAGTAGGTGTGGTCAAGCAGGGAAATTGCCAGAATGTGCTTGGATCCTGGACTTCCAGGCCTCGAACTGAGTGGCCATGGTTTATACAAAACTGAAAATTTCTCCTACATGGTCCTGTTGGAGGCCTGTAGCACTAATGTCAGAGATCACCAATTCTGTGTCACGTCTGCAGTGCCATCTTAAAATTAAAATAGTCATTTAATCATTTTTCTGTGCCAATTATTCTGGCCTCAACAGTCAAATCCACTTTACAAACCAATATTGCAGCATAGCAATATCATTCCTGAAAAAGGAACGGAGTGAATTTGCATTCAAGTGTGTGCATAATTTTTCAGCATATATAAAAATATAAAATAAAATATAATTTAGTACATGTATATTAAATAGACTTTACTGAATATCTTTGGGATTACTTCAGTAATGAGAAGCAGAAAATGCAACTTCTGAGACTGAACTGTGGAGGTATGAAAAATATTTGTGCCAATTTCTTTGAAAAACTGAAAGCAAGTCTCTTGAAAAGAATGGAAGCTGTAATAAAGGCAAATGGGTGAACCACTACATATTGGAAAATGTATATGATATTTAGTTGTTAAGGCCTCCTTTTTTATAAATATGTTTCTTAGTTTCTTGATGCTTTTATATTATTAGTGTATATAGTGTAGTGTATATTAGTGTATGTAGTGTATATTTTATGTTATTTAGAAAAAAAGTAAATAATAAATGAAATGGCAGTTCTGTCTGAAAATTAAATAAATGAAGGGTGGTCTTTGACTTTTGCACAGTACAATATTGATTTATTTTATTTATGTGGAAATCTGAAAAATAAATTTAATACATTATATTCTTTGGTGCAGATGGCTTGGATTTTAATTTTTTCTTTTTTTCTGTTTGGTTGAACCCTTTGAATGTGCCTATGTTATTGCCCATCATAGTACAGAGAAGCAAATGGTGCAGTGTGCTACAGGAGCGAGTGAAGGAGCAGATGGTGTTTGGCCGGCCACGCTTTGGTCCAGGCAGCCATTGCCAGAAGAGCGGCTTCTTAGAGCTCAAAGGGACGAAGTCAAAGATCTACACTGCCATTATAACAGAGCAGATTTGGCTGTACAAGAGTGAGCAGGTGATTTGGTGTTCACTACACATGCAGTACAGCAGTAAGGCTTACACAACTGTCCAGGAAATGCACACGGGCACAGCATTCTCTTCTGTTATTGTATACACTCTTCCTTCCTCAATGCAATCTAGACCATTGCAAAATAGATTTCCGTCCCAAGGTCTTGGTAGCCTAATTTCTCAGTAATGTGGCGGGTGAAATACTGATGTAAGAGTACCTGCATTTTAAATGCATTTTAACTGTTCAAAGTGTTCTTCTTACGCTCTATGTGGCTTTTTGTAGTGCTTTAAAACTGGAATTGGAATCAGTGTAATTGAGGCCAGAGGTGCGACAATCCGAGATGGCAAGGGCAAAAGCTTTGACCTCATAACCCCTTACAAGACATTCAGGTAATTGCTTACTGTTATGTGTGCAATTATGAACCCTCATTTATTTTTGCATGTACAGTGATTATCAAGTTTAAAAAATTCTACTTTATACCAATAAACAATGAGAAGTCATGCATTACAGTGATTTTCCTATCATGCAGTACTGGTAGGCAATTTTATTAATAATCAAATAATTAATATGATTTAACAATAATCACAATATATCATTCTTGCACTAAGCCAGAGGTCTTTAAATCCAGACCATGAATCCAGATTACAGTCCTGTATTTTGTAATTACTGGCATTTAACTTTCTTGTTGATGTAACTGGCCTACCTGGAAACTGGATTTAAGTTCTGGATTTAAAGATCTGTGTGCTAGGCAGTATGGTTGCCAAGGAACATAATGGTCAGAGATTGTTCCATGGACAGCACAGTGGTTTTTAATACCGAGTTAACTGATTCATATGGCCAAATATGTATTTATAAAGAGGATTTGACAACAGTGGTCACCAACACTGGTCCTGGAGATCTGCTTTCCTGCAGAGTTTATGTCCAACCTGCATCTAACATGATGTCCCTCTTATTTACCTGAGGCCAGTGCTTCGGGTCTAGCCAATCAAGGACTTCTGAATAACTTAATTAGCGCTTGCAGGTGTGGCAGATTGTGGTTTGAGCTAGACTCTTCAGGAAAGTAGATCCTCAGGACCAGTGCATGGTGACCATTGGCTTAGAAGATGGGTCAGCCAATCAGATTTTAGAACTAGAATCGATCTGTTTAAAGGGCCCATATTGTAGAAACGTTTTTTTGTTTTGTAAATGCAAAAGTTTTAAAACATTGGATTCACTCCCCAGTCACATAAGGAAGCTGCAAAAAAAAAAACACATTGAATCCTTTGATTTTGTCTTAGGCACTTGCAAAAACACACATATATCATATGTGTGCATATATCGACCTACACCACTGTAGTTCCACCTGTTCATGTTGAAGATACAAGAAGCGTTTCAGCCCAAATTTCTTTTTCTTTTCTTTCACAATAGAACATAGATCATTTACATATGCCACTCCTGAAAGTACAGTCACAAAAACACCATGCGTAATTCTAAGAGACAAAAAAAGATTGGAAGTGGTCATGTAAAAATGAATTCAGACTGTGAAAACTGACCTCAGTGGAAAAATCAGAATAGAAGAAAAATGTATCAGTTTTAATAATCTGTTGTGTAATTCTGGAAAATATGATCTTGATAAGGTGGTGTAGCTAATTTATGAAAACCCAGATTGAATAGATATTGTAGTAGACATCATAATTTCCACTATGTATTATTTTACTGAGTCGCAAGGCAAAGAAAAAATTGTGAAACTGTGAAGGAGAGAATTTCAACTAAATGCCTCCTGTAGAAAGAAAAGCTCAGAGAAGTTAACTAGTTTTGTTTTATCTGAGTAGCTGAGTTCCTCTCTCTGCAGCTTCACGGCTGAGTCAGAGCGCGAGAAGCGTGAGTGGATGGAGGCTTTGCAGGAGTCCATTGCAGAGACGCTCTCTGATTACGAAGTGGCTGAGAAGATCTGGTCCAACCGCTCCAACAAGGTCTGTGCTGACTGCAAAGCCATCAATCCCGATTGGGCCTCCATCAATCTCTGCGTGGTCATCTGCAAGAATTGTGCAGGTATGGGGAGCTGGTGGGATACCTCCACAGCTCAAGGATATTACTGGGATGGCTTTCCAGACATGGATAAAGGCCAGTTTTGCAGTGTCAGTGGTGATGCACTATCAAAAATACTATTGATTTAAGCTTAGACTCTCAAAAATAAAAGTGCCACAAGGGTTTATTGGAACATTGCTATAGAAAAACAACCTTGTATCCTGATGAACTTTTCAATAGATGGCAATAGATGGCAATAGATAAGGAATATTATTACCTCAGGCTATAATTTATGTGCTTTTTATGTATGCAGAAAACAGAAAACACACTTGACTCCAAAAGCACTTATAATAGAAGCCAGTGTGCAGTGTTTTCTGTTTGTTATGAGTACAGAGAAAGTAAATTATTGGCTGTGGTAATCAACCGGATGCAACAGATGTGGCAGATATAGATTAGGTTAGGGTGAAACCAGAGATAAAGAAAAAAAGCATAGAAAATTGTTTCCTTAAAGTCGAACTCTATGATAGTTTTAACCATTGCATCTTTTTTGAACTAGCCTACTCTCCTCCTGCAGTGGTGTCATTTTTTTAAAGACTAGGAACCCCCCTTTAGCTTGAAGGTGGGGGAAAACATTTTGAAAGACGACAACCACAAACAAATAAAGATGCTTTTCTGCTGGCTTGCTAATTCAGAAGGAAGCCAGATGGCTAGTGTTACTGCTAAAACTGAATATCCCATCTGTATTGATTGGCTTCTACATTAGTGCATTCCTTTGTCTTTGTAGGAGGGACTCCTAATGGTTGATGATTATTCACAGTACACAACAAGTACTGCGATAACACTGATGGATGAAAATGCAAAATGCACACAAAATTGTGAATTGTGTTAAACTGATGAGGCTGAAGTATGCAGTGTGGTGCTACAGAATAGGACAGTAATAAATGAAATGCTATTTTTGGACCCACTTAAAGAAACATGCATTGAAATGTTCTTTAGAGAACGGATTGTGATACTTCAGAGGCATCACTTCAAAGAATCCAAACTTTTCTTTTACAAGTTTGAGTTTAATCTGCATGTAAGAAACTGGTCTATTGTTTTTATGTTTTTTTTTAAGAAATGCTAAATATAGTTTTTATTCAGTGTTCAGTGGAACTGCTGGGTTATATGCAAGTTGGGTCAGAAATATGGCTGTAGTTAAGAGAGCTTTGAACCCTTCCCCGAGCGACTCCTGTGTGCCCATCACTAAAGATAAGAAGTGGCTTGGAGGCAGCATCTTGGGAAGCCATTCCAGGCCAAACAGAGTGAATGGAGCATGGCAAGTAGTGTGATGGCTCTTTTGTTCTGTCTTCCCGCAGGCCAGCACAGAAGCTTGGGCACAATGGTGTCCAAAGTGCAGAGTCTGAAACTGGACACCAGCGTTTGGAGCAACGAGATTGTTCAGGTGGGGGTTGTGGGGGGCAGAGACGGGTCGTGACATGGCCCTTCGCCTTTGAAGCTCCTTGCATTTTCCCTCTGTAGGAATTTCATACCAATACACATACCAATTTTAATAAATTCATTAATTTTTAGTTAAGTGTAAAAGAAGTGAGCGCTAAACATTTATTCACTACCCCTTAGAAGTTTAGACTAATAATTATCACCTTGCTGTACTTTAAAATTTTTATTATGAATGTCAGTTTCAAAAAGGTGGGACAGGTTATGAAATGCTAACAAAGCAGTGATCAGTAAATTCTGTTTGACCTGTATTTAGTTGAAAACCATACAAAAACATTTCACATGTTACTTTATGAACTTTATGTAAAATCTAGTCACTTTTTGTTACTTTGTGAGCTATAATCTTTTTGGTTGTAAATGTACAACCATCACCATTCAACCAAAGTTACATCACCATTGCATAAAGCAGCTTCAAACTGTGTATATGGATAATGTGACTGTGAAAACACATTTTAGACTTTAATCTGATTGGGACTTCAGACTAAAATCCTTTTGCATGACTCTATACCTTAAAGTGCTTAATTTATTAAAACAAATAACTGAACAATCCATTTTATCAGTAACTAAACAATAATAACGCTACCAAAACTTCACCAAATGTTTAAGTACTAGTGGCTGTTTGGTAATGACAAAGCACAGCTCAAATATGCTAGCCAGTACTTGAGTTTTCAACAGCTGTACACACATAAAATCACAATATTTTTATTAAAGTGCAGAACATACAGAGCTTTCAAAAAGTATTTGCCCCTACCAATTTCTTCTATTTTTGTGCATCTTTTCTTTGTTTCAGATCATCAGACTACTTTTTGTTCTACACAATCATAACCCAAGTAAACCCAGAATACTGTAATACTGTTTAGTGTAAAAAACCTTGTAAACATCTAAGGTCTGTAGACTTAAGTGTTTTTTTCATTTTTTTTTTTGCAGTTTGAACCAATTTGGTAGCTTTTAGCACTAGAAGTGCCTTCACAGATATAAAGTTTGTAATTCGCACTTTTGACACAATTTTCTCTTCTTGTGTCAAAGAGTAAAATTACACTATAATATCATAAAACAGTATAGTAGTATACATTAGATCTCTAGGGGCCTGCAGTGATGTTTGTGTGTTTATACGTTTCAGCTTTTCATAATGCTGGGTAATGATAGATCCAATGAGTTCTGGGCTGCTAGGCTGCCAGCAACTGAGGAACTGGACTGTGATGCTTCCCCAGAACAACGAAGAGAGTTTATCAGCCAGAAGTACAGAGAAGGACGCTACCGCTACCCTCACCCCAGCTTCAGCACACAAGAAGAGTTACTTAAGGTAAATTATGTACACAGAATAAAACAAATGATTCATTTAGACAATGGCACTGAACTTGAAACATGTATATTTGAAGGAAAGATGGTTCAGAGACAGTTCAGTAGACAAAGTCTATCTGTAAGATCTGTCTTCAGCCATTGTTTTGCTTCAGAGTGCGTGTTTTTCTCTGTCAAGTCTTTACTACTAAAGAAAACCTCAGTCCATAGTGGGTTGCTTAAAATAGTATGACCAAGTACCGCTCCAGTGGTCATTGCTTGTCATGCATTATGTTTTTCTCAGTGTATTGCCATAGTTGTTACCGTAGCCTAACAGTCTGACATGTGCCTTTCCAGCATAAGAGGACGGATGCGCTCTGAATTGTGAAATAAGACCACTAATAATAGGACAGTGCTGAATAAAATAATTTTTGGAGGATTGGGCTTTGGATGTCCTGTGGCTGAATGTGCTTTTAGTGATGCATTTGACTGAGTGTGTGTGATCCTGCAGGCACTGTGCACGGCAGTGACTGAACAGAACCTCCTCAAGACAGTCACGCAGATTTTCGCTGAGGCGGAAGCAGCTCGTCTCTCCGACTCTAATGGCCATGAAAAGCACCTGTCCATGCATTACTCCTACATGCAGGCTTCAGGTGCTCAGAGCTTACTTTCTCAAGCATTCACAATGCACCAACCACTCAATCATTTCCACTCCTCACAGTCCAGTCACTGACCACTACACCACAACTGTCATCCACCGCATTGGAAGTGTTGCCTTTCTAGGTTGCACCATAAAAGCCAAGAATGAATCAATTTGTACAACTGAATGTAACTTAAACACAATCTGCAAGCACATGGTTAAGCAAAACACAGGCAGTAGGGCTAAAAGATTAATTGCTTGAAAATCAAAATTGAAGTTTCAAGTGACAGTTTTGTTTATCCAATAGCACAGAGCTTGTGAATTGTTTGTAGAGAAGTTAGAACAATCACAAAACACCCACATGATGTGTAGATGACAACACAACCACAGCTGTCTGGTGCTCGAGGTTGTAAATGTGGACATGCTTGTCACAAAAATCACAATTAAATATTTCCCCCAAATCCCTTTTAGGCAGTTATATGATATTTTCTAGGGCCTTGAATAATATATTGGTTGATATTCCAATATAATAGTTTGTTTTATGTTATAATGAACATGCCTGTATATTTATTACATAATGGATTTTCTGAATTTCTGCTTCTGTTCTTTGAGTTTAATGAATCTGACAGTTGTATTTGAGAGATCGCAGTTGAGACCAGACAATCTTAACAGTCTGCAAAGTGCTGTTTAAGTAGTATTAGAACTATAAAGTACTATTAAGAAGTACGAGAGCTTAATTTTTAAACCTTATAAAATCACATTCACCAGCATTATCAGTTATCCAAATTTTTAGCTCCTTGAATTTATATTGGTAACAGAACCAAAATCTTTATAGCAGTTTTAAGGACTTTGTAAATACATCTGTAAAAAATTCCAAAAAAAAAAACGACAGCAATGGTCCAAGATAAAATACAATAATAGCAGTAAAATTGTGTTTTCTACATTATTATAATTTACAGTTTTAGTAGTTCAAATAATTATTCTGACATGTAGTTTTTTTTAATAACAGTAACACCATTTTAAACAAATAAAGTTGATAATTACTTTTTGTGAATTTACTTTCTATTTTTGTAAATTAATAGCAGTGTTAAAATACAGCACACGTAGGGTTTATTTACATGCCATTATGTTTTTTTTAAATGGGTCTAATTTTACAATACTTTGACAGCAAAAATCCTTTTTCTGCAGTGTATTTAGCAGTGGAAATATGTCTTGCTACATTCTGCTATGTTTTGTTGCAGATTCCAGCGTGTATGATGAGATCATGCAGCCGGTTCTGTATTCAGGCTACCTCTACAAGTCAGGATCCCTTAACAAAGGCACTTTATCCCGGCGAACCAGAGAAGGTAGGCGACAATGTGGCAAACACAGCCCTTGGCAGGAGATTAGGAGCAGAATGTTCTTCAGAAGGCAGTGGAATAAAGGGTCTTTCAAGACCCACTTCACCAATATGTGCAGTAATGGTTAAAAGTTTGAATACAGGTAGTCACAGAAAAGTTTTTTTCTTTTTTTTCAGATTTTCAAAAGTACTGGTGCTCTGTGGAGAAGTCCCTTTTGTTTTATGAGTCTGATAGGTGCCATGAACCCAACATGAAGATTGATGTCAAAGACATCATCTGTTTAGGAGTTAACAGGCCAGACTCATGCAACAATAACAATGGCTTTATTGACAGGTATACCACTTTACACCACAGTTTTATTGTACATTCTTAGAAACTCATATCTAATGTGAATGGATTTTAACATTTTTTTTCCTTTGTTCCTGTTTTTTTTTTTTTCTCAGGTTTCGATACACTTTTGAACTCTACCTAACAAATGAAAAGCTTATTCAGTTTGGCCTAGAGACTCCAGATGCACTGCAAAGTTGGGCAAAAGCTATTGGAAAGGTGAAAATGAGACTCTGTATATGACTTTGTATGATGTAGCCAATGCAATGGGTGATGTAGCCAATGCAATGTAATTTACACAATTTCCTCCTTACTCCAAATGTAGTTGATCATCCTAGATCAATAGCTATGTCTTGACTATATTAGCCATATCATGTATAGCTTGTCTGAGGTTTGCTCTTCACTTTGAGACACAAGCTATGAGACTAATGCAACTAGTTAGTAAAATGCGGTGCAACTAAGCAGTAAAAACTATAGCTACCTGCTGTTGTTGTGCAGACTGCATGGCTAAATCATCACATGTTTACCTTAAACCATGTGGAATTGTTAGGTAATCTCAAATAGACTTACATAGACTAGTTTCTCATACTGTATGACATACTATTTATAAAAATGGACAAAAAAGTGCATATATTTACATATAGTATACATATACACATTGTCACTATCAGAACTAAACATTGTATCCCCATTTTTATTTTTTTACATTTTTTATTATTTGTAGAATTTTTAAAAATCTAGGTACTTAAAATGACATGCTAGGTGATTAATTAAAATATATGATGATTTAGACATGCAGATGGCATGATACTAATTGGCAGGTGAAAGCATCCATTTCTTGTTAGGTACATTAGCCTTGTAGCTCCAGTACAAAACTTGTCTTTGTTGATCAACTACTTTTAAAGTGTTAAGTTGATTTTTCCACGTAGCTGTTGCTTTCTCTCGAGCATGTTTGAAGATCTGGTTGCTGTGCTGCTGTCTCTCAGGCCACAACTCCTCTGAGCTGCCACTGCTTACTGGCGCGAGAGTTTGAGCGGGTGGGCATGCTGCGCTATAAGGCCATGCTGGACCCACAGCAGTGGAAAGAAGGCTTCTTTGTCCTTCAGAAGTCCAACCTCTTCATCTGCCCCGGAAACGATGGGGCCGCTGAGGACATCATCAATCTGAAACGCCTGCAGGAGCTGAGTAAGTCTCAAAACCCCACTGCACTTGAGTTATGAGGGTGTGTCAAATAGCTACAGAGCTACATTTCCAAAAGGCTTTGTTTTTCAGACTCATGTCTTGTAGGTGGGCTGACATTCACTGTTTTATTTGTTAAAGGTATAGCATCTGAGACAGAAAACCATGAAAAGAGGGACATTTTGGTTCTAGTTGAGAAAGGAAGGTGAGCTTTATGTTTGGATGCAGAATGAATATGAATATTTATCCCTCACAGAAAAAACACATGAATTTCACAAATGAATAAACACTTTTGCAAACTTTAGATGTTAAAAACATGTAATCACGTGTGAACAAAACATGTGATCAGTTATAAACATGAGATTTTTGCACACTCCAAATGTGTCTTTTCTGTAAAAGATGGGAGAATTCACTTTTTATGGCTTGCTTAAAAAAGATGCAACACAAACTATCGACCAAAGAAACAGTGTGTTTGTTTGTTTGTGTGCTTAGGACTCTGCACCTGCAGGGCATGGGGCGGATGGATTTCTCTCTTTGGTACACAGACATCCAGAAAGCAGCAGGAGGGATGGCCAACACACTGAAGGATCAGCAGCTCAGTAGGAATGACATCCCCATCATCGTGGACAGCTGCATCGCCTTCATCACCCAGTATGGTGAGAGCACAAAACGAAATGTACACCAAATGTATTTTGGATGATAAAGTACTTATTCAAATGCAGCAAGATTTTCTATCAGGTAAAGTGTTAGTTCAGTAGGAAATGTAATTTATACATTATTATTGAATTATCATTTTCTCACTTTATAGTGTTCAAGATGGCTTTTTTTAACTAGGTGACATATTTTTCCATTGTGTTTTTATGGTAACAAGATGTCATATAGTACAATTAAAGATGAAAAATTTTCTCCCTGTCCCAAATGTCAGTCAGCCAAGATGTGCTTGATATCCGAAGACTGCTTCTGTAGATGTGCACTAAAACTAAGAGGTGTTATTTATAATAATGGATAAACATATGTTGTAAATATAAAATCATATGTAAAAACAGTGGTAGCAGCCAACCTTATTCCTGAATTATTTCTCTGCTTTGTGATTTTAGGCATGCAGTTTTCATGATGCTGCTTTCGGAGGTTAAGGTTTACTCCATTTGTTAGCTAGATTGGGTTTTAGTACATTTCATCTTAAAACTAAAGAACAATCCTTTGGGCACAAAACTGTCTGACTGACTTCTGAAAATTACCCAAATTTGAGTGTTTGCTAAACATTTATTATAAATGCATGACTTTAATGTTTAATTTCAGTTCTTGTATACCACTATATTTTAGAAGATTGCTCTATATCACAAGTTACTACTCCTATTACTTCATCATTACACACCTGTGTGGCAGAAAACCCATCTGTTTTATGTACACAGGCCTGGGCCATGAGGGGATCTACAGAAAAAATGGTGCGAAGACCAGAATCAAGCTTTTGATGGATGAGTTCAGGAAGGATGCCCGCAATGTGAAACTACGTATCGGGGACAACTTCATCGAGGATGTGACGGATGTACTGAAGAGATTCTTTCGTGAGCTAGATGACCCCATATTCATGGCTGACCTGCACCCCTACTGGAAAGAGGCTGCCAGTCAGTGCAGTTTATCATACTTAGACTTCTATTATGGCTTTGCCTCATGCCCGAAATGAAAGAATATTAGATTGCAGTGCTTGCTAAGCTTCGATATTGATTTCTCTTCACCTCTTAACCCTCTGCAGAGACATCTAATAAGACCCAGAGGTTGGATAGATATAAGGAACTCATCCGTGGTTTGCCACGGGTCAACCGGACCACTTTAGCAGCTCTCATTAGTCACCTGTACAGGTATGCTAAGTTGAAATATGCAATTATGATGTCAGAAAAGCTGTGTTCTTTCTGACGGTGATTTATCTCTTTGTCTTTTGGTCTCTCTCAGGGTACAGAAGTGTGCTGACCTTAACCAGATGTGCACTAAGAACCTGTCCCTGCTGTTTGCCCCCAGCCTCTTTCAGACAGATGGGAAAGGGGAGCATGAAGTGAAAATTGTAGAGGATCTTATTGACAACTACCTCTATGTGTTTGATGTAAGTAGAGGACTTCTGACCACTGCATCATTTTCAGTGCTATTTATACAGTTGTATACAACAGTCTAAACACTGAAATGACATGTTTTGCTGATTTTCTAAGTGAAAAGAAGTTAACACATCCTACAGGGAACAGACTTTGGCTTATGCAAAAGTCATGGCGCATTTAAAATTAGTTTTTTTTTCCAATACGTTAAACTCAGCAAATAAATAACAATTCTGCATTAACATGGGGAGATTCTCTGTAGAGCAGGGTTTCAAACTAAACCACTAAAGGGGTCATATTAAAAAATCTAAACAAATCTGTAGGCCAGAGAAAAAAAATGTTGTGCTACAACCCGAACTGGCCATTGTTTAGTGAAAATATGCAATAACATCAGCAGTAAAGTATAGGCACTTGTAGTAGACCTTGAAATATTACATTAATTTTTTAAATATTAAAATGAAAGGTCTTTTAAATTGAACTATTTGCTTGAAGTAGACACCTGGCTTTCTTTGCTTTCTCCTTTCTTTGCTGCAGGTTAATTAACGTTTGGGCTTAATTTCTGAACTGCTGAACTTAGTTGTTAGTTGTTTATATTAGTTGAACTGCAGCTGAAAGCTGGTGTGTTTGGTGATATGACTGGTGTGGAGTTGCATAGAATTTACGTTTAACTACTGTCCCATAGATTGTTATTAGGGTAGGACAGGGGTAGGACACTGTACATTGCAGGGCATTCTGGGGAATATAGTGCAGCATACTGTGAAACAGGCTAATATTAATAGAAAATTAAAATGCTTTTGCAGGTCTGATAGGATTGTGTCATGGGTCTGATCTGGCCTATGGTTCCTGTGTTTGACACATGGGCTATAGAGCATGTGTGCTACTTAAATCAACAACATGGAATTTGACCAGAGGGCCCTACACTTTTGCATTTTTGCAACTGCAACATTGTGATGTTGCTGTTAAAAATGGCATTAAACATGAATATGCAATTATGATGATATTGCTGTCGTAAAAAAAAACCTTGTCCTTGCTCCAAGTTGGAAACTTTAAATCAGAAGGGGACAAAATTCTCACCTTTGTATGTTTTAACAGTGAATGTGGGCCATTTCTTTTGGTCCACTCAGCAAGGAATGTGCACACAGGGTAAAATAAATATGTAGTATAGCAGCAACAATATTCTTATTTACTTTGAAGATTGATGAGGAGCACCAAACCCAGATCGAACTGGAGATAAGTCTCATTACGACCTGGAAAGACACACAGGTACAGTAACATTATGTACTGCTAAAAGCTACTAAAACTAAGTTGATAACATAAGCGGGCTTAGTCTAACAAACCTGTTTCTTTACTGCTTTCAGCTCTCACAGGCAGGAGATCTGATTATTGAGGTGTATTTGGAGGAAAAAACACCAGACTGCTGCATCACTCTGAAGGTAAGTCCAGATTTAGCCTGTGTTTTCTCTCAAATATTTCACTATTCCATTTTTAATAACATAAAGGTGTATTTTAAAATAGCTTTTGTGGATTATTAGATGAAACATGCAGTTTCATGTTACAGCCACCTGGTGGTATATGTGCACTATAACAGTGGTCAACATGATACTGCTCTGACAAAACATGGTACAGGCTTGTGCTAAGTTGGCCTTTCTGCAGGTCTCTCCCACTATGTGCGCTGAGGAGCTGACTAACCAGGTGCTGTACCTGAGGAACGTTCCTGCTGGCGAGAATGTGTGGATGACCTTTGAAGTCATTGAGGATGGAGAACTTGGTAAATAGGTCTTTATCTGCCGGCTCAAGCAAAAGGCACTTTCACATCAAACAGCAAATACAGCTATACTAAACCAAAGCCTTAATGAAGGTAATATAATACCCATGTATTTAATATAGCATATTAATATGATCCTATAGCACAGTGAGTAATTGTATTTAATAAGGTGTTGTGTATTTGCACAAAAACGTACAGTTCACATACTTTAAAGGGCCTATATCCTACATTTTTCCTATATTTTTTTCTGTGAAGTTCACTTGCAATGTTTATCTTGGTTTACATACTAAAATAGTTTCCATATATGGATAATTCTACGGAACTGGTTGAAAACACATTTCAGGCTTTTAGACTGAATTAGTTTAGCCATAAATGCTTTTATTTTGAAATACCCTATACCTTAAATATGTTAATTTTACTAACATCAATGAACATTCCAATTTGTCACTACCAAAACTGTCATAACACTACTAAAACCTCACCAGATGTTTCAGGAGTGACAAGTTTAGCTAATTTTGTGTAGCTAGTCAGTTCATTCAGTTCATTCAGTTATCAAACACAGCTTTGAACACTTGTACACACTTAAAAGCATAAATAACACAAAGACGCCAAAAATATGTGTTGCGGTAGTGATAATTAGATGTTCCACACTGATTTACAGACTTTGTGACACATTTACTTCTAAAGAATGGGATCTAACTGCTCACCATGTGGCGTGAGGGACAGGGATGCAGTCTGACTTCCTGCTCTAAAATGCAGGGGCCTGGCTAAAACATAACTCTGTCTATGGAATAAAACTCTTGCATTTCAGTAGTGACATAAACCTTTTCTTATTTTTTTATGATGACCTTGTATATATTTAGCTTGTTGGTATCTCAGCTAATACACTGGGTAATCTTTGTAAATAATCCTTGTAAATTTACAATGTCTGAATACTTTTTTTTTTGTGGGACTGCAATTTGAACTTATTCAGTAGAACTCTCCATATTGACTGTATGGATTCAGTTTTTCATGATATGGGCTCTTTAATTTAATATGGCGTAGTATAATGCCTTACAGTTCACTACTGTGAACAAGAATGTAAAATATTTTGACAGAGCGGCCTCTTCACCCAAAAGAGAAGGTTCTGGAGCAAGCCCTACAGTGGTGTAAGATGGCAGATCCCAGTTCAGCGCACCTGTTGGTAAAGAAGGTTCCCAGAGGAGAGGCAATAGACATCTTTACAGGTGATTAAATATGATTCCATACACTATTATTAACACTCTGTGTGCTTACAACAAATATAATAATAGAAAATCCAAAACTTTGTACAAAGTGATGATCAGTATAAACCTAAATCTTTACTGAGCACTGACAAAGTATATTTATTCTGTTTTGATCTATATTATATATATTTTTAATTTTATGTCTCAGCCTACAAGAGTGAGATTGTGAAGTTTGGAGTTTTGAAGTGCCGAGAGGAGCCGCCCAAACTCCTGCAAGGGACCAAATTCCAGGAGCGTGCCTTCCAAATCCGAGACCACAAATTGCACTTAATGAAAGACAAGAAAGTGCGTCCGCTGATCATCAACAGCTTCTCCACATTGCAACATATTAGGACTTTGAGACCAGAAAGAGCAAAATGAGAATGTACTGAGCATGTTTTTCCTTCAATTATTACAGAGCAACAAACCAGAAAAAGAGTGGTTACTGAAAACCATGAAGATTTACATCGGTATAAGAAAGAAGTTAAAAGCACCCACAAAGTAAGACAGTACTTTCTTATCCCTTTGACATGTTGGACAGTCTTTGGCATTCTTATTAATTAACCACTTGCCTTATTGCAGATGGGGTTTCACTGTGATGATAGACAAACATCAGATGTGAGTGTTTTCTTTTGACAGACTTGAACTGAACTGGTGATTCACTCATAGCAGATAAATTACAGATTAAATTTGTATGTTTGCGTAATAGGCAGTGATCACTTTCCTCACCTTGGCAGGTACCTCAGTTGCTCCAGTGAAACAGAGCTTTGGGATTGGATGACCAGTCTACTAAAAGCGCAGGCATGAGACATCATCCTTTGTTTGGATATCATTTTCAATATCAAATGCTCATTGGTAATCTGAAGCTCTATTTACTGAGCTCTGATTGTTTGGTTGGTTTCTCAGAACGATGACTTGCGGCCGCCTGTGTTGAGACGCCACTCCTCCTCAGATATCTCCAAGCAGAAGTTTGGCACCATGCCCCTGGTGCCCATTAGAGGAGAGGAAAGCAACACCAACTCCACTATGCTCTCTGCTAACAAGACTCTGGTAATGCAAACTGATTTGTTGACTGAGGTTTGGTGCCCTCTAGTGGCTCTGCATGTGCAGCACACATTGAATCCTGTCTTGGAGATTTGAGATTCATAAGTGGTTTTGTTGTGTGTGTTTGCAGCGGAAGCTTCATGACAGGAGGACACTTTCAATGTACTTTGTGAGTATGCTCATGATTTTGATCTCCTGTTTGCATTCACTTTTACCAGATTTTGAATGCTATTACAATAAGGAGGCTCTGGGGTTCTTTAGAGTGATGCTGTAGAAGAACTGCTTTTGGTGCCCTAAAGAACCTTTCACACGGCAAAAATTTTATCTTGGCAAATAAAAATATCTTAAATCTAGACAGATTATCTAATATTTCTCATTATGGGATTGTTGTAGAAAAATTATAAGATCCTAAGATTCTGTTTCTAGGTGTTTGTTGCTTCTTTGAAGTAATTTTATCTAGAGAACCTGTCTTATTACACTCAACGGCCACTTTATTAGGTAACTGTTTAATTGCTTGTTAACACAAATATCTAATCAACTCAATGCATTTGGGCATGTGGAGGTGGTCAAGACAACTTGCTGAAGTGCAAACCGAGCATCAGAATGGGGAAGAAAGGTGATTTAAGTGACTTTGAACATGGCATGGTTGTTCGTGCCAGACAGGCTGGTCTGAGTATTTCAGAAACTGCTGATCTACTGGGATTTTCACGTGCAACCGTCTCTAGGGTTTACAGAGAATCCAGTGAGCGGCAGTTGTGTGGAGGAAAATGCCTTGATGTGAGAGGTCAGAGGAGAATGGGCAGACTAGTCCGAAATGATAGAAATCAACAGTAACTCAAATAACCACTTGTTGCAACCAAGGAATGCAGAATACCATCTTAGAACACACAACATCGAACCTTGAAGAAGATGGGCTACAACAGCAGAAGACCACACCGGGTGACACTCCTGTCAGCTAAGAACAGATAACTGAGACTACAGTTTGCACGGGCTCAGTGAAATTGGACAATAGAAGATTGGAAAAATGTTGCCTGGTTTGACAAGTCTCGATGTCAGCTGCGACATTCAGATGGTAGGGTCAGAATTTGGAATAAACAACATGAAAGCATGAATCCATCTGGCAATGTATCAATGGTTCAGGCTGGTGGTGGTGGTGTAACGGTGTGGTGGATATTTTTTGACACACTTTGGGCCCCTTAGTACCAATTGGGCATCGTTTAAATGCCGCAGCCTACCTGAGTATTGTCGCTGATCATGTCCATCCCTTTATGACCACAGTGCATCCATGTTCTGATGGCTACTTCCAGCAGGATAATGTACCATATCACAAAGCTCACATCATCTCAGAGTTCACTGCACTCCGATGGCCTCCACAGTCACCAGATCTCAATCCAATAGAGCACTTTTGAGATGTGGTGGAAGGGGAGATTCGCATCATAGATGTGCAGCCGACAACTGCAGAAACTGTGTGATGCTATCATGTCAATGCGGACCCAAATCTCTGAGGAATGTTTCCAACACCTTGTTGAAAGTATGCCACAAAGAATTAAGGCAGTTCTGAAGGCAAAAGGGGGCCCAAGCTTTTACTATTACTGTACCTAATAAAGTGGCCAGTGAGTGTATATGTACGCTAGGTTTAAGATGATTTCACTTTTGCAATGGTTTTATGAAGAACCATTTATATGTGAACAACTTTTGTTTGAAGTTTGAAGAACCTCCACATAACATAGAGGATCTACACCAATTGCAGTTTTCCTGTAATCATATCTTCACAATAACAACTGCTTAGGCATTTTTAATAATGTGTATTACTCTGCCTTAATCAACTTAGTAACATGTATATCTTTTTATGGAATGTAAATACTTCAGGTAAGGATATCTAATATGAAGAACCTTTTTACACATCTTATATTCACAATGTCAGCTCAATCAGAGGCGAACATGCTGAGTCCTTTTTAAGTTGTAGTTGATGCACTTGCAGGACATCTTTGCAAAACAGTTTCCCTTTAATTGTGGAATTCCAACTGCTTTCCTAAACCCTCCCAATCCTGTTGCGAGCTGAGGTTTCCTGATATGACAGGATGTTGAGTTGAATGTCTGAAGTGAAGACAACAGGATGCGCAGGGTGGAAGAATTGCTCCACTCCATTGTTCTGTGGCTTCTGCTCAGCGCTTGTGTTTTGGCGGGGAAAATGGTATAGCCTCTGGTGGGTCCCGAAACTAAAGCATTTGCAAGCAATTTGTTTGCAGGCTTTTTCCTTTTGTCCCCAGTGTATTTGGCAATAATCTTGAGGTTGTAACTGTGATTGTCACTGTGATAATGAAACAATAGATAAAAATGGGAGAAGGAAGTCACTTGAATACCGGTGAAGGGTGAATTTCTTCTGTCAATGTCCAAATAACCACAAACAAAATCCCATAATTGTAGATGATCTCTTAGATGTCCTTACCTGAAGTATCTATTGTTAAAGCAGACAGGGTCTCAATGTCTTTAACACCTTAAATTGCAAGCGCTCCTTCTCATAACTATAACCCTAGTTCCAATGAAGTTGGGATGTTGTGTAAAAAATACATAAAAACAGAATACGATGATTTGCAAATCCTTTTCAACCTATATTCAATTGAATACACTACAAAGACAAGATATTTAATGTTCATATGGATAAACTTTATTGTTTTTTGCAAATACTCACTCATTTTGAATTTGATGCCTGCAACATGTTCCAAAGAAGTTGGGACAAGGGGCATGTTTACCACTGTGTTACATCACCTTTCCTTTTAACAACACTCAATAAGTGTTTGGGAACTAATTGTTGAAACTTTGTAGGTGGAATTCTTTCCCATTCTTGCTTGATGTACAACTTCAGTTGCTCAACAGTCTCCGTTGTCGTATTTTGCGCTTCATAATGCACCACACGTTTCAATGGGAGACAGGTCTGGACTGCAGGCAGGCCAGTCTAGTACCCACACTCTTTTACTACGAAGTCACGCTGTTGTAATGTGCAGAATGTGGCTTGGCATTGTCTTGCTGAAATAAGCAAGGATGTCCCTGAAAAAGACATTGCTTGTATGGCAGCATATGTTGCTCCAAAACCTGTATGTACCTTTCAGCACTAATGGGGCCTTCACAGATGTGAAAGTTACCCATGCCATGGGCACTGATACACCCCCAGACCATCAGAGATGCTGGCTTTTGAACTTTGCGCTGATAACAATCTGGACAGTCCTTTTCCTCTTCAGCCCGGAGGACACGACGTCCATGATTTCCAAAAACAATTTGAAATGTGGACTCGTCAGACCACAGGACACTTTTCCACTTTGCGTCAGTCCATCTCAGACGAGTTCGGGCCCAGAGAAGCCGGCGGCGTTTCTGGGTGTTGTTGATATATGGCTTTTGCTTTGCATGGCGAAGTTCTTAGCAGTTCTTAAAGTTGGACTATTTGCTCACGCAGTTGTTCACAAAGTGGTGAACCTCGCACCATCCTTGCTTGTGAATGACTGAGCCTTTCAGGGATGCTCCCTTTATACCCAATCATGACACCTGTTTCCAATTAACCTGTTCACCTGTGGAATGTTCCAAACAGGTGATTTTGATATCATTGCTCAACTTTCCCAGTCTTTTGTTGCCCCTGTCCCAACTTCTTTGGAACATGTTGTAGGCATCAAATTCAAAATGAGTGAATATTTGCAAAAAACAATAAAGTTTATCTGTTTGAACATTAAATATCTTTTCTTTGCAGTGTATTCAATTTAATATAGGTTGAAAAGGATTTGCAAATCATCGTATTCTGTTTTTATTTATGTTTTACACAACGTCCCTACTTCATTGGAATTGGGGTTGTAAATAGTCATTTTTTTTATGCGTATTATGTCTCATGAAAGTCTCTTGAAGTGTTGTGATATTTGTGCCATGTTGCCTACCCTTACACCCACATTAACATCCTGTTTGCTGGCTGTGCTGTCTGTGTTCAGCCCATGAAGGTGCAGCAGGACTCAGTAGAGGAGCGTGATGAAAGCCCTGAGCCACTGTACGAGGAGGTGGGCGATTTCAGCCTGCAGGTGCTGAAGTCTCTGGAGACAAGTTTCCGGACCAGCGCCCACGCTGAAACCCTGGAAGTTCCGTCCCGGCCCATCAGCCTTGGCCAGAGAAAGACTGGCTCACTGGACCGCATGATCGGTCCAAATCCTGTGCGTTGTCTTGGGGGAGAGGGTCTGCTGACCCCTGGGGGCTCTCTGGACACTCTAGTGCAAGAGGCGTCTCCCACAAGGCACAGCCAGGGCAGATTGCACAGCCCCTCTCAAGAGCTGCTTCTTCAGGAACTCTCTACAGTTTTAAAAAAGCCACCGGCTGAGGAACACCATAGTACTGAGAGCCTGAACTGAATTCACCAAAACATCTTGAGTCAGACTGCATTGTTGTATCCATTCAACTGAATGTACAGTCAAACTCCAGAGCAGTTTTTTCTGCTAGTGAGTTGAGCACAACTGTTAAACGGTTATATAATGAAGTGACTGAAATGTGCCAGTATTATAAACTTCAGAAAACGTACGTAAAAGAAACCTGTAAACTTGTACCAAAGCACTAACAATATTAGTATATATGGTAAGTCTGGGTTATATAACTGAAATATACTACTGCACTGTATATATTTTGCTCTTGCTAACAAAACCTGACTAACTATTTAGAGTTGTAAGTGTTTACCAGAGGGATCAATTTTACAAGATCTTTTTGGACCAAACTGAAAATAGTTGTCATCTCCCTTATGTTAGTTGAAGGGGAATTCTTCTAGTTTTTCACAGTTTCTGCATATTTCAATCTTTGGGATGCAAAGAAAGTCATTCAGAGTGGGTTGATGTGAAATGGTGCATCATAGAGAAGCTTTTTTTGTTTTGGATTTCTTTACAGTGGTGATAGTTACTAGATGTTGTGATGTCTGCAACACAAATATAGCCATTTTATTAACAGGCATATGGGACCAGTGAACCTACATGTGTCTTCTGAGTTTTTATACACAATGTTGGTAATGGTAAGAGTGATAAATGTGAAAAATATGATTTCTTTTGGGACTAGGGACATTTTGACATAAAACACCCTTTATGTACTTTAATGGATCTTAAAAGTAAATTTAAAAAGCATATATTTTAGGCCAAAATCTCAAAACTGTCATAAAATAATGTTTCAGGCATCAGGCAGTGTATTTGTACTCATTTTATTTAATAGTCTTTTATGAGCTTTTAGTGGCATTAAATACTGCAACATCTGGTTTCTGTCACCACCATAGAACAATTCTGTCTTGGTAAGTTTCTCTAGAATGGCGTGTTTCACATCAAGTCCAACAGGCATGACAACAAAAAAAGTTGGCAAAAGCTGACTTGATATTGTTGTAGCAAATTTAAAAATATATATAAAATTCTTTACTAGGCAAATGTATTAATTTTGGGATTTTCACCTATTTGCATGTACAATTTGTTGTATTTATTAATTTATTTTATATATTTGCCAGCTTTCCTCAGCATTCAGACACACTGTGAAGGAGTTGAAGTGGACGATATGCGAGCAGCATGGAATTTTTTCCAGTTTGACTGAACAGTAGAGGGCGCTGTAGATCCAGCACATAATGGCTTGACAATCTTGAAACCGCACTGTTGTATTCCACTTAACCCTTTTCTACAGACATTTACTTTGTACAGTTTGCCATTGCTTATTAGATATCTGTATGCTCCTATGTAATATATAATAGTTAAGCCTTTTGTCAATGCAGCATTCTTGTCTGATTTTTTAAAATATTTTAAGTCATTGTAAGTGCTACCCATTGTTGGTCATCATCCTCAAGTGCAAATTTTTTTGTTTCACTGTTTCATTCACTTTTTACTCTGTGGTATATGCATGCAGGTTAGGTAGTATTGTGATTACTGTTGTATATGGCAGCATTCATTCAGTGTTTTAAAGCTTGTGGTAGGATTAAATGCCATTGTACACTGTAAAGATTGAATATCCTATAGCACTAATTGCAAAATGTTTTGGGTTTGCCAAAAGTGTTTCTGAAACTGGAAGAATATATTGAAATATATGACTACTTTTGAAAATAGACTCCATGGTGGTTATTGTGGAAGTGAACATATTAGTAGACACTTTATAGTAGACACTATATTAGCTTTACACTATGTGGATATCTGACCATCATACCTGTTTGAGCTTACTGGATATCCCATTCCAAAACCATGGGCATTAATGTGGAGTTACCCACAAGATTTTTTTTGTGTTGTGTTGGTTGTGGTAGTCTGTGTCTGTTCTGTCAAAAAAGCATTTGTGAGATCAGGCACTGGCTGATCACAATTGATGTTCCAAATCATCTCAGAAGTGTTCATTAGGGTTGATGTCAGGGCTCTGTTCAGGCTGCTGGACTTCCTCCACACCAAACTCATTTAACATTGTCTTGGGTCTTGCTTGGAATCATATAATTGCATTATCCCTCCTCCACCAAACTTTATTGCTGACGCTATGCGTTCTGGTAGGCAGCGTCCAAACCCAGACTCGTCCATCAGTCTGCCAAGTAGTGAAATGTGGTTCTTCACTCTAGAGGACACATTTTCACTGCTCCAGAGTCCAGTGGTAGCATGCTTTACACCCCTGTAGCCGACATTTGCACGAAGTGATTTAGGCTTGTATGCAGCTGATTGGCTGTGGTAACTCATTTCACAATGCTTCTGATGCTCAGTTGTTGTGCTGTGTTGTTTCCAGAGGCAGCATGGAACTCTGTAGTGGTGATGCAATGGAGAATAGATCATTTTGACATGCTATTCACTTCAGCACACACGACTCCCTCTGCGAGTTTGCACGGTCTACTGCTCCACAGCTGAGCTGTTGTTGCTCCAAGACACTTCCAATTCACAATAAATGCACTTACCTTTGATTGGGAAAGATCTATCATTTCACAAATAGACTTGTTTGTATCCTATGACAGTGCCATGTTTAAAGTCACTAAGCTTTTTTGTACACCTGTTAGTAATGGATGTGACTGAAACACATGGTCTCAATATTTAGGAGGGGTATCCTCGGGAAAAAAGATTGTTTTTGGGACAAGAACTGTTATTCATGAAAAATAGAATGGGTCAGTCAATCAAAAGAGATTTTACTTTAAGAGTAATCTCAGCACCTTAGCTTTTAACTGGACACCTTCAAAATAGCTTCACACGAAACAGTTTCCTATCCTGAATGAACCTCTCCCTTTTGGTTTTTGGTTTTAGTCAACACGTTTCTTTATAGATAGAACACTGCTTTTTTAAAACAAACTACAGGCTCAAAATTACACCAGTATAAATGTTGAAGGGTTCCAGTCTTTTTGAAATTACTCTCAAATTTAGTGCTTTTAGACATTAAGTTTTTTACCTGCACATTTATTGTAAGATCCAAATCATCAAATTAACTACAACCCCATTAAAAAGCCATGCAAAATGTAATTAAAAACAGAAAGCGGTGGGCAAATGATTTAAATCCTATATTTACCTAAAAGTGGTACGAAGACAACATATCAAATGTTGAAGTTTTAATGTTTTGTTCTTTTTTTTTAAATATATGCCCATTTTGATTTTGATGCCAGTGACACATTTCAAAAAAGTTGGGATGGCGGCATGTTTGTCACTGTGTTGCATCACCTCTTCTTTTAACAGCACTCTGTAAGCCTTTGGGAACTGAAGAGACACTGCTGTAGTTTCGAAAGTGAAATGTTCTCCCGTTCTTGCTTGATATAGGTTTTCAGCAGCTTAAGAGTTTAAGATCTCCTTTGCTGTGTCTCCATTTCAAAATGCGCCAGATATTTTCAATGTGTGACAGGTCTGGACTGCAGACTGTTCTACTACAGAGCCATGCTGTTGTAATATGTGCTGAATGTGGTTTGCCATTGTATTACTGAAATAAGCAAGACTCTCCCTGAAAGAGACGTCATCTAGATGGCAGCATATGTTGTTCCAAAATCTGCATATATCGTTCAGGATTAATGATACCTTCACAGATGTGTAAGTAACCCATGCCATGGGCACTAACACCCCCCCCCCAACCCCCCCCATACCATCAGTTGTGTTCTGATAACAAGCTGGATGGCCCCTCTTTTCTTTAACCAAGAGGACGTGACGTAAATGATATCCAAAAAATTTTTAATTTAATTTTGATTTGCCTGACCACTTGATGATTTCCCACTTCGCCTCCGTCCATCGTAAATGAGCTTCGGCCTAGAAAAGGCAGTGGCATTTCTGCAGAAGCCCCTGTCTGGCAATGTGAAACAAGCCAGAAGGTCTCAAAAAGCAAGATATGATGCCACGTTCTAAATACACTCAAATACAGATGTGAAACAAAGTCAGTGAAACCTACCTGTCTGGAAAGGGTTACAAACCACTGCAAAGGCACTGGGACTCTGAACCACATTGAGCTACAGTGAGAGCCATTATCTACAAATGGAGGAACAGTGGTGAACTTTCCCAGGAGTGGCTGGCCTATCAAAATTTCATCAAGAACACATCAATGGAGGTCACAAAAACCCCAGACAAACAACTGAAGAACTGCATGCCTCACTTGCCTCAGTTCAGGTCACTGTATACAATTCCATTATAAAACATATTGGGTAAAAATGTCATCCATAGGAGAGTTGCAAGGCACAAACTACTGACTTGTCATAATTAATGGAGCCATGAATTCTGTTCTCTATCAGAAAATCCTGGAGGAGAATGTCCATCCAGCAGTTTGTGACCTAATGCTCAAGCGCAGTTGAGTTATGCAGCAGGACAATGTTGTGAAGCACAGAAGCAAGGCCAGCTCTGTATGGCTCAAAAGAAAGAAAATTAAGGTTTTGGAGCAGCAAAGTGATTGAATGCAGCAAACTGATTGAATCCCTTTGAGATGCTGTGGCCAAAATGGGCAGTTCATGCACGAAAATCCTTAAATGCAATCAATTCTGCAAAGAAGAGTGGGCCGGAATTGATCCAGAGTGATGGAAAAGACTCAGCGTAGGTTATCGCAAATGTTTAATTGCTGTTTTTACTGCCAATTGTGGCACAATCAGTTATTATGTTTAGAGGGGCTATAATTTTTCACGTGAGTAATATAGGTTTTAACTAAATATCTTCAATAAATGGAATGATTATGGAAATGCTGCATTTTGTGTTTTTTTGTGTTGTCTTTATCTCATATTAAAGTTAGTTGGAGAATCCAAAATATTTAAATGTGACAAATTATCAAAAATAGAAGAAATTGAAATACTTTTGCACACCAACGTACATTGTTTTTTCATGGTAGAAATGTAGCTTGTTATGTGGATGCCGCAATGAACTGTGTTTACTTACAGTGTTTTTTTGGAAGGGTTCCTGAACCCATGCAATGATTTCCATTACAGAATCATGTCTGTTTTCAAAGCAGTGCCACCTCACAGTAGGTCCTGAAGGTCATGAGCTCTGTGTCTCTGACTCTTTTAATGATACTATGTACTGTAGATGATGAAGTAGCCAAGTTTGCTATTTTATATTGTGAAATGTTATTCTTAAATTGTTGCACTATTTGCCTGTTTTTCACAGAGTGGTGAGCCCCTCGTCATCTTTATCAGCCTCTCTGGGATCATATTTTTACACCAAATCATGTTACTGACCCACAGCCAGTGAATCTAATTATTAGTGAGATGTTCCACTAGGTATTTTTTAGCATTACACAATTTTATCACTCTTTTGTTGTCTCTGTTCTAACTTTTTGGAAATGTGTTGCTGGCATCTAATTCATAATGGGCGTATATTTTTCAAGAAACGAGAACATTTGTTGATATAACCCCAATTCCAATGAAGTAGGGATGTTGTGTAAAGCAAATAAAAACAGAATACGATGATTTGCAAATCCTTTTCAACCTGTATTCAATTGAATACACTACAAAGACAAGATATTTAATGTCCAAACGGATAAACTTCATTGAATATTTGCAAAAAAACACTAATTTTGAATTTGATGCCTGCAATACGTTCCAAAGAAGTTGGGACAGGGGCAAAAAAAGACTGGGAAAGTTGAGGAATGCTCAAAAAACACCTGTTAGGAACATTCCACAGGTGAACAGGCATCAAATTCAAAATGAATGAATATTTGCAAAAAACAATAAAGTTTATCCATATGAACATTAAATATCTTGTCTTTGTAGTGTATTCAATTGAATATAGGTTGAAAAGGATTTGCAAATCATCATATTCTGTTTTTATTTGTTTTACACAACGTCCCAACTTCATTGGAATTGGAGTTGTATGTTATCTTTGTACTATTCTTAAATTAATATAGGGTTTAAATGATTAACACATCTGTGCATTCTGTTTTATTTACATTTTGCACAGCATCCCAACTTTTTTTTTTGGAAAAAAAAAATCCTACAGAGACAAACATGTTTGCCTTCTCCTAAAATATACTATTCTGGATATTTGTATAGCAGATTTATGCTTTCTGTTTTTTTTCTGTTGCTGAAATGAATAATTTGAACTCAATGGCCTTTATGGCTAGAAATAAAATGAACAAAGAGTGGTTGTTGATTTTGCACACTACTGTAGTTTTGGCATAGTCAAACTGCTACATGTGAATTGCAAATGAAAATTGCATTAGTATTTTTTACTATAGGTAGTTATGTGGCAATGTATTTCTGTATTCATCAACAAGAACTACAACTCTGCAAATGAGCCTTGGCATATACTTTACACTGATTCCATAACTGTAGTATAGAATCTTTCTCTTTTGTTGCTTGTTTGACTGATTTAGTCAAAAATTACCAATGTAACTGAAAAGACACTGCTTTCCTTTCCAGGTGGCTTGGGAGCATTTTTTTTTCTGGGAGGTTGCAGCAGATTCAAACTGGGGGCTCTTGTTTGAGTCACTTTGTGAGGTTGGGGTCTTTTCTGGGAGAAGGAGGGAGAGCAAAGACAAGCCCCAACAAGAGCTTAGGGGATTAAGTTCATTCTCACTGCCACTTCATCACCTTCTTGCTGCCCTCTGCCAGTGCTCTCAATGTGCTCCAGTGTTTTGTGATGGCTGATTCACGCCAGTGAACAATTATAAGAACCATCAGCCCCTCCAAAGGCAGCAGGAAAAATATCCTCAGGGTGGTACTCGCTCACTGAGAACAAGAGTGAAAAAGCTCTAAATCATGAGCCAGCGTGCAAGCGCTTGGCTGCTGATGAACACAGGGTCCAAGAAAACTCCTGACCGCTTGTCTCCTGCAAGAACTCTGAAACTTCTTTAGTCTGTGCTGAACTTTTAAACTTGCAGTGTCCTTTAGGAAGTACTTCTGTAAAGGCTTATTGTATGGCATGTCAAGATGTTGATCCATTTATAATCCAGCTGTTTTGATACATGGAAACAGTGATGTCTTACCAGTGCAGTCTTCAAGGAATGGTTGACTAAAAAAACACATATCCCAAATGTAGTTATCATTAAACATAGTCCTCATCCCGAGCGTTTGGTATCCCATGTTTGTTTCTTTATTCTTCCACTGGAGCTACAATACTAATGTAACTAAAAAGTGATAGAAAGTCCATGTCATTTAAAATCTTTTTGTGTGACATACACCTGTGCACAGTGGTGAATCGTGACTCTTACCTGCAGGTCTTCAGTTCAGGCAATAAATGTCAAAACTCAGTCAAAACAGTATCTCTAAGTATAAGTATAAGTTTCAGTATCTCTATGATAATGCTACTAGCACTTCTATAGGAGTAGTGGTAGTATTTTAATGCCAAACTCACAGCAATTCACATGAGCATTATTTGGTCATGTTAGATTAAACACAGACATTTCAATTTTGTAAAAGACAGTCCATGTTTTATCTGACATGATTAAGACATATTAACATATTTTTAACTTTTATGCAGCAGCTTTACAGTAACGAGTCCTGGTATGGAGCCACCATCACTCTTTTCCATTACCATTATTCTGCTAGCACTATTTGCAGTCAGCTCATTCTTGCAGGACTTCCAGGCCTAGAGTGATGTACTTTTTTTAATGGTCCCACCCATTGTTAATCAAAATGTCATTGGTTGTTTCCACTGCGGCTTTGCAATTTTGTTAAATCTAGCTTCTGAAAGCCTATCCAATAGGAAAGCTAGCTTGGCTGTATCTACCTAGATACCAAGGATAAAAAAATCCTGATTGGATCATTTTGCATTGGGCATTTTAAGAACTTAACCCTTTTGTTTCCAACCAAAGCATGACAACAAAATAAGAGTATTACTAGAATTACTGAGTTTGATTATAGCAAGCATGATAGTATAGGTTTTGTTTCACAGATATCACAGAACACCTAGTTCTATTATTCTATTAGCTTTGTAGCTCCATTGCAAAGGTAAAGAAAAAACTTTGGACACCAAATATGTCTTATCCAGTCAACTTTTTTAGGGGAAAATGTGTAAATGTGATTTTTCAAGTGAAGCATTTCTTAAAAATTAAATATGTCATAAAGCTTGGAGGGCTACCATTGACTAACCATTTTTGGTTCCAAAAAGAACATTATATTACCCAGTAATGAACCATATGTAATAACATGAAGTGTGAGGAACATTTTCAAAGTTTAAGGAACCCTTACATAAGGCAAATGTTCTACAACAATTAAAGATTTTTCTAGAACTGTACATCCAAGCCAAGAACCATTTAGAAACCTTTGGTTTGAAGAGGGCCCATATGTCTACAACCAAGGTTAAAGAAGATAGAAAAGTCAAAAGCATTTGTATTTCAAGTCTAATTTTTTTCCAAGTGTTGCCTGGTCTTTGATTCCCTTCAGAATCACTTCACAAAGACCCATGTTGAGATGATGGACAGTTGTCAAGTGATGACACACAAGGCTGGGCATTCTCATACTAGGCACCCTCTTGTGAGCAAACACTTGTTAAGTCTGTCTGTGTATGAGAAGCCCTGCTCTGAAAGGCTTCATTGAGTCCATGGTTGAGTAAGCTCGGCACTCTCTGAACTGCCTGCACACCCTTCAAAAGGATCCGCTGGTGTCTCTTTGAAAGGAAACTCCTTCAGTGGGAATTGGAAGAGGACTCCACACCCATTCGACTGTATTTCGGCAGCAAGCCTCACACTTGGGGTGCCTTATCCAATGAGGAGATAGGAGCTACATAAAAGGTGATGAAACCACAGGATTAGCACCAAACAGGATCTTGTTTCAATCTCGAGGAGGCACTGCCTCTTTCCAAGCCCCATGACAATTGTGAGTAATTGGGACTTTTGTCTGAGTAGCATTTCTTCAAAGACAAGGGAACCTCTCAGATAACCTCCATTATAGCTGTCCATTGGCTTGGCAATTAGGAGCCGAATTGGATGGTCACAAACCAAACCCTCTTAATTGAGACTCTGGTGTTTGAGTGGTTTTAGGACAAATGTTAATATGGTAACACAAAGGCAAATTTATTTTAAGATTTTGCCTCATACAAAGAGGCAAACCTTGTTCTAATATCTTCTAATATTGCTTATCTTGGAAGACACCGTGGATAATTCTTTTACACATTCAAATACATGTCGCCTTTGTAGGAAATCTTTGCTACAATTTTTTTGGTTTTAATTTTATTTTTATTTAACAACAATTTTATTTTACATTCTGAGACCATTTCACAAAGATAGAATGATATAGAAATAGAAATGGTCAAAAATGTCTTCCCCTTATGTTAACCGATATTTAAAGCTAAGAACAGGTTTTCCTTCTAAGTTACCATTTCTGAGAAACAAGGTGTTGCCTGTTAGAATATATGGCAAAACTTTACTGAAAGGCAGCATTCATAAGGCTTCATGACAACTGCATAAGCCTTTAATGACAACCGACATAAACTTACATAAACATTTTTAAAGTCTTCTAGGAAATGTCGGATGTCACAAAGGCTGCATTTGTCTATTTTATTTCATCATCACTGGAGCAAGTGTTATGGCAGCTGATGCTTGTTGGAGTAACATGTTAATGTTATTTTTCATGAAAGGCTTATGTAAGTGTCATGATGTAAGTAGTTTTATGAATGCTCCCTCAACAGTATTACTGCATATCACTCACTCATTCGCTCAAGCGAAATACTGACATGATATGAAATGATCAAAAAGTCCATGTTCATGCATGAGCTCATTATAAACCTGGTAAATTTTTAGCTAAACCCACAGGCACATTTGTCTCTATTCTGTCCTATGCACGAGTTAATGAGAGTATGATTTGTCTCTAGTTAGTTGCCCACTTAGGCAACAATTGCATCCTGTTATTTGCCCCAATAATTTAAAACAACTTGGCTCTGTTTAGACAAGATTGAGTTATGCAAATCTGCAATGGACCTGCATTGTTGCACACACATATCCCAAGAGAGCGGGGCCTGTAAATACCATGGAGGCATTCTTCTCCTGTCCCAAATATCCCCCCCATCACCCAGTCCATAAATAAAAGCTATGTTAAAGGGGTCTAATCCTGGCGATGACCTCGCTTTGTCACGTCACCTCACCGGAGCTTAGGGGGGACGGGCAGAACAGAGGACAAAACCAAAAAAAAAGAAAAAAAAAAGAGAGGAGAAACACTCCACATTAAATCCACAACAGTGAGCATCTAAGCTGTCACCTCTGTAAATGACCTCAGGGTTCGAACTGGGAAGATGGGGGAAAAGGACACACTTTATAACTCAGACTTTGGGCCTGACGTGGGGCTCCGAATGCCCCTCCTTGTATTTTGGCTGTGCGGTGTGTGTTATTGCTGGCTTCTTCGTACATTAATCTTCAACCCCCCCAGCCACCGCGCCCCCATCTCCTCTTGGTTGGCTCGCTCTATTGTAGCCAGCCTCATTGTAATGTGAGCCTGACTCCATCTCTATGCACCGGCAGGCAGGACTGTCTTTTCCTCTGTCCTGTGCTTCTCTCCCCTGAACCCCCCACCTCCTCCCACCCATTCCCCTGCCTTAATTGCCTCAGACCACCAGTATGTTGCGGCTGCAGATGTCTCGCTCCTTAATTTGCGTAGAGAGCACAATCAGCCCCATCTGCTGCAGTTTTTACTTTCCACCACTACCCCCTCCACCGAAAAAAAAAAAATTACCTCAGCACTCCCTTAAATCTCTGTGGTAAGCCCCCCGCCCCAACACCAAAAAAAGCCACAACTCCTACTCCTCCCAAAGAAAACCTTGTCAGTGGGGCTGGGATTGAAAGCCTATCAAAAAGCTATAGAAGAGTGCTTTGGTTTGGAAGGGCACAATCGAGGATTGGTGCAAAATGAAGGCCCCCTACCAGTTTACTCTTTTCGTCGCTACTCCCTGTCAGGACTCTGAAAGAGGCTCAGGCCGCAGAATCGAGGGACAGATGGGAGGACTTTAGGGAGGAATAATCAGGACGCAGCACGACCGATAAAGGTAACGCGTAGTGCTGTTGTTTATACAAAACAAAATAAAATACACAAACATGAATCTCCTCAATGGGCTGGGTGACACTTGGCCAAAGGCGGCCTCCCCTCCTGCTGGGCCTGTCTGTTCACACTTTGTAAAAAGAACATATTAAACTATCCATCCACATTACATGCAGCTGAGGCTGCTCACAGACTCATTTTTTAAAAGTCAAACATAAAAATGAATCAACAAAAGAGAAAATGATCAGTTTAAATACATCACACTCGCTTTTAAAAACACCCTGAACTTAAATATCACACACAATAACTATCAGCGACATGGTCCAAAAAAAAATGACTGATGTAGCAATTACTCATAAAGTGACAGATGAACAGGGAGGACATTTTGAGTGATGCCTCAAGCTTTTAAATACCTTTAGATTGCTTTGGTTTGGTGACTGGAGACTGGGGAATGATTGATGGTGCATTGGAAGAGGAGGAACTCCTTCTTTTGGCTCATTTTCATAATTTTGAGGGGCAACTTTTGTTCTTTCATTCACATTTCTTTCTATTTTTAAGCCTTTGTATCCCAGTCCAAAATAAGGCAGTGAGATGAGTAAGGCCACTGACACCCGCTCCAGCCTGCATTGTGGAGGATTCAATGAGCATTCATGCCAATTCATGTGTGTACTTATCCACAACTTTCTCTCTTCTTGGTTTTCACAAGTACCTTGTGAAGCTGAATATTTTGTCCACTGGCAAATTCAGAAACCTTTCTTATTGAAATATTTGTCATGTACAGAAAGGTGATATAAAGGTTATCATCATTGTCTGAGTGAAATGTTGTATCTTAATTTCAGTGTTTTTTTTTTTTTACATGATTTTGAAGTGCTGCATACTGGGGCAGCCTCTCATGTCAGCCAGCATTACAAGGCAGGCCAACAGAAATGATCCAACATGATGTGGCATAAATTCTTGTTACATTACATATTATTACATCTTACAATGAAAGTCAAAAATTTTTTCCCCTTCTAATAAAATATTACTTTTGTTCTGACAGTAATGCTGGAAAAAAGTATACACAGTGGTACAAAATGGAATAGAAGCAAAGCTATTGGAACATAAGCCACTTTTCCACAGCTCCCAAAGTCAAGTTGACTCCTCCAGAGTCTGAATTGGTTAAAATAGATTTCAAAAATACAAAATCACATGCTACAAAAACAGTCCGCTGACACAAAAAAGCTTTAAATTGGCCTCCCTGTCTGCCTCAAACGTAACAGTCCATTGAGTATGAACTGTGCATGCTAAACACAGTGAAAGGGTATTGTGGAGGACTGTTTCGCGTGTTATCTATGGCAGCCTCTCATGTCAGTCAGTGGCCCTGAAGAGCAGAGAGGCTCAGAGAGTCAGGGGCCCAGCGCGCGGCGGCCCGCCTCGTTACCCGGCCCCCCTGCAGCACCCACAGGAACTGGAGGGCAGCCCACTGCGGCCCATCGTCATGCTCCCTTCTAATTCAATGACAGTTTGTTCTCAATTAGATTGCTTTGTAAAAAGGTGAATGCCTTTTTTGCAAAATTCTTCGCTGCCATCTGGGGAGGGCTTTCATGGGTATAAAGGATGGCATCCGCACCATAATACCGATGTTTCGCCTCTTTTCCCCTTGCCTGTCCTTTTAAGATCCCCTTTTGGCTAAACTTACACTGAAATTTCCTTGGGGATCAAGGATAGAGAGGTCTGCTGGCCCAGTGTTCAGTCACTTGGTTAAAGGAATAGTTTGGTGAAAATTCTAGATTACACAGTTTCCCCCTCACCCAAAATGTAGCTGATCAACTAAGGCCTGTTTGATGTTGAAGCTTGCTTTTGCACTGGAGCTGTGAAGATACTGGGGCTAAAAAAGTTAGCATCATAACAAGTAAACATCATGTAAACCGCATGCCTAAATTATTATGTACTAAACTATGCTGAATTGTCAAATACCTGCTTATGTTGTTTCCGACATTGTATGTCATACTATTATCTTAAAAAAATAAACAAAAGTGTGCAGCTTGAAAAACAACTGGTACTGTTTTTAGCTAAGTGACATACTTTTGTCCATTTTATAGATAACAGAATGTCATACTGTTGTCAGAAATCACATAAGTATGCTAAATTGAAATAAATAAACAATTAGATGCAGTCAGAGAGTGTGCAGTGGTTTAGACATGCAGCATACACCGTGCTAACTGGTGCACTGTAACATTCCATTACTTATCATCTACATTAGCCTTGTAGCCCTAGTGCAAAACTAAAGAAGCTCATATTGGACACCAAACCAGAACTGACTGGGGTAATGTGTAAACAGTGTACTTTTTTCATCTAAAAATTTTTTTGATGAAGATCAACTATTATTGTAATTATCAAAACTCTGGATTCCAGGTTCATCCAATTCATAAACCCTGCTTTCTATAGCACTTTTGGAACATGCTAATACTTTCATTGGGCCTTGTTAGTTTCATTTGATGTCTGTCCTGGTGTTGACAATGACATCCAGTAAAAGGTTTAGTACTGGCACACCAGATAACCAATTAATACCAAGCCCACTATATGACTCACTGCAAGAAACGGCACCTCTATAACTGTTTCGATTTCCGCTCCAGTAGTAACATTTCCCTGCTGTGATGATGATGATGATGATGATGATGATGATGATGAATATTGTCATTACCAACATATTCAGCATTATCATTTAGTATTTCTTTTGTAAGGCAATATGTGCATGAACAGGCAGTGCTCTCTATATTCCCTTTACAACTTACTGGGTCACATAGTGCTGTTAGATTTCCATTACACATATGATGTAATGATATAAAGTAATAATTGCACTATAATGTAATTATTGTGCTTGTTAGTCCAGCAAAACATTCTTTACTTCAGCAATAATTGACTTTAAACTTTAATTTACTTTAAAGACATTAACAAATGTAATATTTGATTTATATCATATACTATGTGTAATCACTGTAAGAACTGTAATTTGACAATACAATTATAATAATATTAATAGTGTTATCTTTGGAATTATCTACAGTTATATTGCTATGCTTTATGCTTTGTTTAGTCTTCAAGTTAATCTTATCTGTGTGCATAAGTTGCTGGATTTCTCTGCCTGGATCTATGGTTTATTAAGTATCATTGCTGTCATATCGAAACTTCATAACTTCATTTTTTGCATTTACTTTTGACATTTTTTGAAAATGTGAGCTGCCCTTTCATCACAGATAATGAAAGAGAAATTGCAATGACCCAAAATTACTTCAAATAAAATGGTGTTAAATGAATGCAAATTAAAATGAATGTTTCATTCTTCTATACAGTTATTATTGCAGAGATTTTGTAATAGCAGCAATCAAGTGCTGATTCATCTAAAGACATTTCTGTCATTTTGAGGAGCTATTTATCCTTTGGTGTTCCTCTGGGAATCATTATCGTATGATCAGGGTACTAATTGTGCCAAGCTCTCTGCTGGTGTCCCTGTGAGTTTGTGGCAGTCTGGCAGGTTACTTGGAGGGACATACACACTCTGCGTAGGTGAGACACTGGCACAGTTGTCGTGGGGGTCTGGGAGCCTGGCCTGGTCTCAGGATGTAAACCCCCCATGGAGCCTGCTTTGCTGTGAAGCACCGCCTTTTGTTTGCCATTTGTTTACCTTGCTTGCCCAAGCCATAGTGGTGAGCACAATGAGGTCTAGATCAACAGCTCCTTGAATAGGCTGCGGCTTCTTTATCCTCAGCCTCAGAACACTGGTTACCTCGGAGAGGCAGTGATTAAGAGCCCGACAGGCTATCTCCAGTTCAAAAGCACAAAGGCACTCCACTTATCCAATAAAAAGAGTCCACCACTCTGCACCCGATGCTACTTGCCCTCAGAAAGTGCGGTGTGTGAGTAGTACTGGCTGGAGTTTTGTTTTGGGGATTTCAGTTACATTTGTCTTCTTACTAGCTACATTGCCTATTAACTTCTTACATGATTGCATCTTTAGCCTTTTATCATGTAGACTACATACAGTTACAGTAGTTACTACTACTAGTAGTATACTACATGGCTTCGTTTCAGCATATTAGCATAGAAGCTACTTACTGCGGTTACTAGCAGAATACTAGTACACTAATTGCTAGCAGATACATGACTGCACTTTAACATGTAGACTACATGGAGTTATTGACATTACTAGCAGAATACTAATGCTCTACTAATTACTAGCAAATACATGGCTACATTTTAGCATGCAGACTACATGGCTGCATGACTGTGTGCACAAACATTTTCAGGAAAAATATTGACTGTTGGTGTGTTCAGAATCATCACTGACCCCAAACATGTTAACTTCAAGAAGAGTGCTGTGAGTTGTGCATTGAATTTGGGGGTTGGTGTGGCTGCATGGGGTGGAGGCGAGGTTTGGGAACGGGCGGCCTAAACCAGCTGCATGGCAAAAACACCGCCCATTCCCTGCTCCACAACAAAAGATGAAAGCATGTCCTGCTGGGTGGCATAGACTCCAGGTGACTAGAGCAACCTGATGGGTGAAGCCCACAGCTCCACAGTGCAGGAAAAAAGCATGATCCAGTTGTATGGCAGCTATTGATGCATTCTAGAATAGGAGAGGGGGCTTTTTTAAACACCAACATATAATCTTTTCCTTCGCCAAACAGACAATGGAGTGGTTGGAAGGTGGCACCTCTATGGCTCTTTCCTAACAAGCCTAAGCATTCTGGACCAATGCACACAGATCAGGTTTCACAGGAGAACTCAGCTTTTCTAATGGCTGCCCTGTGCACCAGTGTTGTCCTTCAGTTCCTGGTCACTTGTTCTGCCATTTTATAAACCCAATTCCAAGAAAGTTGGGGCAGTAGGTAAAAGTAAAGAAAAACAGAAAGCAATTATTTCCAAATCTACATTGAAAACAGTATTAATAAAAGATATTTAATGTTTCAACTACTTTAGTGTAGAGTTTTTTTTGTGTATACATGCTTATTCTAAATTTGATGCCTGCAACATTTTCCAAAAAAGTTGGGACAGGGTCATGTTTACCATTGTATTACATCACCTTTCCTTTTAACGACATTCAGTCATTCGTTGGGAACACAAATTGATATAGCTGTGAAAGTCAAGTTTTCCTCATTCTTGCTTGACATAATACTTCAGCTGCTCGACAGTCTGAGAACTCCATTATTGTATACTGCACTTCATAATGAGAAACAGGCCTGGATAGCAGGCAGGCTGATCATCTGTGTGTACATGGGGCAGGTTAACTTTAAGCCTATTAAAGAACAAGGGGTTGTTGGTATAGAAAGATAAAGTGTGATTTTGAGAATAGCTGCCATCTGCTTTTCTTCACATTTCGTAAAATTTTTAAAATAATATGTAGTTACATATGCATATGTAATATGCATTACAGTGAAGTCATCACTGTCCCTCTTACTGTTACACTGTTTATATATTTCAGGTGAGTGTGGAACAGTATGGTTTTGCTGGCATGAACTGACAACATTTTTTCAAAAGATTTTAGATTTATTTTTTATAAAATTAGGAAAAAAAAAAGTATAAATATATATATATAAATATATATGTTTATTTTTTTTGTTTTTTAAATTTTTTTTTTGATGAGTTTGATGATTTTTTGAGTTTTGATGCCAACAACACATTCCAAAAAGTTAGGACTGGGGCAACAAAAGGCTGGTAAATTTGTGTAATGCTAAAACAACACCTGGTGATTAATTGGCAAGTGATCAATAACATGATTAGATATAATAAGCATCGCAGAGAGCCTTTCAGAAGTAAAGATGAGGTGGGGTTCACCACTCTGTGAAAGACTGCATGATCACAAATACATTTCTTAACATTAAATAGCAAAGAACCATTGCTTTTCATCATCTATGGTACAGAATATCATTAAAATATGCAGAAAATCTGGAGAAATCTCTGTATGCAAGAGACAAGGGCAAAAACTAGTATTTACTAGCAATGATCTTTGGGAAATCAGGCAGAACTGCACTAAAAACAGACATGATTCCGTAGTGGAAATCACTGCATGGGCTTGGAAACTCTTCTGAAAACCACTGTCTGTGAAAACAGTTCTTCACTGCACAGTTCTTCAAACACTAAAACTTTAAAATGTAAAGAAGAAACTATATAAACTATATAAACAGGATCCAGAAACCTCCCCCACCTTCTTTGGGCCTGAGCTAATTTAGAATAGACCGACATGAAGTAGAAAAGTGTCCTGGGGTCTGATGAATAAACATTTGAAATTCTTTTTGGAAATTATGGACAGTGTGTCCCCTGGGTTAAAGACCACTCAGTTTGTTATCAAAGAACAGTTCAAAAGCCAGTATTCTTGATGGTATAGAGCAACACTAGTGCACATGGCATGGGTGACATGCACATCTGTGAAGGCACCATACCATTAAAGCTTATATGTTTTGGCAACATACACTGCCATCCAGACGACATCTTTTCCAGGGAAGGCCTTGGTTATTTCAGTAAGACAGTGTCAAACCACATTCTGCAGTAAAAGAGGCCAGGTGCTAAACTGACCTACCTGCAGTCCAGATCTGTCATGCACTGAAAGCATTTGGCACATTATGAAATGAAAAATATGAAAAAAGAGACCCTGAACTATTAAGTAGCTGAAATATATCAAACAAGAATGGGAAACATTTCACTGTCAAAATTATAGCAATTTGTCTCCTCAGTTCACGAACACAGAGTGTTGTTAAAGAAGAGTTGATGAAACACAGTGATAAACATGGTTCTGTCCCAACTTTATTGGAATGTGTTGTTGGCATCAAATACAAAATGGGCATATATTTTTCAAAAAACAATAAAATTTCTCTGTTTCAACATTTCATATGTTGTCTTTATAGTACTTTCTTTTAAAAATATGGCTCACATGATTTGCATATCATTACACTCTATTTTATTTACATTCTGCACAGCGTCCAAACATTTTTGAAAATGGGGTTGCATGCATTGTGCTAATGTGTCATACAACATTGGAAACTTCCTCCGCAGAGACAGAGAAATCTATTCATATACCACTGATGTACAGTCTAATGAATTCAGTTCTGATATTTGGTTTCCCAGTAGTAATGATCCTTCTACATCCCCTAGCTAGCGGAGGAAAAAAGAACATTCCAAGTAGCCCACTCTCACCACAAAAGTGCTTGTATCTTTTCAATATTTTCCCCCATCCAAGATCCTGAGGGGGTTTTCCTAATCTTTAAATAGGAAAATCACAGACTGTTTTGACACCTCTGTATGAATCATACAGGCATATTTACACCAAATGTGACAATAATTACATTTTTCATTTTGGCTGGAGTTCCCCATTAATGTGATGTCAGCACTCATCAGCGTTAAAACCTTCCAGCTGTTTAAAACACTTTTGGGATAAAATAAATGTAGTACCAGTTCTTTACAAAACAAATAAAAAATGTTTTGTTTTGAAAAGTCTGCTCTTCATAGCAAGAAAGACACATGAACATGGAGCTGGTATTAAAACAAAATATACTCAAAATATTAGCAAATATAGCTGCTGTATTTATGTCAACGAAACCTTTCCAGGTTTACAGAGAAACAAATTACAAAAGAATTGGTCAATTTGCACATTTGCAAATAGTCGTGTTTGTGTTCAGATTTCATAAAAGTTATGTAAATTAAATCTAACCAATTCATTTAAAACTTTCACAGCATTAAAATTTTCTGTGGAATTAGAAGCAAGGTTAGCATTACACCACCTTTACCACACTGCATGTCATATAAGACCACTGGAGCTTCAACATATGTAGTGCATCAATCCATTTCAGGCCAAATGAAGAAATTCCTTTTGTTCTGACATTATATAACCGAACTGACCGTGTCCATGGAGTCGGAATTGCGCATAGTTAGTGTTTACACAGTAGTCAAAATAATGGGTTCAAAAGTTCATGCAGTAAATGTTGCCTGCGACGAGAGTTCACGATTGTTTCACTGAGAGAAAAGAGCTCGTTAGTCTGACTCTGTGTCTTTGTTGTCTATGCTCTGTTGTGCCCTCTTAAATAAATGTTTATGGCGTGTTCTTCAACTAAGGGGTTGCATTTGGTGTCTTAGGTAAAGGGGTGTATAATCTGATGATTGATAGAGGGATGCAAGATAATGGACATCATTGCTTATTACTAGAAGAACAAAACAATTGCAGGACTAAATAATTGACATAAAGATTATTAAGTACAGGTATCCTACACCTGGTTTGCTTATTTAATCTTTAGCCTAGGCTCACTCTGCAGGAGCATGTTATAGACACAAAGCACAAAGATTAATAACAACACACTTTAGCCGAGCTACTTACTGTGAGAGATCAGCAATTAAAACTAAAACTATTAAAACAAGAAGCACGCAGGACTATTAACAAATGCACAAAAGAAATAGAAAATGTAAATCAGGTTATAATTAAATTATAGACATCATAGAAAAAAGTGCACAAAAGATACACAAATGAAAAAGGCATGTGTATGAGTTACTGCTGTTATCTCAGAATCATTTTGTGTGCTGTTTGAAAACATCAGTTGTCTTACTTTGTGTTAATTAATAGAAATAATTGCTTGGAAAAAAATCTTATTTACATTCATTTATTTTGAAAGAATTATACCAATTAGTCAAAATGTCTGCATAATTAAACAGTTAAAATGTAAACAAGGTCATTTCGAGTGGTTTAGCTACATCGCATAAGGACATTTTTTTTATTTTTTTTTTACTTTTATTTATTGGTTTTTTCACGATATACAGTATACAGTACACAACCAAACAAACATCCCCCCCACCCTTCCCATACCCTTTGCACTAGCTGGAAGAGACATATTAAGAGAGGATAGAGTATGCAGTCACAATAAGCATTTAAACTTGCATTTTCCCGTGTATGTATGGAGCAACAACAACAAAAAAAAAGGGAATCCAACATATGTAACAGATGGTAAATAATATGGTATTAACATTTCTGTTATCTAGAAGCTACTTTATAGGCCTTAGTATATATCATTCTGTTATGGCTAATAATCAATATGTGGGGAGGTCTGACAGCGATTCAAAATATTCAATAAAAGTTTTCCAATAAAAATAACATTTGTTTGTTGATCCACGCAAGGTAAATTTAATTTTTTCCAACTTCAGAAACATCATCATGTCTGTGAGCCAGGAGCTAAAAGAAGGGGGCTCGTTGGATTTCCATTGTAGTAATATTCTACGCCTGGCTATAAGAGAAGAAAAAGCCATAATCTGAGATTGTTTAGAGGTTAGTTGCAAACTGGAATCCGGAGTCCCGCATAAGGACATTTAATGAAATGGTAAAAATACCTTCATGTCTTGATGCCTGATACATTGCTTTACAATAGTTATGAAATGTGATTTTGGTCTAAACTTTATACATACAGGGCTGAGATGTACACATAGGGTGTTTTATAGTACCCAAAAAACATTTCATATTTACAGCTATTTTAGCCTCATCAAAATTACATTTAAAACCCAGAAGACATGTGTATGACATATTTTGAATAGCAAATAAAATGGCTATACCTGCACCCCGCATCCCCTACTTCCTATCACACCACTGTAAAGAAATCTGTAAGTTTCACTACAATGAACCATTTCATATCAAACCACTGAATGACTTTTCTTACGTCTTAATGATTGAATTTTGCAAAATTCTGGAAAAGTTGGTGGAAGTTGCTTTCAAGAATGTTTTCGCCATCTCCTGTAAAGTTACTTTTTACGAGATATGAGGTTTTGTTGCAATAGCCACAATGTATGTAGGTGTAAGGTCTGAAAATATGCTGTACAGTATATTGCAGTGTAATATGGGCATATAGAGTATACATTCTGCGCAGTGTGTGTTGAACAGTAGAGTTCTGGCCTGCAAATTTCAAGCAAAAATGCAAGGCGTCGACTGTGTTTACAGAGGGCCACCACTGTGGAATAAAAGCTATTCATATGTCTAGTTCTGTCTGGCTTTCAGACAGTCTTCTTCACTGCTTTCATGAATCTGAATCTAATGTTTCAGGTCATTTGCTCACTGGGAACAAAAATTCTTGTATGTCAGAGCTGAGAAGGACTTGCATTACATGTCCAGGGATGGAAAATACAAAGTAATTGTTAATTGTTACTATACTTAAGCATTATTTTTTAAGATTTATACTTTACTTAAGTCAAATATTGAATACTTCTAAATTCATCCATTACATTTCTAAAAAAAAACAAATATTCTTTCACTCATTACATTTAAATTAGACCTCTAAAGTACTCAAAATCCATGAAATGTTTATTTTTGTCTTACAGTTCAGTTGAATTTCCATGCATTTTATTATTCATTTTAAATGAACATCCAATTAAATTCAAAATTTTGTAGACTAATACTTTGATAATGTGCTAATGAATCTTTGTGCAAGGCCACACCATTGCATGCTACACCATATGCTGACATCACACTATGCATATGTATGTACGTATGTATGTATGCAGTGTTTACCCCTGGTGTTTAAGTGTCAGTGAATTTCACATTTAAGAGTTTTTTTGAAACGGTTCATATTAGGTACTCGCTAGTCTGGGGTATGTAGAGAGTGAGAATCTTGTGTTCAGCAGTAACTTAAATTAACAGCATTAACATTAAAGTTATTTTTAATAACAGTTTCTAGTTTTATCTGATAAAACATTTACCTTTTCCGTATACATTTGTGTGGGTTTAAATGTGGATACTTTTTTGACTTTCATTCAAGTACCATTTTGGCTCCTTCCTTTTACTGACTAAGACTTTGTCATAATACACATATTTTCTTTTCACACTGTAAAGCTGAACAAATGACATATTAACATAAAAATTCTGTAATTTTAAAAAAGTACACTATCGAACCTTGAATGGAAGAAGGCATGTTATATTTGGGTCATACTTTTCTAATCATATCACTTATGATACAGTAGACTTTTTTTCTGTTTTATTGGTTCCAATGACATGCTCTGAAACAATGTCTAATGCTTTTGTTTTGTAACACAATTAGAATTCAAGATGATTAAATGATGAATGACAGTGAAAACTCTTGTCCAACATAATATACTGAGTTATACTAAACAAACTTTTGAAATGTTCCTCAGCAAATTTGTAAAAGCTTTATTGAACTGTTGCTGCTGACTTTTTATCCACTACACTTGGTCCATCTAATTATCTAATTGGTCCTTGGAAAGCAGAATCATATGAGCTAGATTTGGGTTGGTGGTGATACGGGGAAAGTTTTTGGTTTGAGACATTAAGAGCATGCCCTGTTATGTCTTTTGTTTGACGTCAGTGTGTGCACCAAAATTGCTAACAAGACTTGTTACATGTACAGTGGTGCAGTTGCTCTTACACTATAGTGAAGAGGCTTTAGAATGTGCTGTGGAGGTCACTGAAAATGAAGTGGTTGCTACGAAAGACTGGACAACAAGAGTCACTGACATCTCTGTTGTCATGTTCTTGACAATGCTTGACAGTGTGTTTTTGTGTTTTCATGTGGATGGGGATTTTTTTTACAAAAAGAAAGGGAAAACCGCCATTTAAAAAAATACCACGTATGTGTGGACTAAGTCGTGGTATTCGAATCCCACTGGTGGGACACTCCTATCTTGGGACCAGCCTTGGCAAACATGCTGGTGGAACCATCCTTCTGAAAGGCTAAGAGGGGGTTGGTGACTATTGTCTTATACTTACCTGGACACAATTTGTTCACTATATCTCTTTGACATCTAAAATAATAATATAATAAAAATATATTTTTTGCTCTATAAACATTACTTTGAAATTTTGCTTAAATGAATGCTCTGGTGTTCTGAGGGACAGTTTGAATTGCCGTTTATTAAAAATAATAAGTATTTACCTGATATCTTAAATACAAAGCTTTTACTGTTAGGTAATGCGGAAAAAATAATGTGTAGTTTGTTTTACACATAATATCTGCAGTATTAAATTTGATGTGCATGTTTTTGGTTGTGATTAAAATATTGTTTTGTGCATTTACCATGCAAAACCATTAGATATTAGCATAGTAAATCTATGCATAAGCACGTATTCCATAGATAGTTTACTAGCAGCATCTAAGACGCATCTGAAGGGTTTTTTTTTTGTACTACATGGTGAAATAGAGGGATCCAAAAATTTTGCTCAATATATGTTACACGCAGCATTTTAAAATCATTAATTTGTCATTTCTATGTTAGACATAGCCTTGATCTAAATTGAACAGGTGCAAATTATTAACTTCATATAAAACGTCATTCTCAAAGGAAAAGTATAATGTACTCCCTTAAGAGATGCTATCTTCATTTATCAAATTCTATAGTAAGCTTGTTGCATTCCCTTCTCTGCCAGCTTTGACAGCCACACTGAATTATGTTCAATCATAATTATTGTGATTCGCCCTGAGAAAACCTCTACATTAGTTCAAAATCTCAGAGACATCTTGCAGATCTTCAGTGGTGATTCAGGACACATTAGCCTGTGAAAGGCAAGTGGCGGGCTTAGTTAGGTTGGGGGGCATCAGTCAGTGTGTTAATGATTCTCCTGACAGAGTCATGGCAAAAGCCAATCTAAAAGCACTCACTGACATCTCCTCAGGACTAATGATGGATGCTCGGCCCACTCCAAACCTCCAGGAGAGTGATCAACGATCTCCTCTGGAAGCAACAATAATGAACACAGGAAGCCCAATCTGCAACAGAAGCGCAACGTGGAGAGTGAAGTGGGCTCCTCAGCCATGAATAAGAAAGAGAGAAGCCAGGATTGATCGACAGAGTTATTGATCACTGCTCCCACTGCTTCACCACACTGGAAATGTCAGAGGGGCAGCTGAGACGCTTCACATGCGTCACTCCCCAGGTACACGCCACTATCTGCATTATCCCCCGACAGCAGCGTTATAGACCCTCTTTATCATGCACTGGCTAATACAACAAATTCTGCTGAATGGCCAAGAGCTGAATGTTTTTTAGGCGCTTATGAGTTGATGCCATTAAAGTGATGGTTTGGTGAAAAATGTTCAATTATTTGTAGCCAAGTAGTAATGGAAGTTAATTTTCACCAATTCTCATTGTGCAAACGTCATACTTCAATCATCACATCCTAATATTGGAGCATGCAGTTTAATGCCATTTGATGCAGGTTTGATATGATAGCTCACATACCTTGTGAATTACATTAACATTGTAGTTCCACAAAATTTGGCCACTGAACATATTTTGGCTGATATTTTGGCTACATTTAAAATGAAAGATTTCTTTTTCTTTTTTTCCCAAACTATTGCTTCAAAGGGCCCACATCACAGAAAACTAAATATAATATATTGAACGTTTGCTCAAATATTAATAAAGTTCCAAAACATACTATTTACTCCACAGTTCATATAGTACATATATGGAACCTAAAATACAAAACCAGCTAATTTTGGACAGTTTTTTGTGATGTCACAAAAATCAGTGTATTTACATATATTCACCTTTTCTGTCTACAGCAGTTTAGCCCTGCCTATTTCAGTTGTTCGTGTTACAAAGATTGTTTCAGCCCAGATTGCTTTTTGAATTAGGCACAATAGAGCCCAGCACAGAACAGAGATCATTTACATATATCAGTCTTACCAGCACAGTAACAAAACTAGCTGAACGAGTTGAAATGTAAGTAAGCAAATAAAGTGAAGTTGTAAAAATGGACATGTTGGTCAATTATGTTGTTGTTTCATAAAATCACACAAATATTATAGTGGCCCTTAGTTTAAAACATAAAAAAAGAAAAATGGAGGATATGGGCCCTTTTATGTTTCAAAATGCACCATTCACAAATTCCAATTAACCAGTCAGAGGTCATTTACATATATAAGTCTTAAAGGTACAGTAACAAAAACAGGTTGTTTAATTCTAAGGCATAAAAAAAAGGTAGAAAATGGTAAAAAACGATTTCTTAGCATATAAACCCACACAAATGTCATGAGCAGATCTAATTGGCATAAGATACAACATATGGGTCCTGTTGGATGGGTTAGATGATGTTGACTTATGTCTTTTTTATTTTTCTATCTAACAAATAAAAAAAATGCACATTTAAAATGGACAAGAATTTTTTAGAGAAGAATGCTGAGATAATAACTTATCTGTTCATCTGCTCATGACAGCTGGTGTAATCTTAGAGCTCTCAACTAAAAATGTAGTTTTCATTAAGGCCAAAACTGAATCTTTGAATGCCATAAAAAAACTCTTGAGTTCTCTTGAGTTCTGTGCTAAGATTGAGACAATGACTCACTCAAAAGTCCGGCATATAAAGTTCTCCACACTGCACAAAGAAAACCCCTCAGTGCAGTTGTATGCAGTCTCAATTCATTTTTTGCTTCTTTTGCAACTGTAGAGAACAGAGATGCCTTTCCAATTTGAGCGTACACCATTAGCCCCCTTCTTCACGTGGCCTTTTGCCCCATTCCCCCTGCCCTGCTCTCTGCACCGCCGGCATCACAGGGCTTGCAATTATTTCAGATTTCCAGCTTTCCCCCAGAACTAATGTGATAAAATTGAAGAAAAAAGACAAGGTGGACAAAGAGAGAGATGTAGCCCTGGGCAGGATGGTCGGCAAAGGTCTAAGCCAAGGCAACAAGTGCCTTTGGGAGCTAATGGGATTTTCAGGGGCTTGCATTGATCTCCTGCATGCCCATTCAGTGGAGTCCTTTTGCAACCGAGCGGCACACTTCGGCCCCCCAGCTTCCCTGGCTACAAACAGAGAGCCTTAGACACACACAGAGAGCAGCTTTCTGAAGTCACCGCTACAGGTGACATTTACAGACAAGAGGTATGTCATTAAAACCATGGTTTGAACTGTTAAGGGAATACAGTGATGGGAGTCGTGCTGCTGAGTGCCGACTCCACTAACAGACTGCAAATGTTGTTCATAAACACCACCATGAGCACTAGCTTCGTTCCAGCCTTTACACATGAATTGTTGTTGTGCAAAGCAATCATTAGTGTTTTCACCAGTGGCCACATAGTTCAGTTTCTGCTCTGCCTGAATTCATAGTTTACAATGTAGTAAGGGAATGTTATCATGTTGTGTCTATGAAACCTGGTTTGAAAATGGCCACATCAAAACTTCCAAAGCTCAAACCACCAGCAATGTTTCTAAAAACAATTTTTTAGAGATGTTAGAGCAGGGCTCACCAATCTTCTCCACAAAGAGTCTCTGTGACTGCAGGTTATCATTCCGACCAAGCAGGAACACACCTCATATAACTAATCAATTGTTCAGAGACTGAGAGCAAATGACTGAGCAGTTGGAATCATGGGCTTCTGCTTCATTTGAATAAATACTTGTGGCCCCATGTGCCATTTATGAATAAGACTGGTGACCCCTGTGTTACAACTATATATTGTGTGTATTGTCACTTTCGTGGCAAAATCTTGCATCTACAAATCTGTTGTTTTTTACTTTTTTTGCATGATTTGAAAACTCTAATTACCCTTTTTATGGTGTACACTTGATGAATAGAACAGAAATGATTAAAAATGACTAACAAAATAATCTTATCTTATTTTAGTTTTTTCTCTAACAGAAACGATTGATAACACTACATATAATATTGTGCAAAAGACCACCATTCTTTTATGTGAACCATAATATGTGAAAAAAAAATAGTTTCCTTAATCCAAAGTTAAAAAAACATTAAAATATGTAGAGAAAACTCCCAACATCCAAGCAAGACCTGGTAGACCACTAAGCCTGTCATCATCAGATAAACTGAAAATTTAAATTCACTCTTACTTCAGATCTGAAAAATCCACAGGTGTCCATCTGTCCACTGTGAGAAGATAACTCAACACTATGGGTTTGAAAGGACATGTAGCTGTCAAGAAATTTACTGCGATGAAAGGAACAATTTGCACTAGAACACTGAAACTGGACATTTTAGATATGCAGTAAGTTTTTAGGAACTGACAAGTGTCAGAAAATGGAATCAACTTTGGAGGTGTGGAAAAAATATCCCTATTCTTTGAAAACTAAAAGTAATGAAGCTAAAATAAAGTTAAAAGATGAACTTACTGAATACTGAAAACATTGACATTGTATTCAGTTGTTGAGTTGTAAATTAAATTTTTCTCTTTTTTCAGGACACAAAAAATGGAATAACTTGTACTTATTCTTTGTTTGGTTGAGGGTTGGTCCCTGACATTTACTCAATACTGCTAATAATCTGCTGCCATCTAGATTTTGAAAGATTTAGGAATAAATCTGACTAGCATTATTGAATCTGATAGAGACAATTGAACTACATGTTTGTTGGACATTTTCGAATGTTAGAATTGCTTATTATAATTTCTAATAATACTCAGTAAAATATACAGTGTTTTTGTAGCCCAAATGATAGTTTTACTGTAAACATTTCTGTGCTGAAATGTAAGATTTCATGCTTCTTTGATTATTTCCCAAAGAACTGTAATGTAATCAAATTGTGGGGTCTGAGATTTACCCTCCTAAGGGCCAGCCTTGTTAGTCATTCCTCCTTACTGTGTCAGGAATGGACACTTGTTCGCTCGGCTTTGCTGCCATCTCTGTTACAATGCATACTGTACACTGACAAATGGGTGTATGCTCTGCAGTAAGGGGCTTCTTTGTGTTCCACAGTTACAACACAGAGAGAAAGAGAAAGAGAAGGAGAAAGAGAAAGAGAAAGAGAGAGCTTCAGGGCTTGATTTGAGGGTGGGCAAATCTGACAGCACACTTTGAGTCTTTGGACTGGGGGGGCAGAGCTCTGTAAGGCCATCTTCAAGTGGCAAAGCTTTTCAAAGCTTTGTTATCCACTTTGGGTTGCCCCTTCTGACCTCCGAGTGGACGTGCTTAGCCCTTCAAGGAAATGGAGAGGGGTCTCAGGCATGCGGTATTGTAGTGCAGGGGAAGCAGGGTTCAAACGCACATGACCAGCGTTCCCCAAGGAGCGGTAAGGGTGAAGACCCAGCGCAAAGGTGAACCAGAGGATTCGTTATTGGACACACAAGAGAAGCAGAGATGTGGAGAGATTTAATGTCCACAGACGACCTCCTTGTTTTGCGAGGCTGTAATACACAGTGCCTATTCTGTCTCTGTCTTTGTCCTGCTTTTCCTTTAGGGCCAAATGTTGCCTTCCATCGTATTCGCTCCAAACAACAAGCTGTGGAGCATGGCACCTGCATTTCTGCACTGAGTGGATATTTGGAGGAAATTAATTGCTTTTTTAGGGTGGGCTCTCCTGTGCATATTATGCAACAGAGAGAATTTTTACTACTGCTATGCCAGAAGTTCAGCTAAATGATTTGTTCTGTACTTTACACTCTTGAAAGTGAAGGTGTCAAAATGGGGTCTTTGGTTCCAGTGGACCTTTCAATGGATGAAAATGTAAGAACCATTTCCAAACAAGATGTGTGAGCACGAAGAAGCTTTTTAAGCATTAAGGAACAGCCAAGTAATATAAAGATCCAACCCCATTTATAGGTTTTTACTAGGAAAGTACATCTAAGAACCATTTTGGGACCTATTTGTAAGAGTGGAACCCCAGAAGATGCCTACACCTTGGTTAGAATTCACTGTATAGAAACATGAATACTTAAAGAACCAGGTGAATGCATAAATGGTTCTCTTTCATGGACGATCTGTTGAATATGGTTCAAGAAGAATTGTTCTACAAAGCAATAAAAAGGGTTCTGCTACTGTTACTAGTCATAGAACCTTTTTGGTCCAAAACTTTAGTTTTTTTTACTAAGAATATAGTAAATACTTTAAAAAACACTGAAGCTCCTTTTAACTTGAGGCAGGTCATAACTTCTCTGTTCTTTATCTTACATATTCACACTTTTAAATGAACATGTAAAGTTCAAAACTCCATAATGTACAAATATAAAAAAATACACTCTTCTTAATCACAGCAATAGCTATACTTTCATATGAGTGTATTTATGCAGTTTTATACAAAAGTTTGGGTGCCCCGTTCAAATTGAATGCTTAATTACTTTTCCAAGTGAAAATAAATTAAAACATCCTCTATAAAGAATACCTTAAATATAGCATTTCCTGCAGTTTATATTTGCTAGGTCTGACATATTGAAAAAATAAACCATTAAATATAAAATGTGTTATAAGTTTTGAACTTTCAGTAAAATTCAGCAATTAATCAGTAATTGTGCATTAAAATGTGCAAAAGTGTGTTGTTTGTGGAGAACATGAATGTGTTAACTTATTTTCCTCAGAAAATCAACTAAACATATAATTTGGCCAGATGTGTCCAGATGATTGTGTATCAGGCATGAATGGTGCATTTATTTATTTTTTTGGTTGGTAACACTGTTGTTCTCCACATGGCATGAACACCAAACTGCCCCAGTCTACAGAGTCTAAAGTCTACTACCTTTGGTAACATGAATAAAAGCAGAAGTTGCTCTGGATAAGAGTATCTCCTAAATGCCACAAATGTGATGTAAATGTACAAGAAGAAAAGTTGGTAGTTGTGCTTCTTAGTACAGCAAACCTTCTTGTCTCATTAGGACCAACTAAATACTTCTTTTAGAATTGACAACAGAATGTCAGTCATTGTGTCTAATTATTTACAGAAATTGACTAAAGAAAGTAAAATGTAGTGGAAATTGACTATAAGAATTTAGTGTTATTGTATTTGCTTCTTTGCTTGTTTGTTTGTTTGTTTATGCAAGCCATTTTACAGTGAAAACAAACAACAAACGCATCCTACCTATACTCTACCACAGGTTGCACTACTCATTTTCCTTTAGCCTGCTTTACCACAATGTAAAATAAGACCCTGCTGTTTGTCAGCCTGGGATCAGTTTGGCCACCTGTGAACAATACACATCATGCAAGATTAACAGCTTTACCTATTAATGTGGAGATCAGAGCATACATTGGAAAAATGATTACAGTTTTAGATGTTAAAGCAAACAGTGCAACATTCTGGAAGATATCTTCGAGTTAGGCTTATGCTAATCCTGCTCTATTTAAAATGTATCAGGACCATGGTTGGCCGTGTAAAGCAGTTTTAAGAGAGGATGGTGGTGAAGGCAGGTGTTACACACTTTCCATTATGCGGCAATGCAAATTACCACTCAGTCTCAGACCCCACTGAGACACAAAGTTGCAAGTGTGCAACAGAAGGAAAATTCTTAATCTGAATGCTGGATCTAAAACCGAATGCTCCTGAGCTCTTTCACGAGCGAGGTGATGAGGAAAAAGGGTTGTGTTCTGTCTCCTCTTGGCTGTGGTTTAACCTTTGCTTTCACATGCTGGCCAGTGTGTGGTTCATCTCTGGCACAGCCACGGGTGAATACAAAATGCAATTAAAAGAGGCTGCCTTCTCTTACGCTGTCCCAGACACTTTCACTTGGGGGCTTAATCCGGACTCTCGGCTCTAAGACCCTTATGTGATCTGGGGCACACGGCTTCCATTCACACCGCTTCATCCCGTTCCTTTGTGTTCTTAATCGTTCCTTGGTATTAAGCAGCCTTCACAGCCCAATCCCCTTACTAACACTCCGCCATGGCGCTTTGTTAGGGGGCAGGCCAGCCTCCCTCCGTCAGCCCCCCAACACTGGAGCTGCACACTGCTCCTCTGTTGTCTTTCTCTTGTGCAAAGAGGCCCTTCTTCAGCCCGCACGGCTCAGCCCATGTTGCTTCACGTGCCTGCCGTGTACCAGCACGCACACAGAAGGGGACCTGACACTGGACCAGATCTGCTAACTGTCCCGCTGTGGTGGTTCTCTCAGAATCAGCAGATGTTAATGGCCAGTATATGACCAAATACAGAGTTTGAACACCCCCTGCCAAATTGCATGTTTTGTTGCATTTCAAAGTGAACATCCTCTACTGAAAATATACACAATATGGCATTTTTCTGCATTTTAGGTAACAATCTTAATTTTTTGCTCAGTTTAACATGGAATGAAAAGCAGCCACGCTGTATGCCATAACTTTTGCACAGGCCATATTTTATGTTTTATTTTTTTGTTCAATTCAGCAAATAAACAGTACAATGTGCAGAAATATGTTCTCTGTAGAGGATGTTCTTACTTGTCTCACTTACCAAAGCAACAAAACCTAATTTGACCATGGTTACCCAAACTTTTAAATATAACTGCATACTCTAAATCTTCATATATCTACTGCAAGATAGTCAAGTTTCAATATTTTATATATCTTGCAGTACTAATATAGCTTACTTGTGAAGTGTTCATTCATTCAACCTCAGAAACACTGTGCCAACTGTTAAACATGGTGGTGGTAGTATCATACTCTGGGGCTGTTTTGTTGCAAATAGAACTGGTACCTTTTGCACCATTGGTACATTGTACTGGTACAAGTAGACAGAATGAAGAAGAAGGAGGATTACCGCATAAGTTTTTAACATAACTTCAAACCATCAGCTAGATGGTTGCAACTTGGACACAGTTGAGTGTTCCAACAGGACAGTGAGCCCAAACACACATCTAAGCTGGTTGAGGAAATGATCAAGCTGGTTAACATTTAACTTTTGGAACGGCCATCCAAGTTGTCATGACCTCAATCATTTTGAAAATATGTGGACTGTGCTTCAAAGTCGAGTCCATGCCAGGAAACCAAAAAGTTTAATGGAACTCTACAAATTCTTCTGAGAAGATTGATCTTCTTCTCTTCTTCTTCCAGAACCTTGTTGATGGCTGCCAAAAACATCTGGTCAAAGCACAAATTGCTGAGGGACATTTGAGCAGATTTTACCCTGTGATGATTTCAGAAAACCTTTTTTCTATTAAACATACATGTTCTATCCTCATTCTGCCTTAGAAAAGGAACAGTTCAAAGAAATCTTTGAATGACCAATGTTGCCAAGATGAATATGTGTAAACATCCAATCACAACTGCACTCGCCACAAAAACAAATATCAGATCATTATAAGCAGATACTAACAATTTTAGTTAGAAAAGTTAGAGTTAGAAAAATATATAAAAAATATAAAATCATGATACTTTGACATTTTCAAGATACATGATATGCATTAGAATATTTAGTTTTTCTGAGGTTTGATGGTAGGAACAAACAATTACTGCCACATTAGAAAAATGCTTTTAATTGCCCCCAGTAGTAATACACCTAGAGTCCCTTTGAATCTAGGTGCATTGTTCATTTAATAACCTCATTTGCATTATTCATTTAATAACCTCATAACTGCTATGAGTGTTTTGATAACTACTTTAAAGTGATTATGTTATTTGGTTTAAAGTGAGGAACTGAATTATATGCCCACCTACAGACCTGTGGGGTTTAAGGGGTTAAAAACCAAGAGCCCAGTGATCTTTATTCAATGTTTGCAGATGCTTTATATGCAGTCAAACAGAACGGTTTACACTCTCTTTGTAATGCAACATGCAGTTGATCAATGTTTAATAATATTCATAATATGCTTACCAACCAAATAAAACATCATCATAATACCCATCCCAAGTTTCAATATTGGTACCTTGGAAAGAAAGAAAAAAGCGGTGCCATTCATTTCTCAATTTTAAACAGTTTTTGCTGTTTTGCAAACTGTGGAAAGCTTTACTGTAACATCACTTGAAAAAGGAGGGACCTTGGCTGTGACATTAAACAATAGTCTTTAAAGTGACCATATGATGGAAAATCCCATCTTTCTCTTTTTTTAAATAGACAAAAGAGTTTGATGTAGTATGTAAACATTGTTAACGTTTCAAAACACACCATTTACTTCACTGTAAAATCAGTCTAGTTCTTATTGTTTTTGTGATGTCACAAAACCTTTTCCATTTATGTATATCCACCTATTCAGACTACAGCAGTTTAGCTCCACCTGCGCATGCTAAGATAATAATTAGCGTTTAAAGCCCAAACTGCTTTTGAATGAGGCACGAAACAGGCGAGCCAATCAAAACCAAGCTCATTCACATATATCAGTCTTAAAGATGCAGTAACAAAAACAGCCTGTCAAACAGGTAAAGGAAGATTGAAAAATGGTCATTTAAAAGTTAATTCAAAATCTTTTACTTACACAAACTACACATACATCATACATGGACTTCAGGGAAAAACATTGGGCCCTTTTAACCTGAACACTGCATCATTATTTTTGAAATAACTATTTAAGTGTTTGTTTGCTTGTTTATGTATGTCAGATGTTGTCGTGAAGCTTTCTCAAATTTGTCCTCATATAAGGAGACCATCTTAACTATACACTGCGATGTGTCTAATGGGTTATAAAAAAACTATAAAACCTAAATATTTGGAATTACAGTGTAGTCTAAGACAAGTTAGGATGCTACACACATTTTATCTTTTTATTTAATCTAATGGCATTGAAATTTAATTAGACTTTTATTATAGTTCTCTGTTAAAAGCACTGCTGCAGACAGAATCACTGTTCTCTAAATCTCTAAATCACTTTTATCACTTATTATGTAATTGATTAATTCCATTTTGTTGCATGCATTACAGCAAAGGTGCTACAAAATCAAAAGGCTTCATCTACATTATAATGAAAAGTAACCAGAAGTTCACTCTAGACATAAATTCCTAAAAAAAACATTTTCAAAGGTTCTCAGCAAAGGTTGAACAGTTGAATGCATAAGTTTTTAATACAGTGAAATTATGGTTTTGTTGATTTGAACATATTTTGCATAGATCACATTTTATGTTTTTCTCCCCAATGTTTAAATAAACAGTAATTATGCATTAAAATGTACAGATGTCTGTCCTCTGTACACTGTTAGAAATAATGGTTCTGTGCAGGTACATTTTTTCATTTATCAAGGTACAAACAATACAAATGTTCCCTCAAAGGTACAACAGTGGTTTTAAGGTGCAATTGTGTGCCTTAAATATCTTTTTCCCAGGTGAAAAGTACAAAAATCCTAAACATTTTCATAACCTAATGTTTTAAAACAGAACAATAAAATAAAAACCTTGAGACGAGACGGGGTGTATGGAGTCACTACAACTTAGAAAATATAATTTTAATGGATTTTGGTACAATTTTGTTCCCTGACTGAAGGTACTGAGATGTATCATTGAGGGTCCCACCCCAATGACAAGAGGGGCACTGCTCCAGTGACAGTTTACTACCTTTTTTTTCTGGGAGTGTAGAGAATGTGTACGTATTGTCAACAAAACATAGAATTGGAACAAAGAACCGAAACTTTTCCATATAACTTTATACAGAACCACAAACATTCATTTAAATGTCTAAGTACATGCATTCTGTAATTGTGCTAATCTACTGTATGTGTGCTGTTCCGATGTTCTTATATCTGTCTGAAACCTGCGTCTGAGACTGAGCTTTGAGTGCATTGCATTGCGATGCTTTTCATTTCCTTCAAAGCATTCAGATTTTTGGAGAGCTGTTAACTTCAATGAGTAAGAAAAACAGAGGAGAACATTGTAAAAGCCATTAAAAGAATATTTTCCCCCCTTCTTTGTTTTTATTTCTCCATGTCTGAGTGCTTCTCAACACTGCCCTCCACCACACAAACAAATGCAAATTACTCTGAAAACTTTACATAATGTAACTCGGACCCCCATTTTAGGACTGGCCTGAATGGCTCTTAAAGGGGGCCTAATTAATCTAAGTATAGAGGCAATGGGCCCACTTGGAATTTTTTCACTTCTTTCTGTGGGTGAAAAGAAAGAAAAGGATCAAGCCTCCCCTTTTTGTCTGGAAAAAGGTCCGCCTCATTCCACTATTTATGTTAACATTGCTCTGCGTTATACCCCACGGGTAAAGGGAATCAATCACATTACTTCAGCCCACAGCCTCTTTTAACTCTTGTAAAATGTGAGATTGAGGTGAGGAGTAAAAAGATATATAGCAATATTCTCCGTTGTTTTGGGCCTGCACTTTTTAAGCAGCTCCCAAAGCCTGGTGCTAGAGTTGTCAGGTGCTGGGCTAACCGGGCAGAACAATGGGGAGAGGAGAAGCAGAAGGCTCTAGATGAATGCTTTTGGTAAATCAGTAATGGAGCTAAAGGGCATACGCCTGTGGGGAATTTGCTGGCTTATAAAAGAGCTTTAAGAGGCCCTCATTCATATGGACCCAAAGAGATTTGAATTGCCCCCTTCACAATCACTTGAAAGGCTGAGCTCAGGGTGTTCCGAAACAAAGTGGAAATCATGCTGCCTTTCAATGGCTCTAATAAGCTTTTAACTATTTTACATTATGGCGTTACCCTCTTCTTCTCCTCTCCACAAGGCATTGTTTGGCCGTGCAGCAGGCCAACTTAAATGTCTGATTTATACTTTTCTTCATGGTGAATTTAGACAAAAAAACTTTCAAAAACTTAAAGAGAAATGAATGGGGGGCATTCAGTGGCATTAGATAAAGCAGAAAACGGCATTCATTATTGTACAGATAGCTGATCGTTGGGCTCTGGCTGGAAAAGAAAATAAAGAGAGATGTATATTTTAATGTTGAAAATAAAAACTTTACATATTTACTTTACCTTTACATATGCACACAATTAAATGCCTGCAGTTGTTTTTGTGTAGTTAATGGGCCGTTGTCCACACATTAGTGCACAGACTTTTATGCAAACTTTTTATGCCGAAACTTTTTTTTTCTTCACAGATCAGCTCCTTTAATTCAAAAAGTGCATCTAACTATGAAATTGTGTTTAACAGATTATGTTCACCGGTTTGTCAAAAATAAGATTTGAACTTCTTGAGATTTTAAAGCCTAAAGAGTGGCTCAGCCAGAGCCACAGGCAGCATCTCTGTTGCCATGGCATTTTTTACTGCCCTGGAAATTGCTCCTGAGCGCTGTAGTCTGCAGGGGTCAGGGGTTCAGCCAATGCATGCACCCTTCACTCTGGACTGAACGTGGTGGGTGGAGGCGTGCGGGGGCGAGAGAGGGTGAGTGAGGGAGAAAGGGAGAGAGAGAGAGAAAGAGACGCACAGCCGGAGCCGTCGCCCTCTGGATGACACCCCGAAATTCGGGGATCCTTCGGCTGTGTGGACATTTAGAATTTCATGGTAATTGTTGAAGACAAGAAGGAGGGCTTGACCTCTACTGCCCTGATTAAGTTCTCATAAAAAAGCCATGGCCTGGCCCCAGTGATGACCCAGACAGTAAAAGAGAGATGGCTCCTCTGAGGATGGTCAGGAGGCAAGCATAGGTTGTAGCAGATCCCCTTTACTTAGAGCAGAAGAGAAGCTTAAACCCACAGTCTGTGAAACGATAGCACAAGTAGAAGTAAAAAATAAGTTTGAGTAAAACATATCATGTTGAAAAAACCCTCTTCCTAACAGAGTTCGAAAATATTAGGTGTCTAGATTTTGCTTCTTAAAGTTAGCTGTAGTGCTACAAGGCTACTGTTGCTATCAAACACTAGAAATCAACAGTCACCAAAATTGTCTCTGCAAATGAATCTTAAAAACAATTTGGGTGACTGCTGAGCTCTAATTAGCAACTTTAACAACATTAGCAGCCTTGACTTCCTAACTCCAGTTTATAACTTGGGCACCAGGCATGTCAAACAAGCTTTCAGCTACATGGTGACTTTTTGTTTATATCATAGCTTGCAGTAAGACATACTGTGTCCTAAATCACACTGACAGGCCAGAGTGACCGTAAAGAAGACCCGGATGAGGACTGAGTGGCCTGAGAGAAGTTTTTGTAGATGTATATATGGATTAGATATATGGAAAGATTTGGGTGACTGTCGATGATTTCCAGTGTTTGTTAGCATCTTTGGCCACTTAACATTAACTTGACTTAAAAATCACTTAAAATGAACACTTAAACTTTTTACTAAGTGATATATAAAATTTTGTTTTTTTATTATAATTTCTTATGGCAAAAAATTGCATTATGCCTACACAAATGACTGCCAGCACTTTTTTGTCTTGTCAGCACAGTTATCAGGTTGCTTACTTAAAAATGCCATCAGACAGGCTGATATAAATCAGAGCAGACCAATAATTATCTGTTAATTATCTTAAAATAAGCAATTAAGTACAATCTTAGAGAATGGCAGCACAAATGTTTCATGCGTTCCTCTAGTCTACTTTGCTAGGGTAGACAAATTATCTAACTGAAAAAGTTTTCTGTCTTTTTTTTTGGCCGTGAAATCAATCAAGTGGATATTTATCTGCCTGTAATTATAGGTCATCAGAGTGCAGTGCAGAGGAAAGCAGTGCCATCAGTCTTGTTGCCAGCGGTGTCGCTACAGGTGCAGAGTCACTAGGATATAGGAAGAGGGGGGAAAAGGTTATCTTGGATGGCATTGAGAGGAGAAAAATCACATCTGTTTATCCGAAGCCTCTGGCTTGGATTGAATTTCCCTGATTTTTATCAGGGGTCTCTGAGGAGCTGCCTTCAGAGTGGGGAGTGGGGTCATCTATTTAGTGAGGAAATCAAAGTCTGCATAGCGTGCTCATAAGCAGCTGCATGGCTACCCTTTTGATTGACACTTTCCTGCCACTGCGATCGCTGGGGCATCTGCTTGTTCCTCTTGGCCCTGGAGAAAGGTAAGAGGGCTTTCTTTCAGGGGGCCAGCTGGGTGGAGGCGACAGTGCGTAGCATTTCAGGTACAGGCTGCTCCACCTCTGTCAGCCACACTGCTCTTCCAGCCACTCAGGCCTAATGAGACGCCACTTAACATGCTCCATAGCACTTGTAACCTGCTGCTAGCCACTTTAAAGCCACTTTCAAGGAGCATTCGTTTGAAGGATGTTGCACACAGAATGCTGGGGTGGCAGAACATTACAATAAGATTAACCTGGGCAATTAAAACAATCAATAGCTGTGCTACAGCCAAGTTTCCACATGTGCTGCTCCAGTTATTTAAGTCTCAGGTTTAGTATTTAGTTAGTAATCTCAAGACTTAATAGTCAGTAACTACTGAATTTATTTTAGTACTCTTAAAAATAAACGTAGCCAGAAGAGTTCTTTGGAGTAGTGTCATACAGGATTTCTCTAAAGAACCTTTTAGTGGATGGGACCACATGTATTGTTATAATTATTAGCCTCTTAAGCTGCAGGCTTGTTCAGTTATTAATACAATACTTATAGTTCAGTATCTATTATGAGTGAGTTGGTGACCATACTCTAGTTGCTTAAAAGGGTTCTTTACAGTGATACTATAGGAGAACAGCTTATTCGATGATTCTTCAAGGAACTGTTTGTGTGAATATGATGCACAAGCACCAAGAGTCTAAAGACCCTCTTCACAATGTAAAGGTTCAGAGTTCGATAATAAAGAGTCAGCTTGAGGAAACTTCTCAAACCATTCAAACTTCTTAGTTTAGCCTAAAGCGTTTAAATTTTTACTTCTGCATTTCAGATTGTTTTTCATTCAGTCTCTGAACTAGCTGTGACTAGCTGTGAACTAGCTTTTCATCACACAGTCCCATCAAATATTGCCGTTCAAGCCTATTATCTCCTAATGTTGTAATGATGAACAATTACAATTACGCTAATTTTTATAAGCTAAGAATGATTAAGAAATGTTTATTTTGAAGAATGTCCCGTGGAAATAACATGTGATGTAGTTAAGGCAGCGAGGAATTGAAATGTGAACCACGTATGGTTGAAGTGGTTTTGCTGATTAAGCTATTGCAGGATCATCGTGCTTAAAAACAAATGGAAAGAACATACGGATCTTTCTCCGCAACCACCCACTCAAAAGATGTAGACAAGAATAGGAAATACAGAGAAAATGGTCAGTCGTACAAAGTAAAGGTTGAACAATTGACTTGTGTAGGGGTGTGTGTGTGTTAGGAGGCGGAGGCTGGCTATAGGTGTGTGTCGGCGGCTTTCCATTACAAATGAAGACAAGGTATCTTTACATACTGCGGGCAGCCACTCGGAACAGGGAGCCCTCGGGCAAGTGCCCTCTGTGTCTTTGTCTGCCTCTCGCTCTAAAGTGGACTTTTTAAGCCTCAAACCGGAGGGCCGGCCTCTTCCTCAGGTTAGGGGCGACATATGCCTGCCTAATCTGCCACACAGGAACATCTGCACTCACTGTCTCTCTTTCAGTACAGGTGTAGGTGCTTCTCAAATGACCCGAACCAGTGATGCGGCCAGCGGAGCGATGCGTTACAGCGTCCCTAAAGCTCCAGAGACACATAATCGAATCACTGTGCTCACTGAAGTGCTACACAAAGGGCTTCTCACTTTTTCAGCTATCTGTATACTTTTACAAATAAAGGTTTCTTTGAATAACCAAATCTGATTCCTTAATGGCTTCACTCTAAAGAACACTTTTTGGGTTGGAGTGATAAGGGTAAAGGGTGGACACACTAAATACTCTATTGCTAGTATGATACGTTTTATTTTTAATATATGCTTTCTGCTTTTTTCCCTGATGATGTAAAATGAATAACTTGTACTGAATGACCGTTTTGCCTGAACACGTGGAAAGGAAAGGTAGTATCTGACTGCTCCACAGTACTATTGCTAAATGAACTTCATATAAATATACAATATAAGTATAAATGCACTTTTTTTATTGTTTTTACCTTAAAAGGAAATTAGAATTTTTGACAGAATGACTGAATGAAAGAATAAATAAAAACATAATTGAATAAACAAATGCATACACACAATGCATACTTCTAATTCTTTGTATGAAAACTATCATGAAAACTCCTGCAAATTTTCTGAGTTTTCAACAGCATTTCTTTTCTTGTCCATTTGCAAATCGCAGTGATGACATGCCCATATTAGCATACCAAACACTCGCAGTGACTTGGAGAGAAGGTGGTGTGCTTTAGGCCAAACTCACAGTCGTGACATATCCATGAGAAAACACCTACAGCTCTAAGCAAGGTGTAAAACACTAATTGACTCATTTCCACCTTCATACATGAAACAAAGCACGCTTCACTGGCCTGTGCTGAAGAAAGCCAGTTGGCAGAGGGTCATGGCACGAGTCAGGTTGTAGAGGAAGAAGCCCTTGACAGCACACTGAAGAGGGTGGGAGAGGGTCTTTTCTACTGAAATTCCTGGCACACTGTGGTTCCACTGCATGGACAAGAGAGCACACAAAAAAGCTTGCTGTATCGTAAAGCTGACTGTAGGAGGGTTGTGCAGGAGGGGCTCGAGATGAGGAGGGCTTTAGTTCCATCAGACAAAGAATTTAAAGTGGGTTTACAAATTGAGAACAATGTTAAGGAATTTACAATGAGATCAGTACCATTCCATTGTACTCTCTGAAAGCACAGATTAAAACCCACTGTAATGTTACAGTTTGTAGCATAAGTGATAAGGAAGATTTCTGGAAATACTCAATGCCACCACAACTCAACGTACAGATCTGAGATTATTTTCATAGCCAAAAGCAAATGAATTTTGTAATGGTTGTGCGAGGAAAATGGATGCAAACAGAATTAAGATGACTTGGTGTGCTTATATTGTGTAAGTCCATCTCTAGCCTTGATGCCCTCTCACACTGCTTTGTCATGTTTTTTGTCATACAACTTTCCCTGTAGAGTTCAACCCCATTATTATTGCAAGGGTCATTATTCAGTAATTGAATGGAAACAATGCAAACTAGCTGAGTAATAGTTACATTACAGATTGAACCTGTTTCCAGGTCCTGGCCATTTATGTGGTTTATCTGGTGATTGAACTGGTTGTGTCATCATCTGACACAATAACACAGCATGCTGTGTTAACCCCAGCCTCTCAGAATGATCAACCATATTCCACACTCCAATGAATTTTTTTACCCAGCCCTTTATTCCTCAGGCACCACTAAATGTGAACATTTCAATGAATGTCATCTTCTGTCTTACTTGCAAAAATTGTATACAATTATTTATTAATTGCGTTTACAGTCTAAACAGTCTTTCTAAACACAGTAGAAGTTACTCTTTGTTCAACCTCAGGACAAACACAGAACCTCCAAAGTTCAGTCTCAAAGTCATGCTTCTCGTGATCCCAGCAATCCCAAATGCACTCAACTGATTTTCACGTCTGGACTCAGGAGTGACCAGCAGCTTCTCCATGACTGTTTGTTCTTTTTTGTCTGTTTTCATTTCTCTGTAATGGCTTCTTGAACGCAACACATCCTTTCAGTGGAAGGATGCGCAGTACCCCCTGTGAGTTATTTCAGATCTGAAGTAAGAGTAGAGCTTGATTTTCTCCTCGCCCTCAAAGATGAAAACTTTAAGTACTGTTTATCTGATGGTGACAGTTTTTGTGTCTACCAGGTCTTGTTAGGTTGTTGGAAAAATAATTTTTCATTTAGTTTTCTTAGAAAGTCTTCCTTATGCAAGTGGATTATCTTATATCCAATTTCCACATAAATATCTCCTGAAAAGTAAATAATCTGTGATTATATTGTATTATATTATCTATCTATCTATCTATCTATCTATCTATCTATCTATCTATCTATCTATCTATCTATCTATCTATCTATCTATCTATCTATCTATCTATGTTTTCCCTAATTAAGTGAACAGAAAGAATATCTTGTCATAAAATCACACATTCCATATATTGTCCAAAACTTTCATGCTCATCTTGCAAAATTAACTCAAACATTTATTTTATATGTGTGAAAAAACCACTAAACAAGCATTATTTTAAGTTTTGTGAGTTGTTAATTGCTGGGGCTGTGCCGGATAGTTTGTGTTACCTCTATACCCAATTACATTCAAAATAAGCCTCTATTTCCCCAACAGGTCATTAGTCACCTTAATCACCCTGCACTGCTGTCAGAAGCTCTTTCAGGTCTCTTGAGGAGTCAAGGTGTGAAGCCTTCTGTTTGGGTGCTAAAGGGAAGGATTGCACTGATCTTAAGGTGGGCTTTTGCGGAGGGCAGAGCCTCCCAGTTGTCAGCACTCATCTGCTAATCCCTGTTTGGGATAAGGCCAGAGAATTAGGCTCACTACTCCAGGGCTCAGGGAAGATGCCTTCAGCCCAAAAGGAGCAATGATGACAGTCTGCTGTTACTGCTATCATTTGAAGCTGAGAAATATCTGTCCAAATAAAGTATGTGTACTAACAAAAATGAGATTATCTATTGTAAAAACATTGTGAAAAGTGAATGAACAATATAACCAAAGTTATTCTTTGGAATTTTATTAATCTAAGATGCTTTAATGTCTTCATATGTTTTACTGTTGATAATTAAATGATCCGATGTCTGTCATGCTAACTAGATCAAGCTTGATATTCAGGTTATGTTTTTTTTATCTAATTAGACCTTTTATCCTATATTCTACCCATTGCATAATTCAGCTTTTATTTCTTTGTCATAGCACTTTACTTGTTACTGCCAATGGAATTCTTACAATAGCAATAGATGCTACTTGGTCCATGTGCTCTTGTGTAAGACCCTCTTGGCCTCCACTCACTCACAGACTTCCCATCACTTTCTCCCCCTACCATTCCACCTTCTGTTGGTCATTAACTTGCAGTAATTGTTTAATTGGTATCTGTTTTGAGCTCTGGGAGTTTCCTTCTGGCTCTCTGTGTGTCTTTACTAAGACAGCTTGTTCATCTTCTGTCCATTCTCTTTCCTCACCCTGCAAGCTGAGACTGCTTCCTCTCCCAGAGTGCCATTCTCTGCATCTCAAGCACTGGAGTGAATGGATGGTGGACACACTGCTGTCCTGGATATCTTGGTCCCATTCATATTTAATGAAATAGTCACAAACACATGCAAATATCAGTGAATGAATTTATTCTTCCCAATTCATAACTAAAATGTTATATCAAAGTTCTTTTTCCACTCAGCTTTGTCCAAATGACTGAAAGACCTGCTTCAAACATCTACATACTGATGATCTGATCTTCTTAGTTCCATTTGCATGGATATTTTATTTACAGCAAGAAAATGACACAACAAAGAAATGATATAAAATTTCCTGGTTTGGGGAAAAACTTTTCATATTCACTGTTTCACTTAAACTTCACTAGCTTTAAGTGTTCTGACCCAGGATAAAACCTATGTACAAAAATGTGTAATATGTGTGCAAAGATTTTATCAATATATTTTTCAGTTTTGTCCTTTTTGGGCTTAAAATGATATTTTGGGTGATTCCACTGCCTTTAAATGCCAAAATGAACCAAATTTGATCCAAACAGTATATAAAGGTTTAAGGAATGGTTTGACAAAAAAAATATATAATTCATACATTTTTTTCACTTACCCCAGATGTCATCAATCAATCAATCAATCAATCAATCAATCAATCAATCAATCAAGACATGTTTGATGTCCAAATGTTGCTTCTTTAGTTTAGCACTGGATCTACAAGGCTAACCTTGCTGACAAACACTAGAAAGTCAATAGTCACCCAAAAATCTATTCTGTAAATACCTCCCCAAAACTTCTCCCAAGCCACTCCAACAGGATTCAGGTCTTCATTAAGGTTGTGCAGACTTAACAATGTGGTGCAGGACACAATGTTTGTTAATAAAACCTCACCATGTTGCTGAACGTCAAGGCAGCCACTTCAGACAACAGGTGTGGCGCTAAATTCTAACTCCTCTTTGTGTACACGCAGGTAAATTGATACCATAGATTACTTTAATAACTTTTCATTTTGAAATTTCAAATTGAAGATATTTGTTTACAAATAGAAAAAAAAAACAACAGAAATCACCAACTTAATCTAGAGTCCATATGACTCAGGTCATGTCTATGATATGTCATATCTACACAATACATGTAAGATTTGGCACACCTGTGGCCCATTGTGCTCAGCTGCGCAGTGAAGTTTTGTTTATTTTTATCGTTCACAGTCCTAATGTTCTAAAATAAATGTTGACAGGCCTGTGTGACCCTAATAAAGAGCAGAATGATGACTTTTAGTGTTTCTTAGCCTTAACAGTAGGCTTGCTACTCCATTGCTAACTTAAATAGGCACAATCTGGACACCAAACACGTCTTGGTTAACTACAATTAGTTATCTAGTACAAGTGGGAAATTGTGTAAATTACATTTTTCTCCCAAGCATTTTTAAAATGTAGCATTATTGTTCAATGTACTTTTAAACTAAAAAATTCATAAAGAAAATGTTTTATGAGAGCTTCTCCCCTATGGTTTGGCCAGCTTTATCTAAATGTCTCAAATACCTACTTCAAACATCTACATATTGTTACTCTGGAGATCTTGCTTCAGTTTGTATTTAATGACTGTGTTAGAATAATCATATAAGAATGTCATATAGCTTTTATATGGATTTCCCAGACAAAACATTTTGCTAAAACATTTTCTTTCATTTCATTTGGCACTTTGGATAGAACGAAATGACTGAAAAAAGACTCCTGCATATCCCATTCTTATTTACTGACCACTTTAACAGCAGCTGCTTAAATGTACTGATATCAGTAAATATACAGTAAATATATCCCCATCATTCATAAGTAAATTGCTTTGCTAAAGCTTCTTCTCTCTCTCAGTTTGGCCATCCTTACCCTAATGACTCAGAGACCCCCCTCAAACATCTACAGTCCTACAATCAATGAGGTTATTTACTGAACACTGGCGATACTTCCAACAGAAGGAGGTCAAGTCTATGTGGCTCCTTTGCCCTAATGCCCACCCAGAGCCACATCTATGAGGGAGTGGGAGGTGTAGCTGTGTGCTCATGGCTGTACAAACATGAAGGGTGTTTTGATGTTTTTATGCCCGTTGACATGGAAGGCCATCTCCTTGGGAGGTGAGGGGTCTCCTGCCCCTGAGTGACCTTTGACCTGAGTGAGTCCTGCTGCACTGATACTGGCTTTCAGCCCTGAGGGGACGCAGGGGGAGGGGGGGGTTTGGGGGGGGTGGCAGGGACACAGTTAGGAGCCTCAACTGCAGGCATTGCATTACTCTGTGAGTGTGCTGAAATTATAAACTGAGAATTGAAATGAACCCATCAAAATGCTGCCTTATGATTCAGCCATTAATCTCAAAAACGTATTGTTCACCAACTGCCAGGAATTATGTGAGAATTACTATGAATCTGATACGTACAGACCACAGTTATGGGTGAAGAATTGAGTTGCAGGACCTCTTATGAGCTCTTGCAGATTGGACTGCATTGATAAGATATAGAATAGGTACTCAGGTGTGCCTCGATGTAACGTGGTGCTCATCTTCATTTGCTTTGTTTATTTTTTTAGCTTATTGACACGAATGCTCTTCAAAGGGTACACAGTGTGATATAGTGGTGACTAGAAGCACTCAGTGTGAACTTGACTTATAGACAAAAGTCATAGTGAAAGCTGACTTTAGCTTTTTTTGACCAAATATTGTCCATTATCAGATGATTATTTGACCCTACATTGTGGTTCCGTAAAGAAGAACAGTATGACACCATGAACATGTTGTTTTAATTATGACTTAACGTCTACGTACACTCAGAACAAGAAAAAATATAAGAAAAATCATATACATATAATGTTAATATATGCTGCTATTTAATAATATATCCATCTACTTGACTTTTTGTTATGGTGTCTGCCTTGAAAAATAATATTTACTTTTTACAATGCCATGAATTCTGGAAATTCACGTTATTATATCATTAAATCTTAATTCTTGATGAGCTTTCAGAGTCGTTTTAGAATATGAGAATGCCAACATTTATTATTTAATGCCAGCCTGGATATGACATCTCAGTGGTAATCAAGCCTCGTTCTATTATTTTAACAAGCTTCATTCAGAATGCTGGCTGCAGGTTTATGAGGGACAGTGTTGACCATCAGGGCTGTGTAGTGGTCTCCTAATGAGCAGAGGCTACTGAACTGGCAGTAATGTGATTGCAGGTGCAGTGGACTCGGCTTGTGCTGCCAACTGCTCATGGCGCTGTGCTGGAGAACAAAGGCACACAGAGCTATTCATGAAGCGCAGAGCCGTATCAGCGCAGAGAAAATCATTATTTAAAAACGGAATAAAACCCACAACAACAGGTGGCGCGACTGCAGCGCTGCAGTGTCCTGCTCTCAGCTGTGTCGGTGGCGTTTTGCTGGCTGCAGACTCAAGAGTTCCTCTTCTACTCTCTCGAGCCGCCCTGGGCCGCTGCCCGAGGCTCTGAGCGCGTGCTGCTGGACCGGGCCGTCCCAGACACGTGCACTTACAAGAGTCCTGGCTGGAGCTCATAGGGGGCTTAACCCGGAGACCCTCACACTACAACCAACAGACCTCCTCATCCAGGGAGGAAACACTCTAACCTGCCCTGCAGCTACACCCAGAGATCACACCACAGACAAGACAACAGCATTATTATTATTATTGTTATTATTATTATTATTATTATTATTATTATTATTATTATTATTATTATTATTATTATTATTATTATCATCATTAGAACGTTATTAGAAACTAAGTTTAACCTGTAAAAGATTTTTAATGTCTTGGTGACATGATTTAATGTGCTGCGGTCATTGTTTTGATTCTTAAATTATCTATTTTATTCATCATTACATTAATAAACACACATACTAACTTTAATTACAACATGTGTAATTTTACACTATATATATATATATATATATATATATATATATATATATATATATATATATATATATATATAGTGTGAGTCAAAAGTAACAGGACGCCGTTTTATTTTATTTTTTATGCTGTCACAAGCCTCCACGATGCGGTGCTGAAGGTGGTGTTTCGTGCGGATTTTCTCAGCATACACAATTTTTTTGAGATGACCCCAGAGATAAAAGTTGATAATAAAACGTGTCCTGTGACTTTTTACTCACCCTGTATAATATATACTATGCAAAGGCTATATATGTGTTTATGCGTTCATATATATGTATATATGTGTGTGTGTATATATACACGTCACACTCAGCAAATAAATAGAAACCCTGCACTAAAACATACTATAAAATCTCATATTTAAGTGCGTTAACGTTTTTACTTTTAATTAGAAAAATCAACGAAACACGTTCAGGAAACATTTGCGGGGGTGTTCAAACCTTTGTACCTACATATCACCTCATGCTTTAATTACATTCTTTTCACATGTTTGTTTATTCAGTGTGTTCAATATTTGTTCATGTATTAATATTGTAGCGTAATAACTATTAGAATATTCCATTAAATATTGAAGACTTTATTACATTTTTCGTTTGCTTTTCACATTTATGTTCATGTTCTTTTTTTTATTATATGCTTCATTTCTATTTAACCTTCTGTCTTTATTAGAGACTCTAAAGTCTCTGACTCTTTCTCCCGTCTTATGCCTTTAAAATCTCCCACTGCTGATTCTCCAAACCTACACCGAGCTCGTTCTGTGTGATGGATGAAGAGACGCTTCTGCTCAAGCTTTTCCATTATTATTATTATTTGTTTGAATGATTATCTGTGGCCCATTATAAACCCATTCACTCTGTGTCCCTCACCCCCCTCCCCTATCTGTGCTGAAACGAGGTGCGGTCACTCTGTTTGATGGATGGATGGAGTGTAAGCCAGTTTAAATCCTCAGAGCTTCACCTGCCTCAGCCTCATTATCATCCTGCACGTCACAACACCACACGGACACGCGCTGCTTTTCTTTTTTTAAAAACATTATATTTATTTGTACAAAAGAGTTTGCAAAAGACTTATACTTTGAGGTAAATACATAATAGAGTAAATCTCTTTATATACAATAAAAATACAATATCATGTCAAAGCCACAAGTTGAATAAATAAAAGAAAAACAATGCAGTAAGAGTAGTAACGGTTCCCTCGGATGCACGGGGCTCGTGGTGGACCAGTTTTGGGGGTACAGAAGGCCACACTGGCCCTGCTTCTCTCGTAGCTCCTCTTTTGCTCCTCGCTCCCTCTTTTCTATTGTCACTGCGATGAAACGGCATTTTCACGCTGGCTGTTCTGCTCCGGCGCGCTGCTAATTGTAAAATTGACTTTTCACCCCGTGCGCGGCTGAAGAGGCTCTGTCTCCTCTCGCGGATGAAAAAGTGAGAGGCTGCAACGCGTAAAAAGCTGGAAAAAAGGGGGAAACAGAAACAAAACAAAAACAAAAAGTGCAAAAAGGTTTCGTGTGGGAACGTAAAAAACGCAGGAAAACAGGCATGAGTCTCTCTCGCGTGAACTGTAAGGCAAACAGTGAATCTCTGCGCTTCTGGATCGCCGCGCACTAGTAGGAGTCGTAGGGGAGGAAGTTGGGGTGGTAGCTGTAAACCACGTCCGCCTGCACGAAGCCATAGTCCTCCGGCGCCTCCGGGCTGCCGGGCTCCGAGACGCTGTAGGGCGGGGAAGACGCGGACGAGCACGCGCTGGAGGACCAGGAGCGCGCGTCGCTGCCCGGGCTGGGCGGTGAGGCGCCGCGCGCTCTGTCGTGGATGCGGATGGTCTCGGACAGCGCCCAGATGTAGTTGTGCGCGAAGCGCAGCGTCTCGATCTTCGTAAGCTTGGTGTCGTCGGGCAGCGCGGGCAGCACGCTCCTCAGCGCGTCCAGCGCGCCGTTCAGGTTGTGCATGCGGTTGCGCTCGCGGTCGTTCGCCTTCAGGCGCCGGTTCTTCTTGGCCACGTGCACAGCGCCGTCGGGGCGCGCGCGAGGGCCGCGCCGCTGTTTCTTCTTCTGGGGCTGCTCGTGCTCCTGTTGTTGGGGCTGCTGCAGGAGCGCGTGTTCATGTGCCGGGGAGCTGGCGCGCGAGTCCTCGTCGTCAGTGCCGGTGAATGAGTAGTCACAGCTCGAGCAGTCGACGTCAGAGAACACGTTGTCCATCGCGGTGCACATGGCTGCAGACCTGAGAGACACAAAGAGGAAAAAACACGGTAAGCGACGGGAGAACGCTGTCTGTGGTGGAGGCACGCGCTCCGGGATATGGTGCGCACGCGCTGCAGCTGAGTGAGCGTATTTACCCGTGAGGGATGTGGACGCGCAGGGGAGGAATCAGAGAAGTTTTGCTTGGAGTCCTGCAGATACCGCTGGCTTTGCGTTTCAAACTCGTTGGCACGCGCCCGTCTCGCTCGCGTTCCTCAATCAGCTCGCGTGAGCCGGTGAGCTTGGCACACGACCGGCCTCACTTACCTTATATACCCCGATAAGACAATGCACGCGCCCCCCCGCGCGCCCCCCACTCCTGTGGCATTTTCGTGGAGGATGAATGAATGGGCTGCAGCAGGTCTGCCCCGTGCCGCGCGACTATCTCATTAGCATAATTTATGCCCGTTGTTTGCTCGCGCTCTGGAGCGTGCCTCTAATCACCGCCAGCCAATCGGAGCGCTCGAGCGTTTGCGGAGCCACGCGCACCGAGCAGAGGGCTTTGAGTTTAAAAAAAAAAGCATAGAAAAAAGAAAGAAAGAAAGAGAAAAAGAGAGAAAGAGAGAAAGAAAAAAACTCTGACGGAGAAAGAAAAGAAGAGCATAGCGCCCCAGGCCAGGCACACTGCCTCAGTCTCTCTCTTTCTCTGTCTCTGTATCTGCACCTCTAACCTTTTCTTTCCTTTGGACACAACGCCAGCAAAGTCTCAAAGTCTCAGCACCACCGCAGCTGCTCATTATTAACTGACTATTACTAGTTCAGAAAGTTTGGATCGTGTTAGTGTTTTATATGCATATATATTTACATATTTGTATATGTATAAAGTATATAATACATATCTTGCAATGACTTTGTAACTGTTTTGTAAGGATGCGGTTCTTTTATACACACCAATACACACACACACACACACACACACATTTTCTGCTTCTCCATCAGGGTCGTGGGGCTCTTTTATATATATATATATATATATATATATATATATATATATATATATATATATATATATATATATATATATATAGCTAGATAGATAGATAGATAGATAGATAGATAGATAGATAGAGAGATATATAGATAGCAAACACCCACGTGTTGGTAAACATGTAATTACGTATAATATAAAAAGTATATAAAACCACATTTAATGAGCCATATCCTTACAACACAGTCACAAAGTAATATATAAATCGTTACTATATATGTATATGTGTACTATACACATTATAATAGGTATATCATACTACACATTACTATTAGAGAATGTAAAATAACACATTGCTTATGTAATTGAAACAGGTTCCCGTGAAACAGGTGCTATTATGCTAAGCTTGTTAGACAAAAACAAACAGAGAAAAGCAACAAAAAAAACAAGCAAACATCTACAACAACAACAAGTGTTTGACACTTTGCTAAGCGGGCTTTTAGCGCGTTGGTCAGTGCAGGATGAAAAAACACATTTTGCCACTTTTTTATTACAGAGTTAAAAAAACCCGCGTGTTGGCACAGCGGTGGTGTCAGTTTCTGGACAGACATTTAGACTGTAAGAACGGCAGAGTTTATCTCGTTAACGCTGGTCTGTATTTGGGCTGTGATGGAGAAGAAGACACGGCTTCACTTCATAACCACTTCACGCTAAACTCGCCCAACTGTTGCTCCGAGCTCATTTCTCATCTCAGACTGGAGCAGATGAAGGACTCCGCTAAATCACGCTGCAGCGTCTCTTCAGGTTTATTTAAAGACATCTTTATGGGACAGCCGTACAATTGACCATTAATTATTCCATTTATTCCGCCGCCAGCATCTCGCAGCCCTTTGGAGAGCGGTGGAAGGGGGCAGTGGCGAGGGCCAGTTTGAGGAGAGACCTGCAGGGCCTTTCTCCTTGCGCCATTATGAGGATAGGGAGACAGTCATTTATAAATAATTACACAATGTTTAGAGTCTTCAGGCATGTATAATATATCAAAGCGATTAGAAGGTGAATTGTTCCATTGTGCTCTTCTCCCCTCTCTCCCTTTCAGCTCTCCATTGCCTTGTCCCCCGTCCAAATTCTGCGCCTCTGCGCCTTTTGTCACTCATTTCAACTCACTCTCTCTCTCTCTCTCTCTCTCTCTCTCTCTCTCTCTCTCTCTCTCTCACTCTCTCTCTCTCTCTCTCTCTCTCTCTCTCTCTCTCACACACTCTCTCTCTCTCTCTCTCTCTCTCTCTCTCTCTCTCTCTCTCTCTCTCTCTCTCTCTCCCTTCTTTCTCGGCCCGCGACACTCCAATAGCATTATTCTCATTCAAATAGTCGCAGCGTGAACAAAAGCGTACGTTTGTGGCCTCAAGTGAACCACATCCAAAGCTAAAACATGAAGATGTGGCCGCAGCCTGGAAGAATGACTGACAATCAGTTTTAAAAACATTTCTACTTTCATCTGACCAAAACCCCTCTGTTTTTTTTTCTAAGGACTGAATAGCTTTCTCTTTCTTCCAGGCTGCGCTTTAGGCTATGCTGCGCTACCAGTGCGCTTTTTTATGGTGAGCGCTTTTTTGTGTGTGTTTTAGTGCGGTAGAGATGGATTTTACTATCACAGCACCAACCTGTCAGCCATAACATCAAAGCAGAGAAACAGCTTGAACGCCCATTTGGGTTTTTAGTCCGGGAATTAGGGAGAGAAACGTGGCCTTATTGCTCATATAAAGTGATAAAAAGTAACGGTTTTACAATATGACTTATTTCCATGGAAATGATGGATGGAAAGAGGGGTTTGGTGTAAAAGTGGGCGGTGGGTGAGGGGGGGGGGGGCAAGGGGTGGAAGGGGTGTTTTTTTTGCCCCACAGTTGAGGAGGGTTGCCAAGGAGATTTTGACAGGATTAGGCCCAAGTGCACGGAATCTTATTGCATTTCAATAGCAGGAGCACGTGAGAAAATGAAACAAGCGCATTAGTGAAAGAGGCTCTGAGCTGCTTCTCCACGAGCAAACTTACACCCAGCTCAGCAAAACGAGACTGAGGACTAAGGACACGTATGAAGACGCGAAGGAATCAGTTGTTTTTGTTTACCAACTTTCCAATGTTTCACAGCAGGTGTTTAGATGGTGGTTCTGAACTCTCTCCCTCTCTCCTCCTCGGTGGAGAAGGTGTCTCCTCGTGGCCGGTCTGTTGTCCCTATTGAAGCCTGTCACTGGGGCGTGTGCATGTGTGGGACGCGCTCTTTCTTCTCCCAGAGAATGCTGCTCAATTTATTTCATATCGACCAAAGCAACCAAGAATTAAAATGCAATTTTGCGTTTTTGGCCCAGCATTAATCCGCGGGTATTAACGCGATTACCTCGTGCAAAAGATCTTTGAGTCAGAAAGTCTGATAGAAGTTTTCACATGGTAATCCCCGGAATAATCCCTTCCCCTGGCAGCTCCGGGGCCAGCAGGCCTTTTCTCCCCTTGCAGGACGCAGGCAGGCCAGAATGGGGGCCATTACTTTTCAATGATAATTAATTCCTTACTCCAGTGCCTCAATTGTGGAGAGATGGCACTCCCCACATCAGAAAAGAACACCACATCACCCCCCCCCCTCCCACACACACACACCCACCCACACACACACACACACACACATACACACACACCATGTTTATAAATGTATTAAAAGTAGAAAGTGAAAACAAAAAGCTTTTGGCAACAGCAGAAACAGAAGGCAGCAACTCTGGCGCCAAGTTATTTGTTCAAGTTTGCTACACATTTATTACAAATCTATTATATGTTTATTGAACAACTGAAATGCCTCATAAACGTTTTGGCTACAGTTAGCCTTATTTATTTGTTTGTTTTCTTGTTTGCTTGTTTGTTTCTATTTTGTTTACTTACTTGTTCAGAGTAATGAATTATTTATTACTTTTCTTGCATTATTTGCTCACCTACAAGAAATCTTAATGTACTGTATGAACTATTAAGCAGAAAAGGTGCCGCAAACGGTCTCTTGAGTGCTGCAGAAGAGCCACTGTTATTGATTTTCTAAGGAAATGCGTGACAATTAAAGTTCTTTACCACTTTGAGGGTTCCTCCAAGAACCTTTACATTTTTTATGTGGTGGTTGTCAAAACTTTACAATGTTCTTCACTCGCGCACGCCACTTACAAAAATGGTTCTACAAAGAATCATTCATTGAAAGGTTCTTTAGGAAATAAAAGTGGTTCTTCTATGGCATCCTGCAAAGAAGCCCTTTAGCCACCTTTATTTTAAGAATGTGTGGTAACTAAGCAGTTTAAAAGTTTGATTCAATTCAAAAATGTACTTTAGCTGAAAAAAGCACAGTAAAATTGTACTTCAGAGGAACAAAAGTGCTATTATTCAGCAATCTAAATCTTACAAACAATTCAAATTTACTTTTTATATTACGTAGTAGACTTGAAAGTATATATTATCAATGTATCTCCAAAATGGTAACTTTTTTATAGACTTTATAGAGTTATAGATTTTTATAGTTAGTGTGAAGATACTTTTTTTTCCCCAAGAAATTTTACAGCTTTACTATCCATTCATTGTGAAATTTTCAGTCATTGTAAAGGACAGCCACCATGTTCAAATGATGAAGAAAACCTAAAATAGACAAAAATGGAGATACATGTTTTTCTTTGGACAGCGATGATATTTTATTTCAAAACATAAAAATTTATGACAGAGATGTCAGTTAAAGTTGCCTTTAAGTTACTCCTGATATTTCAGTCATCTACCCACACCTCATATTTTAATGTTTTTCTCACATTTGTATAGAGCAAATTCAGTGCAACTTCTGCTTGCAGCCACATTAAACTGTTCATCTTAGTTAAATTATGCTGCAGATCTTTTCTCTGCATACAGCATTGTGCACAACTCAAGAGATCACACTTCTTTTATTTAATTTCCATTCAAAACGGTCATTAGATCAGATCACATGTACTATGTATATAATAATCCACTTGGATAAAGTGAAAAGATCTGAAAAAAATCCACAAGTGTTTCTGTCCATCCTGCCATCACAAGAAGACAACTTATTGCTATGGGTCTGCAAGGATGCATAGCTGTCAAGAAGCTACCAACTGAGACAAGGAAATGGACAAAAAAGGAGAACAAATCAAACAAAGAAGCTGCTGCTGTTCTCAGAACAATGGACTGACCGTCCCAGAGTCCAGACCTCAACATCATTGAATGTGGGATTACTTGGATTGTGAGAGGTAGAAAGTGTAGCTTCTAGGACTGAACTTTGATGGTGTGGTCACACTACATACTGATTCATTTGATATAAGATTTAGCTGTTAAGACTTAGTTGTCATTTTCTGTTAACCCCCCTGTTATCTTTGGGTCAGTTTGACTCCATTCAGTGTTTTACTTTTCTGAATAAATGATTGACATTGTTGTTTTTGTTTCATATTTAATGGCTTTTCTGAATATGATGGGGACAACTGGATAAATATGAAATCAACATGATATGTTTTCAATGACATGTACACATTTAGCATGCATTGGTGTTTTTTAGGCTGTTTAAGCTGCATATAACATAATAAGTATCAACATTTTACACACATTTGGTTGTTTTTGATGATATTATGGTCACTATAGCAAGCAGCTTTATAATCTTCAAAAAATCTTCCCTCTGGTTTAAGGCCCTAACATACCTCAACCAAACCTGTAGTTGTGTGAGAACCATTGATAGTTCACATGACATGATTGAGGGAGAAGCATAACTCCCACAAGAACTTTCTATTTCCCAGAGTTTTTAATTGCTGGGGTCAAACTTACCCCAAGGATTAAAGATGTTAGTAAATTTGAGGATGACAAGAGGATTCAATATTTGTTTTGTGTTGTTTTTTTCCTGATGCTGAAAAATGGAAAATTAATGTTTTGCCAATTGAGAATTAAATAAGTGATGAGTGATCTCTAATGGCCTTTCACCCAATGACAGCAGGGATAGACTCCAGCACCCCCCACAACCCTGAGGGAGAAGCGGCTTAGAAGATGTGTGTGTGTGTGTGTGTGTGTGTGTGTGTGTGTGTATGTGTGATCTCTAATGTTTGCATAGTGATTTTGCATAGTACTGTATATGTGAAACATAAGTTCAAATCACCTTTTTAAAAAAGAATTTCATTGGAGTAATAATATTAGTAACCCGTTTATAACCCATTTATAACCAATATATAATATTTGAACCACATTTACAGGATTTTCTGAACAGGTGCTATTATTATAATGTTTTGGAATCTCATTACAGGCTATCTAAATGCAAATTTCAGGCTTGTATTGTGAACTGGACACAAAATGTACCAGTTCGTGAACCTTGCACTATCAATCAGATGCCAAAGTTTAAATACAAACCCTACAGCCAGGCATTCACTTGTCTGTGTGTTTTTGTGCAAGTGCATAATTTACCTCTAGTTTACCCTACATTAGTGCTCACAATGAGACCTGTGTCTCTAAAGACTTTATCATTCAGAGTTACCGGGGCAACTACTTGGCAAAATGTGAAGAAGCTTTGCATACGCTATGCCATCGTTAACAGAGGACACATGCACAGCGGCACCCCTGATTAATGATGACTACACACACCTGACCTTGCAGGACGAGCACATGCATTACAGTTGCCTTTCAGCGGCTTTGTGGACTGTAGATGCAGATCCAGCGGCACGTTCTTTACTTCCTGTTTCACTCTCTTTTATTCTCCTGTTTGCTCTGAGCACTGGACTGTTTGCACACTTATCTCATTATTCTATACCAGTGTTGTTTTTTGAAGGTATACTGTGGCATTAAACACACACACACACACACACATACATATACACAAAAAGAGGTTGTAGATATTCATATTCATTTTCAGTTAGATTAGCTGAATTCAGTAAAAGCTGTTGATATAACAAACATTAACAGTATAATATTTTAAGCAAGTAGAATTATTTAGCGATGTCTTGCTAAAAATAGTTTATTTAAAAAAAAAAGAAATGTAAGTAAAGCTCAGTGATACTGCCCAGAAATATAAATAATACAAATGCTGTGAAAGTTTCACAGTTCTGCTGTTCACTCATCAGCCTGTTCAGTCCATATATGACTGTAAGCCACAAAACAGCTTGTTCCCAGTTCTCTGTGACATCACAATAAACAATGCATTTATTCAGTCTACACTAACTAAGCTCCACTCTATACTAAACTCATACGCAGTGTTTAAATGGTCCATTACCTACATTTTTCTGACATATTACACTTTCCTCTACACTGTTAGAAATAAAGGTACTGTGCAGGTACGTTTTCATTCATCAAGGTATGAACAGTGTAAATGTGCCTTCAAAGGTACAACAGTGGTTTCAAGGTCCAGTTGTGAACCTTAAATAAGTTTTTCCCAGGTGAAAAGTACGTATGTGTACCTTTTCATAACCAATTGTCTTAAAACAGAATAAAATAAAAGCCTGGAGACGAGATGGGTTGGGTGGAGTCAGTACAATTTAGAAAGTATAATTTCAATGGATTATGGTACAATTATGATCCCTGACTAAATGTATCTTTGAGGGTTTCATACCTTTTTGTTTCTAGAGTGTCTAAGGGATAAAGAGAGGTTCAAACATAAATAAAAACCAAATTAAACCATGCAAATGTTATACGTGGACCTTACTCTCTCAGAAAAAAGGGTGTGAAACTGTAACTGGGGCAGTCCCTCTCTTGTCACTGGGGTGGTACCCTCAGGGGCACATCTCAGTACCTTTAGTCAGGGAATATAATTGTTCCATAATTTTTGTTGTGGTATCGACTCCACGCACCCCGTCTTGTCCCCAGGCTTTTAACTTTATTGTTTTGTTTTAAAACATTCGGTTATGAAAAGGTACAAATATTGTCATATGCACAGCAGAAACAGGCAGTTACACTGTATAATGAAATTCTTACTTTGCTGTTCCTCCATTCTCCAAATATAATATTAAAATAATCTTAGAATAAATAAAATATATACATTGAAAAAAATAGAAAGAAAAAAATTGAGAATATAAGAATAACACAAACAATAGTAAAATAATAGTAAAAATTACAGTTTTATGTGCAAAGTTGAAAGAAAATTTGTTGCGTGTGCATATGTGCAAGTATGTAGAGCAGCGGTTCATAAAGTGCATGTTGCAAGTAACAGATGTAATCAGTAGTGTTCTGTGCAAGGAACAGATGTAATCAGTAGTGTTCTGTGCAAGTAACAGATGTAAAGAGTAGTGTTCTGGCAGCAGTAGCACAGTGTGTGTAAGTTGCAGTTGCTGAGTGTAAGGTCGGCCAAAAGTGTGGGAGGGGGGAAGAGTTAATGAGTGAGGTGTTCACAAGCCTGATGGCCTGTGAATAGTAACTGTTGGTCAGTCTTGTAGTCCTGGTCTTCACACTCCTGTATGTGTACTTTTCCACCAGAAAAAAAAAAATTTAAGATAGACAATAAGACCTTAACACCACTGTTGCTACTTGGTACAATTCAATTGGTACAATTTAATTGTCTGTATCTTAATGAATGAAAAATGTACCTGCACAAGACCTTTATTCCTAATAGTGGAGATAAACAGACTGCTACTGCACCTTTAAGACTTATATATGTAAATGACCTCTGCTCTGATGGGCTGCCCCATTGTAGTTTATCCAAAATGCAGTCTGAGCCAAAGCCTTCAGTAGGATGGCAGAGTGAATGGGCAGGGCTAAACTGCTTTAGGCTGACTAGGCGGTTATATGTAAATGAATTGTTTTTTGAGACAACATAACAAACAATTGAAAATAGACTGTTTTTGCAGCTTAGTTTCACTATATGGACTGTGTAACAGTGTGGTGTATGGGCTATTTTAAAACTTACATACTAAATCAAACTCTTTCGTTTAAAAAAGTTTGATTTAGTATGTAAGTTTTAAAACTTACTGCTTTAATGAGGCAGCCAGTCAGATCAGAGCTCATTTACATATATCAGTCTTAACAGCACAGTAGCAAGAATAGTCTGCTTAATTCTAAGGAATGAAGAAAGGTTAGAAAATGGTCATTTCAAAATGAAAATGTTTTAATGTTTTTGGTGCATAATACCACACAGATGGAGTGAGGGAAAAAATAAAAGGCAAGAAAAGTGTATGATTTGGCCTCCTTTTTGTGTGCTGCAATATTTATGAATTAACCTAATTAACCTAAGTTAAAATTCATTTGTAAACATTTTTAAAGTAAACTCATCATGTTACAGCTTGCATTGCAGCATTTACACTGTTGTTTGTTTGCACCAGAACCAAGACATGTTCAATTATTGACCTTCGATGGTTTTCAGAAAGGTTCTTTGCGTTTTGAGGTAATTAAATGATCTTCATGTTGAATGTTTGTGCATACGAAGAAGATTACTAATTTACATAAAGTTTTCAAAACAATGACATACAATTTCCTAAAGAGAATACATTACATACTGGTACATGGTAAATGTCTTAACACCAAGTCTGCAGAGGACACACATACCATCAACTGCAACATTTAAAAGGTAACTGTATTTGACACCCATTGCATCTTTTATGCTGTAGATCATTTTTATTTATGTGTAGTTTATTTTTTGCTATACTTGAAGTCTGTTTTGCACCATAAGAGAGTCCTTGCACATACTGGCAATGTCTAATTATGATAACTATTATCTTTTTACTGCCTTCATGTCTTCATTTGGTGCCCACTTTGAGAGCTACCCGAGGCATGGGCTTGGGCAGTGGCATCACTTGTAGGTGCTCAAACAAGCCATATGGTTTGGAGTGTGATAACTTGAAGCTGTAGCCAACAATGGAATAATTGAGAAGGGGAAGAGGCCTGAGCTTGACTCGGTAAAGCTGCAAAAACTCCCTCTTTCACTCTAATGAAGCTGTTGTCTGGAGATTCTGTGTGGGGTTGGGAGGATGGTGGTGGACGTGATTTGTCATACAATCTGAATCTTTAGGAGGGCCGGAGAAAGACCTCCTCTCCATATGTCTGCTTATTTTGCATCTGAAAGCTACGGGTGGAGATGGGGGTAGAGAAGGGGAAGGAAAGGAGTGAATTGAGGCACTGGACCAGGATCTCTCTTTCTGTTGGTGTTCAGGCAAAACAAACCCACATCAGACAGATTTTAGTCTGAAAGTCAAGAAAATTAGACAGATAATCTTGGTAACTTTATATGTACAGTGTAGGATTACATGTTTTGTGCATTTTGGGTACATTGTGGAGTTTTTAAGTGAATTCTTGAGGTTATAAGTACAAGTAAATACTGCAAATGGCCCTGAGAATAATCAAATTCACATAGACTTGGTTCTGTAATAGTTGGAAAAGTGTGGAAGAGGTGGGTTTTGTTCCAGATTAATAATTGGTCATTGCTAAATTAATAATTAGCATAATTTGCCCACAAGTGAATCACTTAAAAAAGGTTTTGCAGTGCAATACGATGCAATAATAAAGAAAAAAAGAATGAGGAATTGTAGAAAAGGCACATGGACATGATTATGATCAGTGTTGTTGGTAGAGTTGTTTTTATTATTGTTATTGTTATTGTTATTATTATTTTTAAAACAAAAACAACAGCAACAAAACATCACTGGCCTCCTCAACGGATGAAAACACGCATTATCCTTTAAAGAATAACAGCATACACATGCTAGACCAAACCAATCCTTCAGCAAAACAAGAGCCACTTGAAAGAATGCGGCTGGACAATAAGGAGCTCGGAAACAATGGCAGCACTTCTGCATTAGGTGTCGCTAGTAGAGAACTTAGACCACCATGTAATGAAAGAGCACTGGCAAACTATACAAGTGCAATTATGCCAGGACAATAGCTGTAGTGCTTCCCCCGAGTTAGTGGCCATACTACTGCACACTGGAATGGTAATAGTCACCCAGCATAATGCAATGCCTTTCAGAACAGGTGTGAAAGAGAAGAGTGGAGTGGTTACACTCACTGAAGCTGCAGTAGGTGCATGGATGGTCTTGAAGAAATGGCTCTTTTTCATTTTACCTTCATCCTTTTTAAATTTCTGTGGTATTAAAATGTTCTTCACAATGTAAGCAAATGGCTTAAAACACTTATTTTGTAGCAAGTAGATTTATCCTTGTAGAAACACAATATAGTATCGGCATAACACAAATAAACATAAATACACTAAAGGTAACACAGATTTCTTGTTTCCAAAGAGAAGTTATGAGGTGGAAGAACACAGGTTTGGTTCCAGATGTGTCCTCGACGCCTCCAGCTATTGCACAGATTAGGTAAATTCCATCAGCAGCACTCCTGATATCATTTAACGAAGGGTTGTTTACACAAACCAGGCTTTGGAGGATAAGGAAAGATGTGGAAATGGTTTAAAGAACACATATGTAGTACCACTACTTATCATATGAATATCTAAATGATTGACTCTTGAAAAGGTGGTTCTTCAGGGCTTTAGTAAAGGCAATGGTTTTATTTAGAACCAAGAGTGCTATGCAGAATTTTATGCTTAAATGGATCTTTGAATGGTGAAACGGTTCTTCAGATTGATAGAGAATGTGTTGTATACGGTTCTAAAGAGAATCTTTTATAAAAAAAAAAGCTATCTAGCGCCAAAACTGGTTCTTCTCTTGTTACTATGTCAAGCTTTGTAACAACAGCAGAACCATTTTTGGTGCTATATAGAACCACTTTCAAAAAAGTGGTGTGCAGAACCATGCACAACAAGGTCTCCATCAACCTGAAGAACTATTTCAGCACGCAAAGAACCATTTAAGAAGTCATGGCTCTAAACAGAACTCCTGCCTTTACTAAAGAACTCTAAAAGAGCTATCATTTAAAGAATGTAATATTGGTATTTTCTATATCTTTTTTCAGAGTAAACAAAAGTTTACTGCTTTTTAAATATAGCTTTCTTGGGTGCCTAAACTTTTGCACAGTGCTGTATATTCTAAAATATATAAGTACTGTTGGATGATGACTATAACAATTGTGGAGTTGGGGGTAGAAAGAAGCTTTAGATCATTTAAAACTTAGGAAAATTTGAAATATATGCTATAATTGCTCTTGTCAGACTGTTGGTTTAAACTGTGTGCATGATGTAACAGTTGCGATGAACTCTTTATTACACCCATCTACACAGTGTACCATCAGATTAAATATATAAATGATTAAAGACAGCACTGCAGACAAGATGATATCAAAGCAGGTATATTTTGGGGTCCTTCAGCATGAATAAGTTTCACAAACCTGAAATTTCTAAGGATTAGTTTCATTTTTATTTATTTTCTAGACAAATACCCTAAAAGACAAGCACACCTTCTGCTGAGGCTGCAACACAAAACCTAGCAGGGAAATCAGTGGCGAGAGGGTTTGGGTTGGGTTAATTGCGAGGCTGTGTCTGCAGTAAGGGCCGTGAACTTGTGGCTGTGGAGACATCTGCATACATTCTCTCAGCCTGCCTCTTCTGATATCAAGGTTAATGATATGAGCGCCAGCAGCTCCACAAGAATGCACTGCAGAGAGAACGAGGAAGTCCCCAAGGACCTTCATCAGTTAGGACGACTCTTTCTGATGCAAACACCATGCACTGCGCTCTGATATTTGTGGACATCTGCCCAGGCTCATCAGCATGCATGGCCTCGGTTTGGGGGTATCTGACCTGCCCAAGCAACAATGGCCAGGCAGTCTGATCTATGGCACACCGCTGCTTCTGCCTTTATACTGCAGTCAAAGAAGAGCTTTTAAAAACAGGCCTTTAAAGCTACAGAAACTGCTACAGAGCAACTAAGAGGGGCTACAGCAACTAAACACATTTCCTGTTCTTTCTTGGACCCTTTCTTGCATTGCCACATGTAATTTTTCTTTGTCATTGGCTTTCAGCATGTCTTACCACAGAGGAGAGTCTGGGGTGAGGGCGAGAGCAGGCTGCAGAGAGGCCCTGCTTAAACAGAGCTGGGGATACATTTACAACATGAGCTTGCCAAGTTGATGGTTATGGTGACTGGAATTACATGGGCTTAAAATCAGGAATTGCTAAAGCAACATTAAGCTATCCCAGGATTAAGTAAGCAAGACAGTAAGCAGTACACAGGATACAATTTTGTTTCTGGATGAAGAACTGATCTGCAGGTTACAACAATTCCTGATCTGGGCTTTGAAGAGATCCACCTCTTCTTCTTTAGATCTGTACCTTGCTTACTATGAATGTATTAAATTGTCTGTACTCTCCTCTTAGCATTTAAAAAGCAACTGGTGGTATTTTTTAAAGTCATATTAAGTACAACTATGTCTCTCAAATTTTTTACACATCAAGAATCAGCCAAACCATTCATATTATCAAATATAAAATAAAAAAATGAGAACACTAAAGGAAAGATGGTATCCTAAAGCATTTTGGTGGATCAGGCTAAATGATATAAGAGATTTTAATTATGAAACAGTTTACAGAGTAAACGCATTAAAAGAATAAAATGCTTTCTTTTAAGTTGCTAAATAAATGTGCAATTATCTCGCAGCATAAATCAAACATCAAGCTAACAAAATTATTAAAATTTCGAACCAGTTTTATTAACAGTGTTTGTGGATTTAAAGTTGAAACATTTTAGCCTATTTAGCCTATTAGCCTAATTAAAATTTATCTGGAAAATAAACTTTTACTTCTTTATATATATATATACTGACCCCTGGTGGCTATATTAAATTACTAAAGTTCAAACTTTCTATCAATAATAAATCCACAAATCGCATATGTAACACGTAAAATAACTGAATTATTTCCAGAAATCTTATATACAGATAGCACTACAGACACACATTAATATTTTGTTATTAAATAAGAGAATGTGTGCGATTGTAAAGTAAGAGTTGCAGGACTAATGACGCAAATTATTTCAGGTAAGAAAGTAAAACATTTCTACATTGTAAGGAACACGTTTTATTTGAATGTTGAGCTTGTGCATTTTATTTAATGATTTTAAATGATGCGAACGTTATTTTGTGTTAACGGTTAACAACTCTTATTTTGAAAACGCATTTACCCGGATGTAAGTCAGCTTTATTCGGCGCTAACGCTTCTGGCTCAGAAAGCATTTCAGTCACTCAGTCTTTTTGATAATAATATTAATTATACGCGGCTGAAAACCGCACCGCTAGAGATGTTTTATCATGTAAGTTGATCTTTTATACGTTCTGCATGATTAGCTAGGTTAACGTAATTTCAGAGTTAAACTGCTAAGCTAGTGAATGTGGCGGTGTTGCTAGTAGCCAGTTTGATAGGTTAGCTAAGCTAGGATAGCGTTGTGAGGCTTTGATACACAAAGTTGGGTTCGAGGTCTGGTTGTCGAGTGTAATTCAAACATTGGAAATTTTGGAAATTGATATTCCCTTCACCACACTTCTGTAAGGATATACTGATGTTTATAAACATCTAGCTAAGTGCCTAGCTAAACTTAGTGTCTAGCAAATATGAAGTCACCTACCTAGCTGGACAGGAACCTGTTTTAATAGCATGCAGTCAGTTATGTTACATTTTGTAATCGTAATGAAACGTTATAGTCTTCGCAATGATTGGTGTATTAACTTTTAGGTTGTGGGTTTTTAATGTGATTGTTATAATAAAGCTGTGCCATGTGATCTACATAAACATTTGTTTCAGATCTCTCTGGAGCATGAAATTCTTCTCCATCCTCGCTACTTTGGCCCAAACCTTCTGAACACAGTCAAACAGAAGCTGTTCACAGAGGTGGAAGGCACATGCACAGGAAAGTAAGTCCAAGAGCATTGTAACAACTTTAATCACAAACTTTGTCAATAAACGTCCGCATGTCAATGACCTGTGATCTTTTTAATTTCGTTCTAGATATGGCTTTGTCATTGCTGTGACCACTATTGATAATATAGGAGCAGGTGTTATACAGCCTGGCAGGGGTTTTGTGTTGTATCCTGTCAAATACAAGGCCATTGTATTCCGGCCTTTCAAAGGGGAGGTAGTGGATGCAGTTGTCACTCAGGTTAACAAGGTATGAAATCAGCTTGTCTTTCTAATTTGCTCGTTTCATCCTTTGTTTCTCACCAGATATTTTGTGTTTTGAGTTTGTTTGGTTTGTTCTTTCTGTAGGTTCTTAATTGTATGTTTTTGTATGGTTTGCATTTTTGGAAGTGTCTTGCAAAAAGTTTTTCCTAAGACATTTTTTGCTTGGTTTATTACAGGTTGGATTGTTTACAGAAATTGGGCCAATGTCATGTTTTATCTCACGTCATGTAAGTTGATCAATATTATTGTCCCTATCACATGTAAGTTCATATCACTGTCTAAATTAACATGTCCTTTACTTCTATGAATGAAATAGTCATAGCTATGTATACCATGACTGTATACCAGACTCATGACAGATGTAATGGATACTACCATAGCATATGCTGCTTTCAAGTGTTCCTTAGAAGCTGACACACCCCCAACTCTGAAATTCGGGGTCTCATAAAAAATCTTTTCCATTGGTAAATACAACATTGTGGTGGTGCTCATCTCATAAATACAGTATTTCCTTCACAAATTGCTTGTTGAAAACAGGAATAGATAATTGGTGCCATACAAATGACAACAGAACAGTCTAGATCAAAGGTGTCCAATCTTGTCCACAAAGGACCAGTGTGGTTGTAGGTTTTCTTTTCAACAAAGCAGTTATTTGAAGACTGAGCAATTGATTAAACTAACAGAATCAGGTGTTCTTCTGCTCATTTGAAATGAAAACCTGCAGCCATTTGTGGATATGATTGGATACCATTGGTCTAAATGATTGAAAAATGGACCATATTTTACTCAAAGGTTGTGATAAAGTTTTCTACATGGTTCTTGGAAAAAAAACTTTAATTGGTGTACACCTTTTACATTTACATTACAAATGTTGAAAATGTTCTTAACTCACACATTTCACAAACTGTTTCCATTGAAAGGTTCTTTAGAGAACAAAAAGTTGTTGTTCTGTGGAATCACCCCACAAAAACCCTTTTGGGTTCCATTTGGCACCTTTATTTTGAAGCATGTTGAAGGCCAAACACAGTTTCTGTTTGTAAATTTAGTAGAGGATTTTTAAAGGATTTACCATCAGCCACTTTTAAAAGCACCAAATAAGACCTAGTATTCTGTTTTAATAATGTGTCCATTGCACAGCTACGATGAAGTTCAATTTTCAGCTCAACATGGAAATTTCAGCTATTCTGTTGCTACATGCCAGACATGAATTAACCCTAGCCTTAGCCTAAATTGCAGTGCAAATGATGACTCTCCATTTACAAAATTGCTTTTATTTTGCTTTAGGCTTAATCTGGGCCTGGAAAATTGACTCTGCAAATCATATCTTTCAGTCTGCTGGTGGTTTTGAACATTTTATTTTTGTTCCTTCTTTGTCTAGTCTATACCCTCAGAAATGGAATTTGACCCAAACTCCAATCCTCCTTGCTACAAGACAGTGGATGAGGTGAAATGATCTAGTGAACATTCATACTTTTAGAGGTTTTACTAGCAATCAATGATTTTGTTACTTTTGTATATTTGATTTACATATTTATTTCACACCATTTCCTCTACAGGACATTGTTATCCAACAGGACGATGAAATTCGATTGAAGATTGTGGGTACTCGGGTGGACAAGAATGATATTGTAAGTGTGATTAAAAATGGGATTAATAATCTAATATTTTGGTGCATTCCATGACTACATTATTATTGATTAAAATGTTTTGCTTTCATATAGCAGTCTTTTTTCTAATTTGTATGTATTTATATATGTTTCTAGTTTGCTATTGGATCTCTCATGGATGACTACCTGGGTAAGTATTTTTGACAGCGTGTTGTAATGTTACTACTTAAATCCAGTTATGCAGTGGAAGAAAAAATATCTTGGTCTTCTGTTTATTTACTAAATAGCTTTGCATCATAAGCTTCCTGAGAGTGCATTTGCTGGTGAATATTCAGATTTTTTCCCCCAAAAGGGCACTTTTAATTGACATTTTTCTTTTTTTCTTTTCAGGTCTTGTTAGCTGAGAACCAAAGGACTTAAATTTGTGGTCATCTTTAGACATTTTTGTACATAGTATTTTCCCTCTATTACATGTACCAGTGTAATTAAAATATATGTCCCCTACGACTTTTTGTTGTATTTTTCTGTGCAGACAGATTTATTATAATTTTCATTGTGTTGTAACTTCAAGTGAATTGTGGACTAAATATAAGCAAAGTCTTTGGATGGCCTGCTTACGAGAGTAGCAGGTCCATGCATTCAGCTGGTAAGCTATTTATAACTGATCAATATGAAGATGAGTGAAATTTGATCAGAAGTTAAGAACTGTTGTCAATCTATTTGACTGTCATTTGGCCTATTTAGGAAAGCTTACTCATTGAGTTATTAAAGGGAAATTCCACATGAGCTTGCTGTGTAATTCTGTCACGGAGGTATAAACAAAGTCGTTTGGAGAGGTTTGATGTGAAATGGTTCATTGTAGTTAAATTTCAGAAATCTTTAGTTGTAATGGGAACCAGAGGTCATGTCTGCAAATATAACAATTTTATTTACTACCCAGAGGGACGGGTGCACCTAAACTGTACCTCAGAACTGTCATAAAACAATGTTTTAGGTATCCAGTAACACTGATAACCATTCCACGCAATAACTTTCTGTGAATTAGCTTTTAGGCACAATAATAGTTCTTATCACAAATGCTGAGCAATTTCTCTAGAATGATGCTTCTCACATCAAAGTACTTTGAATGATATTGTTTACATATTATTGAGTGAATAATCCAAAAATTTAGAAAAATGGATGAAACTTCACTTTGAATCCCAGAAGGTGGCCATAATTTGTCAGCTTAGTGCTGAGTGGTGTGTTTTTTTTTTTTTTTTTTTTTTTTTATTAAGCATTTTCTGTGTTTTCAAGAAACTAGCCTGGTAGTTGTGTATTCTTAATTTCACTCTCCAGTAGCAAAATCAGAATTTGAAAAGACATTTTGGTATATGTTTTTAAATAAATCTTGTGAAAGCAATGATTACTTATGCTGTATGAATTTCTTGCATGTCAGTTTATTTAAATGGGAATAAACAACAGTGAAGCCAAGTTTACTTAAAGAAGTAAAATACACTGTAACTGGCTAGTAAATGGGATAGAAATACATTCACCTGTGAGAACAGGTTGAAAGTGCAGCAAATGTCACTGGTCTACTTAGTAAAGGCACAACAGCATAAAAGTTCAGTGGTCACCAGCCAGCCCCCTTCCCCCAGCAGCACATCCAGCCAATCACTTTCTTCTACGGCAGGTGTGACAGATTGTGGTTGGAAGTTCTGCAGAATGGTAGACCTCCAGGATGAGGGGCGTATTTCACAAAGCAGAATTTCTCAGTTTAGCCAGATAATTTAAACCTACAGTCAAACCTGTCCACATAAGAAAAGAGCTGAGGGACATTCTTATTGGACAGCCCTCAGCTCTGGACTTCAGTGATAATCCTGCTTTGTGAAATTCTCCCCAGGGGCCACTGCTTTATAATTTAACACAGATTTATAATTATCAGCCACATTTAACATCAAACGACTGCATAAAAATAAACATTATTCTTACAGAAATAATATGTTTGTTCCTTTAAGGAAAACACACTTAAAAATATATGTACATATTACAAACCATGCATATTTTGAAAAAATGCCATGTATTAAAATAACACAATTCCACGTGTGCATATATTTAATATTTTGACATTTAAATACTCCTGTCATATGTGTCAATAATGATTCATGTTAAGTGATACTTTATTAATCCCACAAACGGGGAAATTCCACCTCCGCATTTAACCACATACACACTAGTGAGTACACACACACACACACACACACACACACAAGGGGGCAGTGAGCAGACTTGCCCGGTGGGCAGCCCTATCCACGGCGCCCGGGGAGCAATTGGGTGTTAGGTGTCTTGCTCAAGGACATCTCAGTCATGGGCTGTCAGCACTGGGGATTGAACCGGCGACCTTCTGGTCACAGGGCCAGTTCCCTAACCTCCAGCCCACGACTGCCCCGTATTTATGTAAATGTATTTATCCCGTATCATTTAAAACATTTACATCAGACAATCAGGCATAACATTATGACCACCTCCTTGTTTCTACAGTCATTGTCCATTTTATCAGCTCCACTTACTGTATAGATGCACTCTGTAGTTCTACAGTTACAGACTGCAGTCCATCTGTTTCCCTGCATACTTTGTTAGCCCCATTTTACCCAGTTCTTCAATGCCCGGACCCCCACAGGACCACCACAAACAGGTCTAAATTGGATGGTGGATGATTCTCAGCACTGCAGTGACACGTGGTGCTGGTGCGAGTGGATCAGACACAGCAGTGCTGCTGGAGTTCTTAACCACCTCAGTGTCACCGCCGAACAGAGAGTAGCCCTATGAGAGTCCATGAGACTGAGCCATCATCTCTGACTTCCCATCTACAAGGCGGACCAACAAGACAGGAGTGTCTGGTAGAGTGGACAGTGAGTCGACGGCACTGCTGTGTCTGATCTACTCGCACCAGAGCAACAAACACTAACACACCACCACCACCACCACCATCACGTCAGCATGTTTTCCTCCAAATGGGAACATGTTAGCAACTGTGCCGTCAGGTTTCCACAGTCCAGCGGCCATCAGCTGCGGGCAAAACACGACACTGACGTTGTACAGCATTACTGTTCGCAGTGCAGCACGGTGCTTCATATTTGATCACCACTGAGAGGAGGACAACGCTCCGCTCTGAGACGCGCCGATCCTGCTCCTGCAGCAACGCCATGAACACGCCCTCTGGCGGAGCTGTGTGGCGCAGTATTTCTGCGACGTGCCTCCTCTATACGACAGCAGCGTGCGCCCCCGTTCCTTCTTTCTCTCGTCCTGAAGATGGCGGCAGGGGTGAGTAAGATGGAAGAAGACCTGATCTTTCACCCTAGTCTCACATCTGTCGTTGTAATCCGCCTTTTATCACATCCATCCTCGTTGTCACTGTGTTTATTCCTTAATAATGTGGTTTTGTGATTCGTATTCGAGCCATCGGGCTGTTTATTTGGCTGTAAAGCAAACCGCCAGCCTTTATTTTGAATGAGCAGCTGGGAGAAAGTGGGAGCAGCACTGAGCGCCTCGGTTGTGCCACGTTTTACGTTTCGGAGTAACGGGAGGCTCATGTCTACTCTGATAAGCACTCCGTGTACATTTTCGGAGGCTTTTCAATGTAATAACAGTCTTAATTCGAGATAAAGTGCAATGCCTGTGCTTCATTAACGGCTGGCTAAGCTAAGCTAGCTGGGTTAACCTACCGCTGGCCTGGGTAATGTAAGAAGCCGCTGGCTCTATGTGGTCAGCCAGCTACTAGCTCGTAGCCGGCGTTCACTTTCCCAGATGGCTCCTTTTGTTGTACACCTCCAACTAAATTACTCTGAATAAATGTGAGACCTTTTCAGCTCCTTTCGAGATGCTCTTTGTCCCTGTATAGTTAGTTAGTGTTGGTATGTGTTCGTTTTTAGCTCAGTTTACTCAAGTTTCAGAGTACCTGGGTTCTTTTGCAGCTGTTCGGCTTTATAAAGCAAGATAGAAGCAAGCAATTATCTTGCTTAGCTGTGCGTTTAGGTCTTTTCGGACAAGTCTGTGCTTGTGCTAGTTTATCTGTTGGTGGGAAATTGGTGTCTGTTTCAGGGAAAATGCAGCATCATGATCTGCAAGGGACCCATGATGGACCTCAGCAGTTTCTGCTGCTAGAGTTGGCGCAGTAGCCCTTTTCTGATATGAGATATTGAACCCTTGAGTCTCAGCCAGTATAGAGATATTTTACAGGACTGGATTGGATTCCACAAATATATGATTTTCTGCCACTATTGGACGGATACTATACCCATTGATGTTGATGCACCATCTCTAATTTCTGTATAACCAAGCCTTTCTGTTTCATACTGTAACTGGAATTGTGATCAATATTTCTAATAGTGTGGTATAAAGCTCACATGCTGATCATGTTTTCCACAGACTCTCTACACATACGCAGAGAACTGGAGGGCCTACAAGGCTCAAATTGCAGCCCAGTACAGTGGGGCTCGTCTGAAGGTGGCGAGCTCCCCCCCTGCCTTCACCTTTGGGCAGACAAACCGCTCCCCTGCTTTTCTTAGCAACTTTCCCTTGGGCAAGGTTGGTGGCTAGTTCATCCCTCCTTTTTTCCATTCATTTATCTCTGGATTTGTTTCCTCTTGTAAATGTTGTGTTCACTGCTAGCTTCCCTTCTCTTTAGGTTCCAGCTTACCAGGGTGATGATGGCTTCTGTCTGTTCGAGAGCAATGCCATTGCTCATTATTGTAAGAATCATCTTTGTTTTTGGATGGAAACACATGTTGATTGCTTAATGCTGCATTCATGCCTTTTTATTTAAAACATTTTTATTGGTGTGAGTTACTCTATACTGCAAAAATATTGTAAATGGCAAGTATGTATTCAAATACTTTTTTCTTTTTTTAAATTCTTTTTCGGATAGTGAGCAATGATGCCCTCCGAGGCAGCACTCCTCAAACCAGTGCCCAGGTCCTGCAGTGGGTCAGCTTCGCTGACTCTGAGGTCATCCCTCCAGCCAGTGCCTGGGTCTTCCCAACCTTGGGCATTATGCAGTTCAACAAACAGGTCCGTAGGTTGGCCACAGTGTATTGATGTCTGGGTCAGATAGGTTTTGCTTTGTGAGTCTTGTACTTATTTTATAATCGTGATGCTCTCTCTCCAGGCTACAGAGCAGGCCAAGGAGGAGGTGAAGCGTGTGCTCGCTGTTCTGAACCAGCACTTAAACACCCGCACTTTTTTGGTTGAGGAGAGAGTTAGTCTGGCTGACATCACAGTGGTGTGCTCTCTGCTCTGGCTCTACAAGCAGGTGAGTTACATATAATGCTTTTATTAAAATAATTAAGGTATGTTTGGTAATCACAGATATTATTTGGTCTGTTAATGCTCTTCCTTCAAACGCCCCTTGTGCACCTTTTCTCTGTATTACTTGAAGTCAACCTGAGATCAAAATGGACTCTAGTTTTGTTAGTTCATGTCCTTGGTCACATTACGTACAGTCCGTTGTCATCATTGGAAAGACAATTCTTGTTTTGCCGTAGTCTTTGATCGAAGTGTAGTGACTTCTGCTTGCCTCTAAATGGCCTCAAACGTTTGATTGGGTCAACATGTTGCAGCGGGCAGGTAAAAGAAACATACCAACTGATATCTTGCCATCACTCTCACCAGTAATGGAGCAGAAACACTTCTGCTCCTGGCTGCATGTACATGCATGTTGATAGATGACATCCTTTGTTCTCCTTAATTAATGCTCTGTTTCTGTTTTGAGTTGTAAAATAATCACATTGGTTGATTTGATTAAGCTTGTTTATGCTGAAAATCCATGTTCATGTTAATAGGACTAAAGTAGTTCAAACACCTGGCACTATTTGTGCTGTTTTTCTGAAGTTCTCCGCCACACTGGGCGGAGATGCTATAAGGAGGGTTAGCTGATGATGCAGCAAAAAACACACACAGTCCATCTCTTTCTCAAATGGGTAATTACTCTTGTACACAGATTTATATAACTTCTTTTTGTCTTGAAGTCTTTTTCCCTTGCTTTTGCTGTGAAAGTAAGAACACCAGGCAACTCTGATGTTAATAGGCTAGCCTGATAACCAGCTCTTCACCTCACCTGTGTCGTAAAAAGAATGCAGGTTAATGAAGCTTTCAACAGTTAATGTATCATGTTTCAGAAACTACAGAAAAGACGCACCAAAATCTGATTTTCTTTTGCCTTTTCTGCAAAATGAACATACTGCAAGACTGTCAGAGTCTGACTTTAATCTGAAATGCACACTTCACAATCCATTTCTGAAGAATGTCCCATGCAGTTATTTCCTGATGGAAGTCAAAGTTTTGCTTGGTAAGGCATCGTACATTAAGGAACAAAAATGTGTTCTGATTGCTGATTCATGTTGTTAATCTGTATACAACTCTACAAATGAAAGGACAAAATATAATGTAAAAGTGAAAAATAAGCAACTACTTGACTATGTATTTAGATGAACCATTCTGAGTTTATTAGGTTGAGTCAAGTTTGTCACAGGTCTATAAAGTGTTAAACCTCAGCCGTTGCTATAAAATGTATTTCTGGGTGGAGCATGGATACTTTAATTGGGAGTATGTTTGAACATGTCAGTGTACACTGCTCAAAAAAATAAAGGGAACTCAAACACAATATAACTCCAAGTAAATCAAACTTCTGTGAAATCAAACTGTCCGCTTAGGAATCAACACTGGTTGACAATCAATTTCACAGCTGTTGTGTGAATGGAATAGACAACAGGTGGAAATTATTGGCAACTAGCAAGACACTCAATAAAGGAGAGGTTCTGCAGGTGGGGACCACAGACCACTTCTCAGTACCTTTCTGCTTTCTGGCTGATGTTTTGGTCACTTTTGAATGTTGGTGGTGCTTTCACACTCGTGGTAGCATGAGACGGACTCTACAACCCACACAAGTGGCTCAGGTAGTGCAGCTCATCCAGGATGGCACATCAATGCGAGCTGTGGCAAGAAGGTTTGCTGTGTCTGTCAGCGTAGTGTCCAGAGGCTGGAGGTGCTACCAGGGGACAGGCCAGTACACCAGGAGACGTGGAGGAGGCCGTAGGAGGGCAACAACCCAGCAGCAGGACCGTTACCTCCGCCTTTGTGCAAGGAGGAACAGGAGGAGCGCTGCCAGAGCCCTGCAAAATGACCTCCAGCAGGCCACAAATGTGCATGTGTCTGCACAAACGGTTAGAAACCCGACTCCATGAGGATGGTATGAGGGCCCGACGTCCACAGATGGGGGTTGTGCTCACAGCCCAACACCGTGCAGGATGCTTGGCATTTGCCAGAGAACACCAGGATTGGCAAATTCGCCACTGGCGCCCTGTGCTCTTCACAGATGAAAGCAGGTTCACACTGAGCACATGTGACAGACCTGACAGAGTCTGGAGACACCGTGGAGAGCAATCTGCTGTCTGCAACATCCTTCAGCATGACCGGTTTGGCAGTGGGTCAGTAATGGTGTGGGGTGACATTTCTTTGGAGGTAGCCTGACTGCCATTAGGTACCGAGATGAGCTCCTCAGACCCCTTGTGAGACCATATGCTGGTGCGGTTGGCCCTGGGTTCCTCCTAATGCAGGACCATGCTAGACCTCATGTGGCTGAAGTGTGTCAGCAGTTCCTGCAAGATGAAGGCATTGAAGCTATGGACTGGCCCACCCGTTCCCCAGACCTGAATCCGACTGAGCACATCTGGGACATCATGGCTCGCTCCATCCACCAACGTCACGTTGCACCACAGACTGTCCAGGAGTTGGCAGATGCTTTAGTCCAGGTCTGGGAGGAGATCCCTCAGGAGACCATTCGCCACCTCATCAGGAGCATGCCCAGGCGTTGTAGGGAGGTCATACAGGCATGTGGAGGCCACACACAACACTGAGCCTCATTTTGACTTGTTTTAAGGGCATTACATCAAAGTTGGATCAGCCTGTAGTGTTTTTCCACTTTAATTTTGTGTGTGACTCCAAATCCAGGCCTCCATTGGTTAATAAATTTGGTTTCCATTGATGATTTTTGTGTGATTTTGTCAGCACATTCAACTTTGTACAGAACAAAGTATTCAATGAGAATATTCAGATCTAGGATGTGTTATTTGAGTGTTCCCTTTGTTTTTTTTGAGCAGTGTAATATAGAAACGTCATCCTGAAGGAAGTTGCAGGGTTGCAGCAGCAACAAAAGGGTGTGTGTGTGTGTGGGGGAAAAACATAAAAATTAGCAAGTTACCAAAAAGAAATGAAGATTAACAACTGTGTGCTCAAAGGAAAAGTTGTGAACAGCAGAAATTGCTTACCGACATAGTACAGTGATGAGACTGATGGCATTGAAATTTTACAGTTTTATATTAATGACCTTGAGTAAAGACAATTGTGGTGTTCATGAAGTTACAATAGTGTCTTAATACAGGGTTCTATGACGTTTTTGCTAGTGATTTGTAATAACGGCACAAAATCTGAACACATACTTAATAGGAGCTTTTGTTCCCTTTTGTATTATCAGAAATATGTAACTGATGGCATTACAGTTCTACAATCTCCCCAAGTTCGGGGAAGATAAACATCGAGACCATTCTCTGTACTGGCACCCAAGTGGTGGAACAAACTCCCGCTGGCTGTCTGTACAGCAGAGTTTCTTGCCATCTTCAAACGCAGACTGAAGACGCATCACTTTATACAGCACTTAAATAAGCACTGAATTAAGTATTGATTGTCATGTAATGTACTGCGCTTATGTGTTGTATTTTTATTGTATTGCGCTGTTCTGTGTTCAACTCTGTTCCTTTCTCTCTGGGTATCAACAGTGACTTTTTCTTAGCAGTATCTGAGCTCAGGACTGGCTTTCTCTCTAACCTATTGGGCACTAGGAAAGATAATTTCTCTAGATAGACAAAGCACTTCTTGTAAGTCGCTCTGGATAAGAGCATCTGCTAAATGCTGTAAATGCAATGTAATTAACTGTAGAGCTTGGCAGTGGCCACTGCATTGCAATTAAATTTACAAACGTCTTAGTTCTGATTTGCTTGAGCCTTGTATTTGTTAGGTATAACCAGTGTTTGTGTATATTAGGAGAGACAAATTGTCATTATTTTTTTATCCATTCAATTTGTTGAGATTTATAGACAAAGCAGTACCAAATATCCTCATGCAAAGAGTGCTTAGTTATCCATTTTAGCCCTTTTGAATATTTGTTACCACCTGCATTGACGAGATTAGTGTGAATCACTGCTTCTTAGCCTGTTGCTGCATGCTCATAGGGAGTTGCACAGGTCTGAAAAGCCCCCCAAATGTGTGGAATTCAGAGACGCTCGCTGTACTTGGAAAAGTTTTAGAATAATGTCAATTTGTTGCGAAGATTCAATCGATTTCAGGACACTAAAGTTTTTACTTGTCTTCGATTGCTGTTATAATTGAAGGGTCTGTATATGGTAAAAGAGAATACAATGGCATTTTAGAAAGGTACCTTCACATGGTTTTATTTTATTTTTTATTATTTTTTTTTTAATGCAGATTGGACATGACCTGTTACAACCCCCCCCGGTCAAATTTCACCATTAGTTCAGCTATTCTCTGATGGCACTTTGCTAGAGTGCTTTCTTCACCCTTGTTGTGATTAAAATTATTTACTTGTCAATCTTAGGTTCTTGAGCCTGCTTTCCGTCAACCCTACCCCAATGTCAATCGCTGGTTTGTGACCTGCATCAACCAACCTCAGTTTAAGGCCGTTCTTGGGGAGGTTAAGCTCTGTGAGAAGATGGCACAATTCGATGGTAAGAGATTCTGTATTTTAATACTATTGAACTGCTTTGCCAACACAAGTCTAGGAATGCTGGCCGTTTTAAATGTTAGTGTGATGAGCTGTCTAGCATGCTACTTATTTTTGGTACATCAAGCATTTGTAATTTAACAAAAGTACAAATATTTTTGGGGTCAATTTAATAAGACAAACACCATATTTTGGAGAAATAAATAAGCTTGCTGTGTTGTCTCCAATGTATATACAATGTAGCAACTTCATAGGAAGCATATTAAAGTCGTAAGAATTGAGCTGTCATTTCAGGTACGTGCCTTTGGCTCAAAATGCTCTTAGTGGACAGCTCACCAAATATTTAGACACAGCCATGGTATTCTTGCTGTCATACTCCATTACTTGTGTGAACGTCTGTGTAAACTGTTGTGATAGCAATTCTGATTTAATGCACTCAGCTACATTAGTTTATCGCAATGCATGGTTTGTCTGCGTTGCATTTAATTGATGTTTGTCCTGGTTGACCTTTTCATCCCCCTCCCTCTCGTCTTCCTGATTACAGTGAAGACATGAATCTGTGGATAATAAAAACTAATAGAATAATACTCATTGCATTGCTGTTGGCAGATAATTTCTTTACAATAATGGTATTGTACAGATGTTTAGATTTTGACTGGTATTTCACAAGTTGTTGTTTTTTTTTTTTTGTTTTTTTTTTTCTGGTGGAGCAGAACATTTTAGCTGTGTTTAAAAAATCTGCTCTTTAATCTTACTGCCTTTAACTTATACAAATATTGCATTTCTCTGGAATATCAGTAAAGGATGGGTTTGTTACCCTTTTCTGTTTCAGAAATGTTTATCCATTGGAACTGGCAAATAATACACGCAGAAAAATAGAGCCACTATTTTTCTGTGTATATTATTTGCCTGTTGGTGCTGTGCTGCAATTCCCATATCAGTGCATCCATAACAGCATTTTGTTTATCAGATTGGCATTCTCAACTTTCTTTATTTGCCTTTTTATGATGCCTCACCTCTGGTATTTAGCTTATTTGGATTTGTCTGTTTACTTCTGCAAGCTTTTGTAGATATGCAGGGAAATTGTTCGTAAGTAAGGGAGAGTTTGGCTCACTTTCTGATGTTTTGAAATGAGAGCTTACTCCACTTGTTCTTGCAGCCAAGAAGTTTGCAGAGATTCAGCCCAAGAAGGAGACTCTATCCAAGAAGGAGAAAGGTGGCAAGGATGCTGGTAAGCAGCAGCCACAGCAACAGCAGGAGAAGAAGGAGAAGAAAAAGGAGGAGAAGAAAGCTGCTCCTCCCGCTGAGGAGTTGGATGAGTGTGAAGCTGCACTGGCCTCTGAACCCAAAACCAAGGACCCATTTGCTCACCTTCCAAAGAGGTATTTGTGACTTGAAAGTATTTGTTACTTTGGTACGAGTTTTTCTGTTAAATCTTTTAGCTTTAAAAAAAAAAAAAGTGTAGCCTTAACTACAGTACATTATCAGCAAAGGCCTATATATAAGTGCCCATATATTAAAAATAAATGTTGTGGAAATGTAGAACATTTTTGTCCTGTTTTAATGCTGGAGCAGCCCACCCTAATTGCCTTTGTAAATTCTTCCCTGTTTCATTGTATAGCAGTTTTGTTTTGCTACCGATCCTTTATGCTGTATCTGTGTTCTGATGATTGTAATGCCTTACCCCACTCTGTTTTAATGTACTCCCAGTTCATTTGTTATGGATGAGTTCAAAAGAAAGTACTCTAATGAGGACACACTGACTGTGGCAGTCCCTCACTTCTGGGAAAACTTTGACCGTGAGGGCTATTCTATCTGGTATGGCGAGTACCGCTTTCCAGAAGAGCTGGCCATGACCTTCATGAGCTGCAATCTTATCACAGGTGAGAGCTGGTCATGCTGACACCATTTTAACGTTTTGCAATTCCTCTGAAAGTTGAAAGTTTTTGTCTTTGAGTTGCTAACTGACTACTTGGTATTAGGGATGCAAGATGATATGGGAGTAATGGTTATTATTGATGTTTAGATTTATTGTTGGCATGTTTACATTTGACATTTCAAACTGATATTTGATGACTTCTTGTACTCTTGAAAAGCAGAATGCTTGGGTGATGCCGGACTACTGGGCTATAAATGTCTTGTTTTTACTGCATTTGTAACCCTGCAGTAAATATTCTAATCCAGGTGGATGTAGTCGTGTCCCCTAGATTTTTAGAAATTTCTCCGTTTTGTATCTGCATCGGTAGATCTTGGTGTATCTCTCGGTAGCATAAGTCCTGCTATTTGATACTTGTAAGCTTTCCTTAATTATTAGCTGTAATTTCACTACTAGTTCTGTTTTCTCCTAGTTGATTATGTTCATAGATTTCAAATGAATTCTTATTTCATTATACACTCACATTCATCCTGTTTTGCTTTAGGAATGTTCCAACGACTTGATAAACTGCGTAAGAATGCTTTTGCTAGCGTCATCCTCTTCGGCACAAACAATAACAGTTCCATCTCTGGCATCTGGGTCTTCAGAGGCCAGGATCTAGCCTTCAATGTAAGTTCATTTAAATTTGTGTTTTGTTTTTTTTTTAATATTAGATTCGCCTTTTTTTTGTTGTTTGTTTACTTTATTTGTGGTATGTTTCCTTTTGTCTTCTTAGTTTGCTCTTTAGAAAAGTCCTTTCATTTGTTGTTGACATTGGGGTTAGCTGCAGCCATCCAAAATAAATAATTTTTATCTCTATAAATGAGCACTTATGTGGTCCGTAACAATTCTTTGCTTTTTTTTCCTCTCCCCCAGCTATCTGAGGACTGGCAGATCGACTACGAGTCCTACAGCTGGCGTAAACTGGATGTGGACAGCGAGGAATGCAAGACCATGGTGAAGGAGTACTTTGCATGGGAGGGTGAATTCAAGCATGTAGGCAAACCTTTCAACCAGGGCAAGATCTTCAAGTGAGCATTGGCACTTACCACCGATCAAGGACACGCAACCGCTGTGTGTGAAAAAGGAACTTGTATCCCCAAGTTGGAGAAGGTTGCGTGCCAAGATGCTGTAAAGAGGTTTTGAGTTGAGTTAATAAAATGTTTTTCACAGTTCCATTTGTGTTTGTTTTTGTGATGCTCACCGCTTGCTCTTTTAGTTGTGGTATTTGCTCATGTTTTAAGTAGTTTCATACTTTGTGCCTTCACTCCCTGTTAAATTTGGGTTCTAAGAAAAATTAGATGAGCTCAACAATCTTGGAAATTAAAGTTGAGCAAACAAGTTCATAAACACTTTGATTGAGGCATGCTTGTGATGTCTGGTAACACACAAAAGCTTCTTTACAGTCCCTTCAATAAAATTTGAGAACATCCGACATTGCTAAAGGTTCTGAAGTTGCATTTGCTGCATTCAGAAATAATCCTTTGGGGGGGCTACAAATTGTTTATTCCTCTGATAAACACTGCACTCTGCTAGCACAGGTTGCCATGACAAGTTGTCTTTAACCTGGTTGCTTTTGGGACAAAATGGTAGCTCAGCTTCTTAATGTTGAGGGTTTTTTTTTTATGTAACTCGTCTTACAGAATTATATAAAGTGGAAATGCTGCTCTAATCCACCAGAGGGCAGTCAAGGCCACCAATTTCAACAGTTCAGTGCTGATCCTAAAATGGAGACTAGCTCCTAAAAACTAAAGCTACTAAGGAAATGATGGTCATGAAATGGATTGCATGCCGTGCTGTTCAGAAAACAAAGTATATACTACAGTGTGCCACGTAATCCCACCAAAACTAGAGCATGTGTTCTTGGGCAGGTTTATGAGGAATGGGAGTAGTATAGTTTACAGACCTGTGCCTATGATGAAACCGGTCCTTCAGGCAAATGATCCATCTTAGTAATAATTTATGAACCAGCTGTCACTTTCTTTCTCCCTTTAGTGAAGCTGTTGGAGGTTTAGTTCGGCGATGATGGTTTTAGTAAGTGTTGCATGTGTAAAAGAAGCCATATTACCTTGGTATTTAATAGTGCTTCATATGAAGCTGTGAACGAGCTGTGGTAATAGCGTGTGCTTCAATATGGTGAGAGGTGAAACTAATTTCCAGTGAGGTCACGGACTGTTGCGCACAATCTAATGCAAAATATGAAGTCAAGATACGATCTGGATTTGCCAAAATTAGGCAAACTAGGGCCAGCTGAAACAGGTGTTGACTCAAACTGTGTGTCTGCAGCAAATGCTTTTCATGTTTCCACTTTATCACGTGCTAAAACAGTAAGGCCACTTTATTTTTGACTTCTTGTCCTCGTTCGAAGATTCTAGCTAGTTAACACCTACGTTAAGAAGCTGCAGTCAGCTGGGAACACCTTTCATGTTCCGAGAAAGAATTGAAGTTTTCCCGGAGGAGGATGGCAAATAAAAAGCACTCGGGACACACCGAGTAAACTGAAAAAGGATTAGCATCACATGGAAGTGCCCTGCATGGAAAGAGTGAGGCCAGAAGTTGGAATACAGTATAAATACAATAAAACGCTCACCTGTTTATCCCCAAACAGGTGAAGCACTTGGCCTAAAGCTAAGCTAACGGCTCTGGTCACACACACCCTGCAGCCCGACGAAAGCACAGGTGAGGCTGAACACACAACGTGAACAAGTTGAGAAATCCGAACCACACCTTCGGCAAGACTGCAAATGTGGCTGAGGACAGGTTGCTTTGTGTGCGTTTCCCAGCGCACAGACAATATAACGCCATCAAAATAAGCAGAAGTTAATGTTAGTCAATGTTTACAGTAAAAGAATAAAAGAGCATGCCTGCAAACCTTACCACTCCTTAAAATACTGGTGTAGATATATAATTTTTTATCAAAATTGTCCATATGTTTAAATCCAAATCCAACATAGTGAAATGTATACACCAAAACACTAAACGAGGCGTTCCGGCTAGAAATGATCAGAGTTTAATGCTGTTTGTCGTGTTACGTAGGACTGTTCACTCGCACGGCCTCGGCCTCCTCAGCCTGAATGAACCCAGCATGAATTACACAAATACCGTCACATCTCGGTGGCGTCCTGACTGCTAGCCTAGCCACTCGTTTTAGTGGGTTTATAGACTAGTAATCCAAGCTAGCAGCAGTTTATCTCTTATGTTGGTCTCAGGACAAAATGACGAGGAAGTAGTGATTCTATCTTCAGCACAAAATGGATGCCAGAGATAAGCGAGAAGCTAAACTGAGGAACGGTATTTAGACAGCCAGCTGCTTTCCTAACTTTAGCTTGTAGTTTGTTCTCTTTATTTGACGATTAATTTCTGTCATTTGTGTAATCCGTTTAGTCTTCTGTAATGTTGTTTTGAAAACATACGGCTGGCAAAAATTCACCCCACTTGTAGTTTTTCAAACGTCCTCACAGTTTTAAATTAGGCCTACATCAACGGAAGAGGCTTTCTCCAGTCTTTAAACCTGTAGGATGCAGTGATGTTTAAAAGATGGTCAAATCTTTTCATTTGGCTGGAGTGTCCCTTAAAAAGCTCCCTTAAAATAAAATGTTTTTAATTCATTAAATGTTTGAATGTTTGCCATTCTAATTATGCTACTGCTCTACTGTACACACACACACACACACACACACACATATATATATATATATATATATATATATTTCACACTGTATTGAATCCAGTTTTTATTCCAAACATTTTAAATATATGTTCTAAAGAAAAATTCTAGATGCTGAGATCAAATCTCAAGCATCTGTTGTTATTATTGGTGTTACTGCTACTACTACTGGTCTTTAGTCTCTTAAGGACTCCTTTAAAAATGTTACTGTATAGAACATTGGACCTCATTCAACAAACGTTCTTAAGAAGAAATTTCTTCTCAAAGTGCATTTACGCTGTTTTTATTCTGACATTCACCACTTTTTTGGGATTTTTTGGGAAGGACAGTTCTGCGGTTTAAGAACACATCATGAATCTGATGTCGACTTTTTCTTAGGACATTTCTCAAGAACAAATTTAAGAAATAAGTTGGGAAAAAAAGTTGTATGTTTTGCTAGTACCTTTTGGCTTGTTTAGTGATCCAGCATTAAAAAATCAGGGATTCTACAGAACAGGTTAAAGGTTGCTCCACATGTGATGGCGCTGTTTGATGCTTTAATGTTTAACCTTTACTGTATTAACTTTACCTGATTTTAAATGTATATTAAAAAAATAAACTTCTGATATCAGAGTTCATTCTCTGAGCATAGTCGCTTTTGAGCAAACATTGTAGCTATTCATTTAACAGAGTTATGAAGGTCTCATACTGCACCTATAATCACAAAGGATCACTGTTCTGGTTCTGTGTTTATATAGTTCTCATAAACCCGTGCATTACGCAACCCTACTGAGCGCAGGGAGGAGCCCAGGTTTCATCAGCCGTGGCAAATTCTCTCTCTCTCTCTCTCTGAATGGTATCTACCACTGACCTTGTTGTCCCTCACCACATATTATTTTCACGGTTAGCAGGGCTGGAAGAGTTTATGATGCACTGTGATTGCCATTCTATTTGTGCAGAGAAGAAAGCAGAAAACATAGTCATCAGAAAATTACACATTTTAGCATTTAATGTGCCTTTATTACAGCTTCCACTTTTCTGGAGGCTTGCTTTCTGTTTTAAAAGACATCTGCAGAGATATTTATCCACACAGTCTTTCACAATCCAGGTAATCCCAAACATATTCAATGATCTTGAGGTATGGTCTCTGCAATGGTCAGCTCATTGTTCTGTGAACACCAGCAGCTTCTTGGTTTGATTTTCTTCTTTTTCATCCATTTTCTTTTTCTCTCAGTAATGTCTTCTTGATAGCAGCACATCCTTCCGACCCATAGCACTAAGTTGTCTTCTCACACTGGAAGAACGGACAGAAACGCATTTTTTCTTCATTTTTTTGAAATCTGAAGCATGATGGGAACTTGATTTTCTTCTCTCTTCCAAAAATCAAAGCTTTAAGTGCTGTTTATCTGATGTGGTCAGTTTTGGTTGGTCTACCAGGTTTTTCAGGGTTGTCAGAAGTCCCATTTTCTCTGTGTCTTTTGTAATTTTTTGTTTATTCGTTTGTTTTTTTTTGGAAACTCATGGTTCCCCTTTCTAATGCAAGTAGATTATCAAACATCAAATCTCAGAAATATTTTCTGAAAATGTATGGCCACTCTACTGGTAATCAAATAAATGAAGGTATAATAAATGGAATGTTATGAAATAAATGAAATGGTCTCTGATTTCAGCACGGTAGTGTATTAGATGTTTTATTAAAAGGTTATAACAAGTTAGTTAGAATTATTACAAGATGTTATTACCTCAATTATATTATTACATTATTATAGAAGCATTCTTCCTTGCCTCTTGTCAGATCTGTAAAATAAATAAATAAATAGAAATCTTCCAACTTTTTGTCATTAGAGAAGGTCATTATTTAGGGTGTTTTCATTTTAGAAGATAAGGCCATATCTTACAGCAAAACAATGCCTGATTGTTATTATACTCAGAGTTTACAGAGTCTTATGGGAGGGTGGAAACCTGCTAAGAGTGAGGAAAGACAAGGGGAAGTGAAAGAGTTGGAATATTTACCAAAAACTAGAGCTTAACAAGGCCCAAGGCTCCTCCCTCATACTCGTTCAGTAACTTCAGAGTTAAAGGGTCAAATCAAACCTGCTTTGAGAACAATGCCCTACATAAGGCCAACAGCAAGGCTGCTGTATCCGAAATCCCTCACCTCCACCTCCTCCAAACACACACACGCACATACAAGCCCCGCCAGCACCACCTCCCTTACACTTTCTTGGCTTTGTGCGGTTGTCCCCGCCCCGCCCCGTGTACATATTCTCAGTGTTGTGTTCTCCTGGTTTTGTAGCAGGCTGGTGCAGTGATCTGGTATCATGTTGACTGTGAGGAACCAAAAGTCTCATACATCCACTTTCAGTATGTCCCAAGTGAAGGCACAAGTATGGTATGCATGTGTTAAGCATCTGTTCCACACTTCTGAAAGGAGTGAGGGCCTCCAGTGCACTGTGTAAGAGAGACTGGCTCTTCAGAACTTCCACATGTATTCACTGTGGTTTACTCCAGCTCTTACATGGCAAAGAGAGAGATGCAAAGAGCGCGTCATTGTTCATTTCATTTGGTCAGATGAGATGGCTTGAAAAAAATTCCTCAAATGAAGGAAAACGGGAGTGTGGCTCTTCTAGTGATTTGTTTGTAGGCAAGGCAGGAAAAAAAGAGTGTTCTGTGTGTATCATCTCTGGAAGTATTTTGCGCTGTGTTGTGCTGATATTGGGATTTTCCCCTGGAGTCAGTCAACATGCTGTTCTGCCAGGAAAGAATAACAAGTCTAGTTTGGAAGCAGCTCAACCAAACTGCATCAAAAAACGTCTCCCCAGCGCTAACCTAGCCTGTTTACACAATGAGCTACAGCATTCAACCAACTTACCACATACAGTACAGACCTTCAATGAAATTAGGGGGTAGTTCCTGGGCTGTTTAATGTGAGCTGTGTGGACACGTTTGCGGATGCATTTTAGGAGTAGCCTTTTCTTTCTTTCTGAAGCACAGGAAAGAATTTCTACATTCCAGTGCGGGGGTTGGAGGTCAGGGTGCCGAAGGGGAGAATGTGGACGGTGGTGTCAAACAAAATCGTCCTCAAACAGCTACTAATCAGACAGCTTGAAAACACGTCTGCTTTCATTGCAATATTTTAAGCACGGCTCTGCCAAGTTTTCTTTAGCGCTTGCCCATAAAAAGAAAGTGGCTGATTTTTTTAGTGCAGGCATCAGAGGGATCAGAGAGGGAAAACAGACAGCCCCTGCACTTTTGGATTAGAGACCCCATGCATAACTCTGCAGGCTCAGATTACCAATGGGGGGGAGGTGGAGCACAGGAATGGATGGTCTCATCCAGAACACTACTACAATGCTTAGAAATGTCACGCAAAGTAGGCGTATTTTACAAGACTTTGGAGAACTTTGGAGAACATCGCTGCAGCTGAAGCATTTCCTTTCTTGAACGTTTTGTTGGTTTAGTCAGTAGTTTACTCAAAATGTCATTTAGACCAGTACAACAGCGTAATTTAACATCCACCCCACATCTGAGTCCATTTTATTGCCTACTTGTGTGCGCATACTCCCTAAAGTACTGTTACGATTATGCAACCGTGTAAGTTTGGAATACAATTTAGGCCACGTTAGAAATGTTCCAGCAGAAATAGCATGCAGTGAACTTGTAAACAATGGCATAGATGTCCTCATGCTACCAGCATTGTAAAAACTGAAATACTATAGGATTACATTACATCTCTCTGCATTATGCGCAGCTCCTTGACCTTATCATTCTCACAAAATCTTAACAATGGTGCCAGCAAATCCATAAGAGTTTAACCCAAACGCATTGTCTGCTATGAAAGTATAGCATGGCAGCAGTGGCATTCCTCAGGTTAATCAGCGCAGGCCTTTAAGGGATTTGTGTCATGGTATCGTTGCACCTTTGTTCATTATGGACTGCTGCTCATGCACCTTCTAACCCCTTCACTGCTATGCATATCACAAGTGCATCACTAGTGCATGTTTTACTAGGTTTATTTCAGCCCTGATAATGCTGAAAGTATAAATTTATATAGTATTTATAACTCTTATTATAACTCTGTCATAGTCAGCAAAAAGGCATTATTCATATCATATTCATGTTATTTAATATTTTAATATTATGATGCAGAAATGCTGTATTTTTCATTTATACTGATGCACTTAATTTATACGACTTAATTTATTTATACGTTTATACGACACACAACTAAAAAATAAAGCTGCCAACTTTTGGTTCCCTAAAGAATCATTTTTGTAAATAAGGTGTGTACATGTGAAGAACATTTCTGACGTTTAAAGCATCTTCACATTTATGTAAAGGTTCTATACCAATTAAAGCCTATTCCTTGAACCATATGTGCATATTCAAGCCAAGAACTGAGTACACAAGCCAATTATGGTGATGCCATAGAAGAACCTCCTTAGGTTCCATCAAGTTCCATGTTTGAAAGTTTTTCACACTCACCTTATTTACACATGTGGTTCTTTAAAGAATCAACCACTGAAAACTTTTTCAGGAAACCAAAAATTGGTTCTTCTGTTGCACTGCACAAAAACCCTTTTGACATCTCTATAAAAATGAGCAAAATAATATAAAGACATCTTGAACTTGTTAAATGAACATAAAATTGTGTAAGATTATGATTTTTTTTTATACAACCAACATGCACAACCTCCGCTACAAATGAGAACATAAACTATGTTTCCAGCATCTACTATTTATTAAACTAATCCCAAAGGCAAGTTTCATTTTAATTGATGGAGGGGCTAGTTGTAACAGTCACTAACAATTTTGGTAAAAACGGATGCAAAATACAATTAATTCAGTACAGTTCTATGTTGTTTGCAAAAGATGAGCTTTCCAACCTAAATACATAAAATATACTCATCAAAATAAATATTACTAGAGAGAACAGGCTGTGCAAATGTATTTTTGACCTTAAAGTAAAAGGGCAAATATCTTCACAATGCAATATATGTTTTATTTACATGTTAGCTATAGTATTAATGAATATGTGAATCTGTGAACTGCTTTGAATTTATATGGGGAGGTACAGTATATACTCTCTATGTTTACTTTGGGAGGCTTAGTTGTAACACTGCTTTAAAACTCCACCCTGTGGAGACTGTACTTTAGCCTGTGAGTTGTGTACATGTTTCAAAATGGAGATATAGTGCTGTGAAAAAAATTTTGTCCCTCACCCAATTTCTTTTATTTTTTGCGAATTTGTCACATTTAAATGTTTCAGATCATCCAACTAAGTTTAATATAAGATAAAGACAGCACAAGTACACACAAAATGCAGCTTTTAAATGATTATTCCATTTATTGAAGATAAAGATTTATTTTAAGCCTATATCACCTATGTGCAAAAGTAATTGCCCCCCTAAATCTAATAACTGGTTATGCCACTCTTGGCAGTAACAGCTGCATTTAAACATTTGCAATGACTTGCAATGAGTCTTTTCCATCACCGTGGAGGAACTTTGGCCCACTCTTCTTTGCAGAATTGTTTTAATTTGGCTGTATTGGAGGGTTTTTCGAGCATGAACTGCTGGTTCTAAAGGTCTTGCCACAGCATCTTAATGGGATTTAAGTCAGACTTTGACTCAGCCACTCCAAAACCTTTATTTTGTTTATTTTGAGCCATTCAGAGCTGGACTTGCTTGTGTGCTTTGGATCTTGGTCCTGCAACATAACCAAACTGCGCTTGAGCTTTAGGTCACATACTGACAGATGGATTTTCTGATAGACAGCAGAATTTATGGTTCCATCAATTATGACAAGTCATCCAGGTCCTGCAGAAGCAAAGCAACTCCAGACTATCACACTACCACCACCATGTTTGACTGTTGGTATGATGTTCTTATGGTGGAATGTGGTCTTAACTTTACGCCAGATGAAATGGGACCCATGTGAAAATCCTTCTCAACATATATTCAATTGAATACACTACAAAGACAAGATATTTAATGTTCAAATGGATAAACTTTTTTTTTTTTTTGCAAGAATTCACTCATTTTGAATTTGATACCTGCAACACGTTCCAAAGAAGTTGAGACAGGGGCATGTTTACCACTGTGTTACATCACCTTTCCTTTTAACAACACTCAATAAGCGTTTGGGAACTGAGGACACTAATTGTTGAAGCTTTGTAGGTGGACACGACATCCATGATTTCCAAAAACAATTTGAAATGTGGACTCGTCAGACCACAGGACACTTTTCCACTTTGCGTCAGTTCCTCTCAGATGAGCTCGGGCCCAGAAAAGCTGGCGGCATTTCTGGGTGTTGTTGATATATGGCTTTTGCTTTGCATGGCAGAGTTTTAACTTGCACTTGTAGATGGAGCGATGGACTGTGTTCACTGACAATGGTTTTCTGAAGTGTTCCTGAGCCCATGTGGTAATATCCGTTACAGAATGATGTCGGTTTTTAATGCAGTGCCGCCTGAGCGATCGAAGGTCTCGGGCATTCAGTGTTGGTTTTCTGCCTTGCCACTTACTTGCAGAGATTTCTTTTGATGATATTATGGACTGTAGATGATGAAATGCACATTGAGAAACATTGTTCTTAAACTGTTGGACTATTTGCTCACGCAGTTGTTCACAAAGTGGTGAACCTCTCCCCATCCTTGCTTGTGAACGACTGAGCCTTTCAGGGATGCTCCCTTTATACCCAATCATGATACTCACCTGTTTCCAATTAACCTGTTCACCTGTGGAATGTTCCAAACAGGTGTTTTTTGAGCATTCCTCAACTTTCCCAGTCTTTTGTTGCCCCTGTCCCAACTTCTTTGGAACGTGTTGCAGGCATCAAATTCAAAATATTTGCAAAAAAAATAAAACAATAAAGTTTATCCATTTGAACATTAAATATCTTGTCCTTGTAGTGTATTCAATTGAATATAGGTTGAAAAAGATTTGCAAATCAGTGCATTCTGTTTTTATTTGTTTTACACAATGTCCCAACTTCATTGGAATTGGGGTTGTACTTTGACCTTAATTGAGGCAAGTGAGACCTGCAAATCTTTAGAATTCATCTGGGTCCTTTTGTAACCTCCTGGATGAGTCATTGATGTAAATTTGGTGAAATTTTGGTAGACCGGCCAATCCTGGGAAGGTTCACCCCTGTTCCAAGTTTTCTCCATTTGTGGAGAAATAATGGCTCTCAATATGGTTCGCTGGGGTCTCAAAACCTTAGCAATAGGTTTGTAACCCATTCCAGACTCATATCTCTTTAGGACGTGGCATCATGCGCTGCTATTTGAGACCTTCTAACCTGTTTCACATTTCGAGACAAGTTCTATTTAAGTGAAGTTTAGATTCAACAGGTCTGGCAGTAATCATGCCTGGGTGTGGTTAGTGAAACGGAACCCAGTAGTCAACTGAATTGGGTTAATAGGTTGATTTAGTAGCAACAGGGAGCTGTTGCTTTTTCACATAGGGCCAGTTAGACTTGAACTGCATTTTTCCTTCAATAAGTAATTCATTCAAAAACAGCATTCTGTGTTTACTTGATTACTTTGTGTAATATTAAATTAAGTCATCCCACTGCCACCAACCATGCCAGTTATACCCATTTTTTTGTATGACTCAGCGTGCAGCACTACACTCCCACGACTTTGTAATTATCTGACATAATTGTGTTCACTTTTGTCTCATTACTGTTTATGGTTAGTGTGCTAGCTAGCTTTATTATGATGAAAAAAGTTATTTTTATTGCAGTAGTTATTTTTATGGAACATTCTTCAGGGTGAATCTCAAGAAATGTTTGGTTTTTGTCAAAATTGTGCAGAAGGTATCACTATGGGAATATGAGAAGATGACTAAAAGCACACTCTACTTGAACCTGTTTAACTACACAAAATATCCATGTGACATTTTATCATGCAGTAGTGCTCCATTCTCTCCTATATGCTTGACACATACGTAGGTTAGAGAGCATAGTGCTTGCAGCAGTGGCACACTCTGCCCTCAAAAGAAGAGCTTTATTTGCAGGCATTCCCCTTGAATTCTTTTGGAATAAGTGTTGCTTTCAGAGTTTCCTCTTTACTTTTGGGTGTGATCACAGTAGTATGAACGGGTAGATGCGTGCAAATGGATCAGATTAATGTGATCTGAAAGTACAACTTCTGCTTTTTCGGTTTTGTGCCATCTGGTTTCTGGAGAACGTTCTTTTTTCTCCTCTCCTTCTGACCCATCTAAAATAACCCTTTTCGGCATCAGACGGAACACTCGGAATGATTCAGCAGACTCATGTATTTCGTAAAGGATCTTTAAGGAATCTTTGAGTGAATTTGTGTGTCATTAGAAGATTTTGTAAACTTACAACACTAGTGATGCATGTTCTCTTTTCATTGCAACGTTTTTAAGTGTACAGGGACAGAATTCAGGGAATTTGAAATTTGTTCTTGCAGAAGGTGTACACAGTAAACATGAGAGTTATGAGTGAGACTCTATCTCTGTGTCACTCGGCTCACATCACAACTTTCAGAATTCTTTAAATATCATGCCTTGTTGTCATGCTTCTGCAGAATGAAAGGAACCTTAAGAGACTACTTAGAAAAAAATAGTTCTCATTTATCCTGTAAGATCACTCGTTTTGAAGAGTGTAGTTTCTTGTCCTCTTTTTATTACTTTTTAAATGTTCAATTTACAGAATTCAGTGAATTCACTGAATTACACTTTACAGTTACGGGTGAGACTCTTCACCTCTTTGCCTCCTGGCTCTTATCGCAGCTTTTAGAATTGTTTAAATATCTTTGCTGTGCTGTCATGCTTCTTCACGGGGAAAGGGGCCTTTAGAAACTGCTTAGGAAAAAAGTTTCCCATGTAAACCATCAGTTATCAAGCACGTTTTATTTAACTAGCACATTTAAAGCCAAAGTGCTTCACAGTTAATGGACAAAATTTGTCCCACCTTCAGTTCTCCACTTGCAGCAGTCTTATTTACACATTAAAAACACATTTGCACTACCACACCCAGTCCTCAAACAGCACAGGCCAGTAAACAGTTAGTAAAAGCTATTTGATAAAAGTGCATTTTAAGAGTGGATTTAAAAGCGGGCACTGAGGATGCCTGTCATTTGGTAGGTGTTGGTGCAGCAATTACAAAGACCTTGTTTCCTTTTAATTTAAGCTGAGACTATGGGACAGCCAGCAGAAAATGAAAAGATGTTCTTAAAGATTGTGAATGAGCATATAGAGAGAGCATGTCCATAATGTAGATAGGTGCAAGGCCAAATGATATGTTCAATACAAACAAAGCCAACTTTACTCTAAATTGGATTCTGTAATGTAATGGGTGTTAAAATTGGAGTAATGTGATTTCCTGGTAGCAGTTAATATTTCAGCTGCGGCATTTTGTGCTTTGGAAGGACCAAAGAAGATAACCTTAGTTTTGGTCAGCTATTAGTCATTCTGTTATGTCTTTTGCACACTCATTTTGCCTTTTTTGGAACGCTGATGACCAAATTTTAAGGTAAGATATAAGATATAATCATCTGCATAACAGTGAAATGTGTAATTTGTCTTAAAGGTATAATATACTGAAAACAAGGCAGGCCCCAAAATGGATCCTTGGGGATCTCTGCATGTCATAGTAGCTAATGAAGAAAATGATTTTCCAGTGTTCACTGAAAAGAATCTGCATTTAGTAAGAAGTCATTAATCACTTTTAAAAGAGCAGGCTTAGTACTGTGAAAAGCTCGAAAATCTGACTGAAAATGTTTGTGATTAAGAAAGCTGCAAGATGTGAGGAAACAACTTTTTCCAGAACCTTTGCAAAAAAATGATAATTTTGAAATAGGCTGAAAGTTACTCAGCACCCCCACATCCAGGTTTTGCTTCTTTAATAGACCATTAACCACAGTATGCTTAAAACAGGAACTGAACTAGTGACTAGACTTACATTTATTATAGACACAATATTATGTCTCATTGTCTTAAAGACTTCTTTAAATAGCCAAGATGGAAGAACATCAGCAGTAGAGGTGGAACACTTCATCTGAGAAATAAAGTCAGATAATTAGGAGAAAGAAACAAGTTCCGATTTCTCAATGATTGCAGTACCTGGCTGGTAGGTGAAGTGCTTAGTGACAGAGTTAGCAGGTGTTGCTCTGCTGTTGCAGTGGTATCCTAGGCGCTTGTTGTCACAATGCTGTTGCTAAGGTATCCCAAGTAGTTGCTATGGCTGTTGTTATGTTTTTTTTTTGGTGGTTGCTACTATGTGTCAACATTTATACAATAAGTCAACATTTTGTCATTCAAATTAGAGTTCATTCAAGCAGTCTTTCAAAATCATTTTTGAACAAACTTTGTACAAAACTGTGCATGCTGTCACTATTCCTATATAGGCTCAATGATCCTGTAGAGTTTTATGGGTAATGGTACAAAAATGATGCATAAAATAATAAGAAGAATAGTAAGTTGACGTTGTCAAGGCAACTAATAAAGAACATAGACAGGTTTCAAATCAAGTTTTAATTTAGTTAGTAAATACTGAAAAATACATTTTGTTGATTTACTAAGTGAAAATAAGTTCACTCATCCCTTACAGAAAACACACTTCTGCATATTTTAATACACAATTACTGTTTATTTAATGGATTAAAATGTGGCCTGTGGAAAGCTTACGTCCAATATGTTAAACTCAAAAACAGGAATTGTGCACAAAAACTTTTTTTAAAGTTTGTTTTCTCTAGAGGATGTGTTCACATATTATCTCTTAGAAAATCAACAAAACAAATAATTTGCTAGGGGTGTTCAAACATTTGCATATGACTGTATAATAAAAACATGTTTGTTCTCTCACTGGTTGAGGAGAATGAGGATATGAGGGTAACTTTCTGGCAGGTCAAATCAAATGTTTTCACAAGCCAACTCTGGCCCACGGGCCACTCTCTGGGCAGCCCTGTTCTAGTTTGTACTGGAATTATGATAGATTAAGAAGCTTTCTTTGCTTGTTTAGTTTGTTTCCGAACAGATCAAAAAGTAATAACACAAATTCATGACACATTATTTGTTGTCTGTCCATCAAAATGGGTCTTGGTCCAGTTTTTCAAAAGATATCACAGGTGTAGTCTGCGACTTTAAAAACTGTGGTGACCCACTCTTTAAAGCTGAAGGGAGTGCTCAAAGGCCTTTTAAAATTACAGTGTGTGGCTCTTTACTGTTAGACAGAGTATTCAAAGTGAGTGCCTGTTCTTTGTGCTGTGACACATTCTAGGATATTTACCCCTTGTTACTAATCTAGGGGGCATTATCAGATGATAGATTGCTCTTCTTTTCAAAAGACTCCTGAGTTAACTTGTGCAAGGCTTGAGGGCTAAATACCACCCGCTAGACTGTTGAAATACTTAAAAACTACGACTGGAATGTAATGCTCATAGGAAGCCTCTTGTATAGAAGCAGGAATGAGAAAGGCATGAAAACCACATGAAACAGCAGCCATTTATTTATCACAAGATTAAAGTAAAATCATTGTATTGAATAGGTAGTATGTATCATGTAAAAAGTAATAATTTCATATCAAATTAATTCATTTCTATATGTAAAAACCTATGTATAAGATAAGAGCGTTTTTCACAGGTTGCAAAGATTAAAACTGAGGGCGATAGCAGTGTGTAGATCAGCAGATATCTGTAGGAATTCTAGGTGGAGCAGTGGTTGAGTAATGTGCTGATTTAACTCACTTATGCTGAAGAGAAGTGCTGCATTGTTTTGTGCCAGTGAGGCAAAATTGGAGATGTGAAAGTTCTTAGTCAACTGACACAAATTACATTTGAGTACAAACCCAGATATAAAAAGCAATGCCTTATTTCACAGGCTGGTATGGTAAACATATTAGTTGTCATCAACAATGTAGCTAGTGTCACATAGCACATATATAAGGTTTACACAAGAGAGCTGCTTTAGTAGAAGCAGACGCTGATATTACGTTGTTTGGTGTCATCACTTTGTCATCGCGACGCCTTGACCGACTGAGTACACTGTATCAAATTTTTAGAACTTCGCAAGCAGCGCTTTGGCATCCCATATTTATATACACACACAGGCCATTGCTATGGAAACATCCCTGCAGTAACCTGCCCCCCCTGCTTATTATGTTGCCACGGCAGCCATCCCAGAATAGTCCTTTTCGGCCCGTCCCTCCCTCGTGTTGGTGAGTCATAATCTGCAGGGGAAACCACAATTCAATCCGTCTGACATTCTGTGCTCGTCTCTCTTCCCTCTTTTCTTACTGGAAGTTTGGGATAGCCTCTCTGAATCACGAGATCTAACGGAGGGAAGCCCCAGGACAATAAACCCAACAAACACTGTTGCCATAGCAACTGCCAAGATGAATAAACCTATCTGCTATAGGAGACTGGCCAGATGTTAAGTGTACCACATCGATTCACATGCTTACATTTTACATAGTGTGATGAAAAGAGAGCGCGTGAGAGGAAAAAACCTAGTGCTCTCTTTCAGAAAAGGAATGTGGTAAATGAGAACCATATCCACATACATACATTCCTCTGCCTCCATACAGTGTGTGCCAGTGGTATAGAAACCACTATTCTGTGAAGTAGTTCAACTGGAATGTGCTTTCATAGGTAATATTGGGGCATGCCCTGCAGAAGGTGCTGCGTTATATATTACCACTGTCACATCAGAGTCTCTTAACTTCATTTTCGATGTTTTCTGTTTTTGCTGGCTGCCTTTCTTACTGTGAGAACATTTTGTGACGAGGAGACCAAAGGAAATGATCCACAATTACTTAATAATAAAAATAAAATCTTCTCAAATTAACAATTACAATACATTTAAAAGGGAATTCTACTTCTACATTATTTAATGGTTGGGATGTAAGCTAAGTCATTCAGAGTGGTTTAATGTGAAACAGTGCATTGCAGAGAAACTTCCCAACACAGATTTCTTTACAGTGGTGGTGACAGGAAGCAGGGCTTGCCATGGCTACAACACAAATATTGCCATTTTATTTACTATAACAATTGGCTACTGAGAACAGTCCAAACAGTCCAAAAAATATATATTTTTTAAATACTATTTTGCCTCACAACACCCTTCATGTACCTCGTTGCCATAAACAGACTTTCAAAGGTTTTAGGCCAAACCTTTATCTCAAGACTGTCATAAAATAATGGTATAGGCATCAGGCATTGTATTCATGACCATTTAATTTAAAATATTTCAGTGAGGTAGCTTTTAGAGGCATTAAACTCTTCAAATGTCTGCTTCCCATCACCACAACTGTGATGAATTTTAAGTATGTTTTCCATTTCATATCAAAGCACTCTGAATGACCTAGTTTACAAATGATTTATATATGGACATCTAGAAAATTTGTGGAATTGACTTTCTACGATTTCCATTTGTAAAGTTACCATTTTGTAGGTATTGTTGAATGAAGGAGTCAAGAGGTTTTGTTATGATAGCATCTATATACAACGACAGAGCAGTGTAATACAAGCCATTTTTGACAATTTTATGTTTTTTGGTTTTGCAAGTTAATAATGGCAGTGTGTCATAAACAGTTACCATCAACATCATCTCATGTACTGGCACTGAGAGTGATTAAACGAAATGAACTGTAATGCATCTGGCACATTGCTCCATTGATATTTCCTTCAATGTTGTAATGACTCAGTACCATCTGCAGAGAAGCATCCCCATATCATGATGCACCCGCCTTCATACTTCACTGTGGGTGTGGTGTTCTTGGGATCATATGTACGGCCCTCCTTTCTCCAAACATGATGAACTGATTTAGAGTTCTATGCAGTATACAGGCAGTGTTGATCTTCGATTGCGGCTTTATGTTTTCTAGTTTTGGAAGTTAATAATAGCAGTGCCTCATAAGCAGGTAACTGTCCACATCATCTCCTGTACTGGCATGCCCTGAATGGTTGTCTATAGACAAGAGCTCTTTTGTGCACACAGTTGCTTTATGTGCTTCTTTTCTGTTTTCCTCAAGAGGGATGCGATGGCTTGTTTCCACAGTTCTGTTGTTGTTCTCAGAAAAACAACCCACTAATGAGACTCGCATGTACCCACAATAATAGGCTACATCATAGACCGAAACTTTACATCACTGTTAAACGCCTTAAAAAGCAACTACATTTCCACATGACATGAAATAATACAAGAAACATTTTGTTGTCAACAGCTTTTAAGTTAAAAAAAAAAAAAAAGCATGACTAAAACTGGATAGCGCCCTTTTTATTATGGTCCAGACCTTCTGTGGCCTTCTGTGGCCTAATCATTTAGAAAAGTGTCCCACTGTGTATTTCCACATAAAAAAAGATATGCAGGACCTATTTAGAAGAGCTGTGTTGAGGAAAGGCCTTCCAGGGTTGTTAGGACAGACACTACCGCGTGATCTATCAAATGATCTGTGAGATGAAACAGCAGCACATGCTCCTCCCTTGCAAGCACACAGCTTGCATTGTTGGAGTGGACAGGAATTTGATTTGGGTCCATTGTTTAGCTAATAATGCGCATCATTACAATCCAAGAGGAGCCTTTTCGACAGATGGTTTTAAGCTGAATGAGAATGAATATGATCGTTTTGATTGGCAATCGTATAACTCAACCACAAAACCAGTGAGAAAGGGTTTTCAGCATGTACTTTTTGCTGTGCTTTATTCCCCACCGTTTTGTTTAATCTATGAAAAAAGTGGCTCCTCTTAGCCTCTGAAGCTGATCTCAGGACACACCCAAATTCAGCCCCCACAGCCCCTCCTTGTTCTTTTCCTTTGCTTCGCTCCCTGCATGAGTGGCACGGCGAGCATTGTAGTCATACGGTGTGACTCATCCTGACACACCAACACTCACTCTTGTTATTTGCACTAGTGCACACAAGCAGACACACCTATGCACAGCTCTACAGGAAACACACCCGTTCCTACATATCCTAGTATTGAACTATTGAGACATTCCATTTTTCATGACTAGCCCCAACATTAGCAGTGCTCATAGTCTGTTCTAACTAGAAACATGGGGACACCAAGGATTACTCCGAATTATATTCACTCCACTGTGCCACTCAGTTTTTGTTATTTAAAATACTTCCAGTGCATATACCCACTTCAAATTTACACTATTGTTCTTTGACCTTTTACTCATATATATCCATAAAGAATTATATATTCATGAGCATGAACACAGATTTGTTAAAAACATAAAATTAACAGGGAAAAGTAAGAAAAGCATGCAGACATTACAAATTAATAACAGCTCTGAGATGAGCTTTTTGCAGCATTGTAGTTCAACTTTAGGCCACTGCTACTGGCAAACTTGCCCAGAATTTCAGAATCTTCCATAAATTGGATTGGCTAGGCCAGTGGTCCCCAGCCTTTTTTTAACTGCGGACCGGTCAATGGGGGGGTACGTAGATTGTTTATATTGTGAATATAATAAACGTGATAATAAATAATAATATAATAATAAATAATATAATAATAAACGTTATAAAAAATACACATGGAGAAAATAAATAAAGAACAAGAACCAGCAATTCCGCATTTCTTTCTTTATTATTTAAATATACATACACAACAGTTACATTTTTTATTATTAAACACTCCATGAATGTTATTTTTCAACAGCTGCGCCACAATACAGACGCCACAAAAACGAATATAAAGTGCATGAAAAATGTAACTAACCATAACGCTAAATCAATGGGAGCCCTGAGCTTGTTTCGCTGCATCTGGGGGTAATTAGAGACAATGACACCCGAAGTGTGTTGCTTATGTCCAGCCTACTCCGTTGTCTTGTTTTGGTTGCTGTCACTGCAGAAAACCCCACTTCACACAGACAGGTTGTCGGAAATGGCAACAGGTTTTTCAGTGCTGTGGTGGCGATCTCCGGGTATTCTGCCATGACTTTAATCCAGAACATCGGCAGAGTTGTTGTCACGAAAGCACTTTTGAAGCCGCCGTCGTTTGCGATCTCCAGCAGTTGATCTTCTTCTTGCACAGACGTGCTGGCATCACCTGGTTTGTTGATAAATGGGTCACGGATCCATCCCTTGCCAGTTCGTGGGTCCTTTTTGGTTGGGAAGTAGCGCTCGAACTCTTTTAAAAGCAAAGAGAGGTGATGGTGCACCAGCTGTGAGAATGAAGGCTCAGGCTCAGTCTCACAAAAAATCCCGGGTGCTTGGTCTCCAAGGCTTCATTGCTTCATTAGAGAGCCATTTGCCGCATATTATGCAGAGCGGGCTTGGTCTGAGGGAATCACCTGTCGCGACAAATCCATATTTCAAGTAGAACTCCTGGTATTGTCTGTTAAAAGCTTTCCTTTTCTTTGAAGTTGTAGGCTCTTCTTCTGTTTCTTCATTGGGCCTTTTCCCCTTCGAAAAGACGTCTGTTTTTTACTCATTTTGCTAGTTTGTGGGTTAAGTGAAATCCTCCCAACCAATGGCAATGTCTTTCATAATGACACCAGGAGCAAGTTGCAGGAGGGCATTTTTATATCTAGAATCTTCACATATATATTTTAATTTAGCGTCTGAATACTTTTTCCTCAGTCAGTGTTACAAGTCAGTGTTACGTATCTTACAAATACATGTTCATACAAAGTTAAAAGGCATTATTTGTGTAATTCTGAAGTGGATAAATGAAGTGGATATATTAAGCAACAAAAACAAAAGCATCTGAATATATCTTTCCCTTCACTGCATGTTGCCCCCTTTACTATGCTTTCAGAAAATCAGCCATAAAAGTGATGTTTTGTTCTTTGACATTTTTGGTCAGTTTGTAATCCAGAGTCTTTATTGCAGCACAGAGACAAAACTCCTACGCAGAGTGCTGGGAGAGTATGCAGTAAAAGTTACAGTGCCAAACTTACAGGGGATTTTACTACGTTAGGCACGTATGCACGGTCTGAACTGTTGCTAAAACATCTGCTTTTCTTTTTCTCATGCTTGCAGAACATGATCTTTCTTCTTTTCTCTCCCTGTTGAGGTTTTCAGGCACAATGAGAAGGCTGCCATCGGCGTTTCTTCACTAAAATCACTTTCTTCACCCATAGTGGTTTGCCACACCCTGCTGTTCTTTGCAAAGACAGACAGTATAATAACTCCTTCTCTGTTTACTGAATTCATCTGCTGTTTGCTATTTCTCTGCAGTGAATATGGGTGTGACATGGATTTGTTGAGCGAGCGTTTCAAAGTTAAGCCTCTCTCTTTCATGCTCACACACACACACACACACACACACGTACACACTTGCACATACAACATATTTACCTGGACATTATTGTACTGTATGTCTGTATGTATGTGTCTGCTGCAATGCCTATGAGTAATGTAGTAGGGATACCGAGCCAATAAATTACTCTGGTGTTGAGCTTCCCCAAAACACTGTTGTGCAAATGATATGGTATGATCATTCATGGTAGGCGGCAACACATTTCTCGAGACTGTCACAGCCATTCACCTTCATGCTGAGCTGAGAGTATGGTAAGAAGACATGAATGTAAGCATTAGAAAGTGCCTTTAACTCCAAAAACATTTCTGAAAAGTAATTTGATTTTTTTTGCATTACACTTTTGCCAGCCTACAGTTACATTTAATGTGATCCACTTACTCGCATGTGTGAGATTAGCCCACTGATGCATGCTATAATTAACTTTTGGGAAATGGCATTTTTAAAAAAATGCTGATTGGGCCCGAAGCTATGGAAAACTGGAAAAAAAAGAAATTTCTATTTTTAAAGCAACACAGCATAACACACTGCGAGTTTATATAGACAAAAGTAATGGAAAGTCAAACTTCACTCATAATATATTCAGAATATGCTGCAATATATACAGCTGTGTGCAAAATTTTGAACACCCCAGTCAAATGATGTTCTAAGTGAACATATCCTCTACAGGGGACAAACTTAAACATGGCATTTTCTTCTGATCATTTTAGTGCACAGTTTCTATTTATTTGCTGAGTGTAACAGATTGTAAATAAATCATTAAATAAATAAACTAAAAATGTGCTGTAACTTTTGCACATGGTACATGTTTTGTACTAGTTTTTCCCCCATATTTTGAAGTTTAGCAAATAAACAGTGAAGTACATTCCTTGTAGAGGATGTGCACTTATTTTCAACAAGACCGAGGTCCCAAACTTTTGCAGGTGACTGTAGATACAGTAAAAAAACTTGTTAATACAGTGAATCAAAAAGTACTTAACAATATTAAACAAGTAATGAAGCTTTTGCCTTGAGAATGTCCTCTTGTTTATTAAGCAGGGTACATTCCGTGCAAGCAAGTGTTTGATCCTACATAATCAAACCTTTCCTGCATAATCACTGCAACCATGGGACATGTAACATGCAAACACCACCAGATAATGTTTTCATTAACTGATTGGTATAATTATATTGATTAATATAAAGAGACAGGAAACAACTACATGAGCTATTGTGAAGTGTTGCTGCTTGAAGATTCTTGATTAATGTTTGAAATCCATTTCTGCATTAATTGTAATGTTAATGTTAATGATGATTAAATGCGTTTTCCACAGTGACTCTCATGTATAAGACCCTGTGATGTAAGTAACTACAATATTTATGCCTACATGGTTGTTAAGGAAGGTTAGAACAATGGAGGACTCTGTGGGGGTTTTGAGAAAGCAGTGAGAGGCCTTGCTGAAAGACTGTTTTGATAGCGGTGGGTAACTTAGGCAGCAGCTGTAGGGCATACTTTGAAACTCTACATGTCTCTGCAGTGAAATTACAGGCAGGAAGGACTTAAAAGATTGCCACTGGATGAGGTTGCTTAGAACATTTGATTAGCATTACAGGTCTATCAGGTAGCACAACGGCAATGTAAATCAGGTAATGGACACAGATGTGTCTGCAGGTTAGATTATGTGGTCTTGTTGAGCGTAGCAGTTCTGCCCTTTCAACCACTAATTCACATCAAGTTTAAAATGATAAAACAACCAAATTCATAGACAATGCTTCATGAATGTGTACCATCAAATCTTAAACAAAACACAGCTATAAAGGCTCATTTACTTTCTATACATCGTATTCTTACCTGTGTATGACATGTATAGCACTGTGCAAAAGTCAGAGACCATCCTTTGCTTATTTAATTTCCAGTCAAAATGGCCTTTAAGTGCAAGTTGCTCATTTTTCAGGAGATATTTATGAGAACTTTAGATATAAGATAATCCGCTTGCATAAAGAAGAAGAAAGTGAAAAGGAAATAAGTGAAATTACAGATATTTCCAAAACTGGAGTTTAAAAAAAATTGTAAAAGATGTAGTGAAAGTGGGACGCCTAACAACCAAGTATTATCAGATAAATAATACTTAAAGATTTCATCTTTGAAGGAAAGAAGAGATCAACTGAAACAATTCACAGGTGTTTTTGTCCATCTTTCGACTCGGAGAGGACATCATCGTTTGCAAATGAAACAGAAGCTGCTGGTCTTCTCAGAAGAATGGACTGTCCAGCCCAGAATCAAGACATCATTAAATGTCTTTGCGTTTACTGGATCATGAGAAACAGAGAATGCAGCCAAGTTCTAAGACTGAACTTTGGAGATGTGGAAAATGATCCCTGCAGATTTATATGAAATAATCAAAGCAAGTCTCCCAGAAAGAATGGAAGCTGTAATAAAGGCATGTCGACACACAAAATACTGAAAACATGGCATTATTTATTATATGCATATATTTTTATCTTTATTTATATTTATTATATTTCATTAATAAAATTAGTAGACATACGTAATGGCCAAATAATTGCACTTAATGGTCTTTTTGACTAGAAATGAATGAAATAAAGGGTAGTCTCTGACTTTTGCACTGTACTTTCTATTAAGTTGCTTTTCTGTAAGGAATAGATGTTTTAAACATATAAAACAGCTTACATGCTGCTGTCTTTGCTACAATTAATTCTCAGATGACCAGAACAAGTGAAAAATGTAACTTTGAGTTTATGAGAGCGCTGTCTAACAGTTATGATGATCCTAAGACTACAGTGCTTGAGGGAAATCACTCTGCACTAGATAAGGACAGGTTAATTCCAAGTGAGTTCTGACAAGATGATTGGAATAACAAGTTCTTTAAAAGTAGGATTCTGACTTCCATACATACACACATATCACACATAATTATGGATATGATATGTGTGGGAATAATGTATGGTGTCATTTAAAACGTGCAATGCCATCATTCCCTAATACATTGACATCATTATATACTCTATACATTACTATTTATTCCCCATATTGTAGTGACATTCTGTCAGAAATAGATAGACTGGGATAGGCTGAAGTCGTATTCAAATAAAAATACTGAAGTAATGACTCAAGAAGTGAAAATAAAGTCTGGCACTGTTCTCCTCTTTTGGGTATACTTTTTATCTAAAATGTGCGGTGTATCCAGGTGCTGTCACCAAAATAACGCAATGAAATTAGACACTAAAATGAATTAGGAGCTAAATGTAATAAATAAGCAAACAGCAAGAAGAAGAGAAAATAGTAGGTTCCCTTCCTCACAAACATGTGCATATACACTATATTGCCAAAAGTATTCACTCAACCATCCAAATCAGACTGCTTTTACAAACATTTGTGAAAGAATGAGTCACTTTCAGGAGAACAAGTCCAGTCATGAAATTTCCTTGTTACTAAATATTCCACAGTCAACTGTCAGTGGTATTGTAGCAAAATGGAAGCGATTGGGAATGATAGCAACTCGGCCACAAAGTAGTAGGCCATGTAAAATGACAGAGCAGGGTCAGCGGATGCTGAGGCACATAGTGTGTAGAGGTCGCCAACTTTCTGCGCCAATCGCTACAGACCTCCAAACTTCATGTGGCCTTCAGATTAACTCATAAACAGTGTAGAGAGCTTCATGGAATGGGTTTCCATGGCTGAGCAGCAGCATCCAAGCCTTACATCACAAAGCGGCAAATACAGTGGTGTAAAGTTTGGTGGAGGGGGGATTATGGTGTGGGGCTGTTTTTCAGGAGTTGGGCTCGGCCCCTTAGTTCCAGCGAAAGGAACTCTTAATGCTGAAATGCCAAGAGATTTTGGACAAATTAATTCTCCCAACTTTATGGGAACAGTTTGGGGACGGCCCCTTTCTGTTCCAACATGACTGCGCACCAGTGCACAAAGCAGGTCCATAAAGACATGGATTTCCATCTAAATGGAAATTTTTCATTTACTATAAAAACATGACAAAAAGGCAAAATCCTTCTAATATAGTAGGTTGCCATTGTCATACTGTGATGATTTCGTGTGGTTGCAGTGGAGTGGGTCCTACAGAAAATACGACGATAAGATTTTCTCTTTGGTACTGTCATGCTTTAGTTCAAGTGGGGAAGTCTGAAAAATATGAGCTATATGACATGTTTAGCTCGCTGGTCCTTGATAAATGGGCAACAGAGAGAGCAGCTATTTGATGCCTCAGATGCCATTTGATGCCTCTGTGTTAGAAGATGGATATTGTCTATTTTTCAAAATAAAGTTTTGCTTATAGATATACTTTTACAATATATTTCAACAGTGCTGGCCATGTACACCATACTGAGTCTTACATGTCTGAACAAGGTTACCCTTTAAAAAGTTGGGAAACGTTTTCCAAGATTTAGGTTGTTTAAGATGTGAACTGATATGTTTCATGGTAACTGCAAACAGTTACTCCCCACCTCTTCATTTTACATTACTGAAAGATGAAGTGTCTCCACCGCGGTGAGTCACAGGAACCACCATCTCCAGCACGCAGCATTCATCATTTCGTCGTTATCCATCTATAATTGACTGCAGTGTAAATCGAGCGCAAAAGGCGCAAAAAGCCTTCAATAACCCGCTCCGTTGTTATCAACGCAACTATGTTCACGCTCTTCGAAACTTTGGGCCCTCACATCTACCCCAAACGTACAACAGTTGGTGGATTGGAGCGCAGCAGCAGACGACCACTCCCTGGCTTTTTGTTTAAACCCACCCGTTTTCCGCCAAAACCCCGCCCCTCTCCGCTAGGCACGGCTAGTAGCTCACGCTGTAGCGGCGGACTGCTTAGAAGTGTGCACCATTAGTCAATCGTAGCGCGTGTGGGCGTGGCTTTGCGCAAAGCGGTTGGGAAAAAAGTAAAAAACAACGCCTCCCTTCCACACCGTTCCCTCCCCTCCCTCTTTCCTCCTGAAGATCCCTGCCCTGCCCTGCACTCGGCCATTCTCCATAGCCCCAAGTTACGACCGCACAGCGAAGAAGTGAGAGGGAGAGAGAAAGAGCAAAAAAAAAAAAAAAAAGCCAGAAAGGCTTTCAAGCCTTGTGAGAAAAAAAAAGAAAAAGGGAGAGAGAGAGAAAGTAAGTTCTCAAAGAACAAGTTTCAGACAGCAGTGGGGGAGAAAACTTTTCGGGGGCTGTGGCAGAAAAGACGTGGCCGGCTGAGGATGCTCATGCCGAGGTGTTAAAGTTTTGGAAGCAGGATCTGCTCCAGGTAAGAAAATGCTTTCTTTCTGTCCCCCCAAAGTCTGCAGCCTAGTCCTTGCAATTCGTAGCTACTTCAGTGCTCCCTGGTGTAACGCAGCGCCTGAAAATGTTAGGACCATAATTACCAAACTTGTAGTGCGCTGTGATAGATTTTCTCTAAATGCGCATTTGTGACGCCCCTCTGAGTGAAGACCAGAGGGAACTGGGAACATGAGGAGAGGTGGGTGTGTATCTGGTTGCACAATTGACATCTTTGTTACGCACTATTGTCTTGAGACTATCATGGTCGGATTATAAAAGTTCAGAGCTTTCTTACTCTGTAAATGGAACAGTGATCAGCTCTAATAGTTGCATATGTTGTGGCACAAGCAGCGCCTGCGAATTGCTGAAAGCCTGTCTTGCCTGTTAAGAAAAGCAGAGGGAACTAATTATAAGGAAAGTGTTCTGATGCTTTTGCATGCCATGCAAAGTATATCCCCACACCCTAGATGTTGTTAGAAAAAGCCCCAGAATGACTAGGTTTGGTGTGGCTGTGCAACGTGGATAAGCTCACACACACGCACACACTCAGCAGGAGTTGGAAACGCACGAAAACTTTTTCGTGAGGAGAAAAGTTTTCCACCCTCATGGAAGGCTCTGTTAAAGCTTGTGGTCGGTTTCCTTTTATGGGAATGCTGCTAATAAGAAATTACAGTGTTACTGTATTGCTGCCATGCTTGCGCTGTTGAGTTTCTCCTTATAATCTGTTACGGGATTCCATGCTCTCCCAAATGTGGTCACAGAGGATTTGGGCAACGTCATCAGATATTCCTCGGTATGGCTTTAAAACTGGAGAAAAAAAAGCTAAAGTAGTTTTCTGGTGCTTGAAGCTTTTGTGAAGAGTTTGTACGGTTCATAGTGAAGTTGGGATGGGCTGTTTAATTAAAACAAACTGAAGTGCTCTGAAGTGGAGCTTAAATGGACTGAAATGGGTGGAGTTTGGTAAATTCTCAATTTTTTTCCCTTCGATTTTCTTAACCTGGGAGTCTGGCCAGGGTGTGGAGAGTGAGCAAGAAGGGGGATGGTGTTGGGTTGGGGGGTGGGGGGTGATGGAATGTAGTGGTTTGGAAAGACTTATTAATTGAAACCAGGTCTGAAGCACAAGAGGGAAAAGTACTGCTTGCTAGATGAGAAAACTGTTTTATTCATGCTTAGCTCTTATTTAACTTAATTTTTTTCCTGTAGAAAGGCTATCCTAACTTCAAGTACTTCAACTTCAAGTACTTTAACTTCAAGTTAAGGGGGGGGGGTGGAAAGAAAGAGGTGGAGTTCACCTCTCTTTTGGAAAAAGTAGATATCATCCAGTCTGGACTTTCCCCCAAAATCTTTTCTTAAATCTTGATTCGGTGATTATATACATGGATCGACAGTACATCTGAGGAACTGCGCATTTAGATCCCATCCCCCTCTCCTGCCACACCCTTCTTGCTCCTTTTTTTGATAGTCAACTGTATCACTTCATGACACAGGACATCAACAAGATACAGCCTGTGAAAGATAAAGTACAGTCCTTTGAAAGTGTTGCACATTCTGTTCCAGGCTGTTTTTTATGTAGCAAAATACCAGCCATAGCAAAAGTCAGGATCTGTCAAGGTCCGCCAGCATCTTATGGTTCATCCTTGGTTGTCCTGGGGTTGTTCCAAGTTTGTGTTTCAGAGGAGTACAGGATGAGTGATCTGCTACGGTTCTTCATGGTTTGTACATGATGAGTAGACTACGCTGTATATTGAGTGTTGAAGCATCATTGGTTAAAGCAACTAGTTTCAGCAGGAGGCACCACTTTCTCCTGTGAAGTGTTGATAGTGTAGATAGGAGGGGTGCCTCCGAGGAGTTTGCTATGCCAGTGTGAAACGGAAAGAGTTTGGACTCGCGCACACTTCCTCTGTCATTTCCTTACAGGCTTGTAAAGGGTTGTGCCATTTACACCAAATGGAGAACAGTTGGAAGGAGGAACAGCCCTCTTAACAAATAAGTGTTGTATTTATTGTCTGTTTCCTCATCTGTAATTTTGTATTGTTGCTGATTCAGTAGCCTCTTGATAAAGAGTTAAATGAGCGCATTCATATGCGGTTATCTATAAAGTTGTTTGTTTAGATTATCCCTCTCAGATAAGCAAGAGCCACAGATGTGAAGCTGTTGGGGAAAAAAAACCTGAATGAGACACTTATGTCTGTGAAATGCCTTTGTTGCATTATTTCGCTTTGTTTCAGCTTGTCCAAACTAAGCCTGGGGTTGAGAAATACTGACTCTGGAAGTTAGGAACAGTTGAGCAAAAGGCTAAACCCGTGCCAGCATCCCAGTGACTCAGAGCCACACGTTGATTTCTCATCATTTTCCATGTGACTGGATTCTATTGTGGGCAATAGTCTGGTGTATGCAGTGTGGAATGCATTTTTGATATCCTTTTACATTTTTTAAGGTTTATTAAATACATTTTTTAGCAAAATTGTGGGACATGTCCTTGACTGTCCTTGTCACTCCTGACTATAGAAAGAACCATGAACATTTTTAAAAAAAATCCATGCCAAGGACGTGCTTTTTTGTTTTTAAGTGCTATGGTTCTTTGCATAGTGAAATGGTTCTTTAGACTGATGGAGAATGTGTTGTGTGTGGTTCTATGTAGAACCTTCTTGAAAATAGGGTCCTTCTGTTGTCACAAAGAACCCTTGTTATTGGTGTTATATAAAGCTGCTTTCAAAAAGGTTCTATATAGAACCATACACAGGCATGCAAATGTGTTTTTAAATGCTTATGGTTCTATATAGAGCTGTTGTCTTTCCTAAAGAACCCTTGGAGAACCATTGTTTATACTGCTTATGACAAGGTAAAATTGTGAATGCATCTCTTACAAGAACAAACTTGACAAAAAGATCATAATAACTCTGAGCGCTTCATGTTCAGTCAAGATTTGTGAGTGTTAAAGACGATCTTCAGGAGCACAACAGATGTTAACACCTGCCTGATTAATTGACTGAACTGTGAAATGTTATTGGATTGCAGTGATGGTCAGTCCACCACCAGTCCTTGATAGTTAAATCTATTGGTTCTATATGTTGCAGTCTTGATTACTGCAATATGAGTGTTATGAAATACTGCATGCTGTCCGTATTCAAGCAAGAGTTAGTGGCAGATATCAGCGGACATGTTTGGCAGGTTTGTATTGTACTTGCTCCTAAATACTAAGATCCTAAAACATGATGATTATATTCATTGTATTTTCATGGGCATTTATCTTGTGTTTATCTTTCATACTGTTCCTTTTAAAAAAAAAACACAGGAATGTACAGAATGAATGAGATCCTTATCTAAAACCAATAGCATAGTGAGTGAAACTAGGCATGACCTGACATGTATACCACCTTTCTTCTTCACAACCATTGCGATAACATACAAAGTTGCACTAACATAGCATGCTCTATGTCAAGCACTGAGCAGTCCAGTCTGATTCTATAAATATGGATTATATTTTTATGTTATCAGTATACATTACGTAGTTATTAAAATGGTTATGTTAGTAGTAACATGCAATAGTATCCAGTAATGAAGCTTCATAGCCATACTCCTTGGGATGTTTGTGTGTTTTTTGTCTTGTTATTTTTTTAATCAATTAAGAAAGACATGAGTCATTTTGGACCTCTAGAATACACCCAAATCTTTCACAGCGGTATTACAAAGCAAGCAGTAAATCCTAGCAAATGTGTAGCCGAAAACACCTCACCCATAGATGATGACTGAATGACTGACTGTGTAAACCTAAGCCTAATCACATGATAAGTGGAAGCCTTGTTGAGCTGTATAGCTATAATACGTGTTGACTTAACTTTGCTTCTCAAGATTACTCATCTTAATATAATCATTGTTCATAATGATCAAAAGAAGAAAGACTCAACTACACCACCAAACCAGTTCAGCCAGTTGGCTTTTCTGCTGCAGACTCCTCCTACTCTTCCCCTTAGCTTGCATGTCTACACCTTAACTGCCAGTGACAATGGTCCATCTGTAGGCTGCAACACTTTCATTTCTTCAGCATGTTGTTTATTATCTATAAAACTACTCCATGAACGAGCATCCCAGAATTTTTTTTTTTTAGATTTTAGATCATGATTCCACTGATTGCTTTAGTGCATGCACTGTATGCTTTCACTTATTTTTTTGTCTTTGTTTATCTCTGCAGAGCGTACAATAATTCAGTTGAAGTTCTTTGGCCAAATGTGGCTTTTCAATTGAATCCATCTGGATGGGAAGAGGGAACATTTTACCACTTAGTAGTTATCCCTGATTTTCCATAAGTGAGTCAGCTCTTGTTTGAAGTCAGTTCTGCTGCAGCATAACCCCAATATGCATAGTGATTAATGAAGCACATTTGTGAAGAACATTTGTGCTTGTCAAAGGCCACAACTGCTTGATTTATTGAGTTTTGAGTTGTCTGAAGGCTAACTTGGCATGTGCAAACTCCTCCAATTAAACAGTACAACTGTTCAATTAAAACAACAGGCCACAAAGACTGAGCACGGATATTTCGCGTTATAAACCAGTTTTTATGTTCTTTCGTTGGTGGGAAGAGGTTTGGGAACGGATTGTAATTATGGTAGATGGTTATATGAAACCTCACTGAAATACTGATGTCTCGCCAAAACGTTTTGGTCCCTCAGTGGCTTTGCATGTTATTTGGGTTCAATGAGATATTATATTCTACTTTTACTTAAAGTTTCTCAGATGCTTTTAGAAATATGGGAAGTTATAATCCCAGTGATTTTGTCTTCATTGGATAGCAATCAGTAAAAAGTAATAGAATTGGTATCCTGTTTTTGTGGTACAGACACAGTGGGTGAACAGAGTGTAGGACATTGCTTTGGAGTTAGTCACTGCAGGAGAGGCTGGGCGCTCTTCCAGCTGGCCTGACGGCTCTATCAAGGAATGTGTGTGACTGGAGGCCAGGGTGGGGCCCACTGTGCTTTGCTCTGTGAGCATAGGAGATGGCATGCCCATTGCTGCTCTCTTGTTCAACATAGGGTGTGGTCCGTACTTTAGATGCACTATGTAATAACTAGGATGTCCATGGTGTAACTAGGATGTAACATGCTAGAAGATTTTAAATTTGTTGAAATTTACCACCGTTTTATGAGTATTGTAACTTTTCTGCCATTTTTTTGCATACAGCATTTGTTTACCATTGCTCTGGCCATTCAAATCCACATATTTTGTGAAAGGGAGCCACTCTTTAGCAAGGTGACAGCAGAATGAATAGAAATCAGTAGAAGTCTCATGGATGTCATTCTTTAGAGTGTGCACAGCTGCTCTACTACACGTTGTTCTGTGCAAACACAGTGACAAGCACATCCAGACTGGCCTTTATTGCCACTGGCCCATGTCTATTTCAGTCACAGCTCAGAAATAACTAGCTGTATAATGAAGCAACAGGGCAGTGAGAGGTTGTGGCTAGGTTTTCATAATCATAACTCATAATGAGCTATGGGTTGAGAAGAACATGCTTCCTGCTGTTTTCGAATATTGATGCCACCAACACAGACTTGTCAAGTCCTGCTCCTCCCTCAGCCGTTTGAGGTGAGTTAGACACCAAGGAGCTTTAATTACAAAACTTTAGCCAAGATTTTTAGGATAACTGTGATTTTGAAAATGAAATAAGCTTCAAATGGGAAAGTGCACCTATTGAAAGATCTTAATCAGCATTTCCGTTGACTTTATGTTAAAGTGACTGTGCAGCTCTTGAAGATAGGGTATCACTTTATTTACAGTGTTGCTGTAAATTGCTGTTTTCTTGGAGACCTAAATGGTCATTAAGAGTTAAAAGTTAAACCATGCTGAAGAGACATAATTACAGTTGTTCTGTAACACTTTCTAGGGCAGGTCTCCACTGGCAGATACCTGTCTGTACTGACTCAAGCATTTCTCTTCAGTGTCAAGAAAGTTTTCCCCCTTCAGCTGCCCCAGGCACTGATGCTGGTCTTGGAAAGGGAACTTGACAGACGTATGAAGACTTCCTGAAAAAAAAAGCCTTAGTTTCTCAGTTATCATTCTGATTCCTTTAAAGACACTTTCTTCTCGCTGACCTTTTCTTACTCAGTGTTATAGACTCAACCATTAAAATGTTACAGGCAGCTTTAAGAGATAAAGGCTTGTGTACTAATAGAAAAGTTGTCATAGTTGTAGTGCATGTGGTGTAGTGCAAAGACTAACCTCAACAATTTGCATTCTTCAACTTGAATTTCTTTAGTTTATGACTTAGCACTACTACATCAAGACCATAACACAGTAGAGATATTGTCATGACATTTAAATAGGTTATCTGAAAGTATAAAACTGCGTCAGTGCTTAGCAACAGTATACGCCTGTTTAGAGATAATTTCGCTTAATTGGAGTCATTGGAGTGATTCTAATCACATTAGATGTCTGCATGTCAATTGGCTTGCATCATATCCTGTCATGCATCATTTGTCGCTGCGCTGAAAGGCACATCTACTGTTTTCTGACACAGGATGACACGTAAAACAGATAGTTCTTTGTTCTTTTTTTACCAATCTGATGCTGTAAATACATAAACTACCTGGATTAACATCGTTATCTTTAGAGAGCAGGAAATGAATATAATGCAGATATTTTAGCACCATAATCTTGCATCAGTTAGACATTCTGTTCAGAGTAACACTAATATATATAATCATCAAGTATCAGCTTAAAATATCTAATAAAAATCTTATAAACATATGTATGCATTATGCATATCCCTACTAAAATATCTTAAAATTAGAAAAAAAAAATCACAAAAAATGATGACAAAATACAAATAAAATACAAATGTTCAACTGATGTACAGGAGGTAGGGATGAAAGATTAATCGGTTTTAAACTTAAATCGCAATTGAAAGAGTGCAATTTTCAAATTGTAAGAGCTGCTGTGTGAAATTTGGCCTACATTGTCAACAACCACATTGTCATGTTTAAAGTGGGGAACTCTAATAACACTGAGCTTGTGAACCACCTGCAGATGAGTTGAACTAATCTGAAGCAACCAAATGTGCTTTGCACATGGCAACATAGCCACAATCAACTGGCAGTCTGGCACATTATGTCCAGCTTTCAAGCCTCAGTCCACAAAAAAATGGACATTCTGGACTTATGGACCTCAGTTTATTAAAAAAATAATTGCAATTTAAATCACAGTCAAATTATAGTTTAGTAAAATCGTAATTAGACACTTTCCCCAAACCATTCTGCTCTGCCAGTAGGTGTAAGTAGTTATGTGTATCAGTTAATCTGTTGCTATACTTCAGTAACTGCTTGTTCAGGTAATTGTGTGTCTAGAGTGTGTTGATAAGCCATGCATTGATATATGCTTTGACACACTCACTCTCAAAGAGCCTGTGCCGCTGATAAGGTTTGCTTTGACCAGCTGCTGACACTGGTGTTGGTTTTGATACAGTGACAGTAGAATACTAGAGCAAACATTGAACTCGTGGATTCGTGTTGAATGAAATGACTATGATTTGGAGCTGGCTTGCTGAAGCAAGATACGGCCTGTTGGGTAATGTAACATGCAATATAAAGAGGTGATATACAGTAGGACTGCAAGATTGTTTATTCAAATGAGGATTTGCACATGATTGGATGTTTGCTTCCCTGTGGTGAAACCTTAAAGGGCCTCTGTTTTGCATTGTGTCTTCAAATACCTAGAGGAACGATGCTGGGGCTGCATGTTTTTAGTTTGTACTCATCTTAAGTTTTCTTTACACAAAAACCTTAAAGTCTGACGTGAAAGAATCTTTTATTGTTTCCATAATTATTTGACAATCACACATACACCTGAGCCCATTTTCTGAAATGTGTCTTATTGCACTTAACAAGGCCAGACAAAATACTTGGATGTGATCCAGAGCAGTAGGTGGATATGTTTATTTTTAGGGAGAATCATAACTTAACTACACCTTCAATCAGCTTAATGATTAATCCTGTCAGCTTATGATATGTAGGAATTCACTCGGTGAACAAAACTAGTTAAACGGATGTTTTGCTTTTTGGGTGTGCGCATGCTTAGATGGCTTTGGTCAGTGTGAAGGGATTCTTTATTGTGTGTTCATGCAATATCTGTCACTGTCGCTGGATGAAGAGAAGATGCAGAGCAATGGGTGGGGTTGTATTTTGAAGAAAAAGGAAAAAAAGCCTGTTCATAGAGCACTCCCTTGCAGTGTGTAGTGTAGGCAGTATGTACTGATTGTGTTTTGAATGCAATCATTGTGGTCCTCTTAAATATGTCTAATGTTGTGCTTTTTTCCCTTTCCTTTTTTACAGAAAACAAGTAACACAGGGGTGGCACGAGGTGTCAGGTTGTGCCTGAGCACAAGGTAAGTTCCTTTTTTTTTTTACTTTTTACTGTCCAAGAAGCATTTAAAAAAACAAAAATGTCTGTTTGGTTGGAGCAAAAATAGAATCTTTACATAGCTGCCACTGGTCAACATTTGGCACCACATCTTCCCTATTCTGGCTCATTACCTAAAAAAGAATTTGTAAAAATGCTGCAAGAAAAGCATAAACATACATATGCATCATACCTTATTTTCTGTGGGAACAAAATCCTATTTTTGCTTTATATCTCAAGTGCATGTCAAATAACTTTGCAGCATTCTTTATGGCATAAACAGTATACTGACAGTTGAAATGCAGAGTCAGACACTAGATTTGTGAACATCCAGTGCTGTTGAACATCACTAAGTAAATGATTAAGCCAGTGATTATAAGCCAAAGCCAAACTGGAGAGCGTTTATGGAATTCTAGTCATGAAATCCATGCTGGACTCCATGCTGAAGGTCATACAACCATGCCTGCTGTGAAAGGCCTGCACTGAGAAATTTGACACTTCGCGCCCACTGTGTTTGCCCTCTCGTAGTACTGCTTGGCCACCTGTTCATGACGCCCATTTCCCCATGCCATTGCCTGGCCTTTCAGGACTGCCCAGTTCACGTCAGCAGCTGGTTGAAAGCAGCTGCAGACATATTTTCATGACCGACATTAAAATGGGTCTGTTTTTAAACTACTGTATGGAAGTCAAAAAAAAAAAAAAAACTATAAATGCACAAAGAAAATTTGAAGGTCAAATGAATTATGCTGGGCTGTTGGCGCAGTTTGTATATGTGGATTGAGCATGGTGGAGAAGTGTTGTGGTGTCATTATATATGTCTCTCACGATACTGAATTATGACTAAAGCCCCTCCTTCCTTTCTTTAGGCCATTTCAGTTGCATGTTTAAAGGACACGTTTACTTATTTGATCACTTATTCACGGTCTTCTTTTCAGCAAACCAGATCAAAAACTATGACAAACGTGGCTGACCGTAAAACCAAACCTTGCAACAGCTTCTTAAATATGGTTATATATTACATAAATACAAATAACATTACACAAGTTGTGATTTGATGTATGTTAGTGTGTTTCGATTAACCATTTCCAAAATTCTCCTCTTGGCAGCCTGATATTATTTGCATTTATCATAAAATGATTTGTTTTTGCTCATTAATCCTTCATTAAATTCATTAAATAAAGTCTAATGGTAGGGTGTGGGTTAGTGCACCTGCAAACAGCACTCTGAAAATGAGATAAATCTGCTTTACACACTAAAATCTTGCTGCTGCTAACAAGCCATAGTCGCATTTCAGTTCTCTTTGTCTCTCATCCTGTTTTTCCTCATTTGTTTCCAGTTTATTTCAGTTTGCAGTGATTTTATTGACTTGACTATTAGGTAAATTATTGCCGAACTGCACTCAGGAGCAATGTATGCTGCGTTGATTGATATTAAGGTTAGGGGAATGTGCTGACCCTATCAGAGAAGCAGAGCAGGAAGGGTGTGGCATCATGGTACATTTTAAAACAAGCATGAGGCAGGGAGAGGAAAAACAGGCCATTCCTCCCCTTGCTGGGAGTTGGTGAGAATCTAACACTTAGTTAGTTAGTTTTTCCCTCCTACTGCTTTTGTAAATACCTGTGTGAGCCAACAATAATAATGAGCCTTGTTGGAGCACACAACTTTAGTGCGTTCCTGTTTCTGTCAGGGTTAAGAAATTTCAGACATATAGAGGTCGTAAAGTATAAGAAAACGTTTGATAGAATAGAGTAAATAAATGCAAAAAGACAATATGTATGCATTTTCACTTTGAAAACTGACACTAATTTGCACAGTTAAGTGATGGCAAGTAATGCTGCTTGGATCCGTAGTGTTTACTGTAACAAAGGTTAAGGATACTGTATAAGCACAGTGCGATTTGTTGGAACAGAATTCAGTGGAGGCATTTTAAACTGTAGTATATCTAAACAGTGTGTTACTTTTCTTCCACGAACTAGAAAGAGAATGTCGCTCCTCATAATAAGCTGATTATAACAGGGACATCATGGTGCCATCTTCAGCATTACAACAAAATACTAGGCTATTGTTGTGTGTCTGAACATTCCCTTGCAATTTCCTGGAGGTCAGGGTCAGGCTTTTTTCAGAAGTGTGTATACAAGCTATTTTTGATTCGGCAGGGATCAGAATTACCGAAATAACTTGTATGGATTAAACAAAACCTGCAGTTCTGTGAAATAATGGATCGTATTGATTGTAAAGTTAAATAAACTTGCACTTATTGTGCGTCTCCTGGTGATTGGTTTTTAGGACGGTCAGGAGTAGAAGTCGTTTTGTTTGCATTCAAGTCTCTGCTTACTGTAAAGCAATTCTACAAAATGTCAGCTGGTGTGTTGCAACACTTGGTTTTGTTATTTTAAGTTTGCCTCTTTGTGGATTTCTGCTTTCAAGGATTGGATTTTTTTTTTCAATGCTTATATTGATATTGATATTGATATATCCTGAACAGTACTTTTTTCAGTGCCTTATTTTGCTTACAAGCTGAATGTGGTTGTGATGAAATCCAGAAATGAGTGTGAGGTGCTGGAAGAAGGTATATTTACTAACAGTCATGGATTACAATCTAACCAAGAGGTGCTGATGTTAATAATATGCAAGCGGAATGTGATATAAACAGCCAATCAGTAGACTAGATTTTGGAAGAGTCATGTCTATTGGCTCATGAATGCTAAGACTGACTACTTTGGCATTGAAATACGGTACTGAAGAGCCCAGAATGTCTCAATAATTTGTAGTATTGAGGTAATTCAGTCAGTATTATTAAGGTATTGGCACCCAGTCCTCTCTTTCTGGACAGGAAGTTGATGGAATGCTGAATTGGTGTTTAATTTGCACTTGCTCATTGTTGTGTTTATTGTATCAGACTTGCATAATTTTAAGATGGACTACAACCAGTATTTTTAAGGATTTCCATGCTTGAACCATTTCAAAGAGACTTCTGTTGTAGAAATGCCTCTATACCTCTGTGTGTTTGCTGCCTGATAATAATACTTCAAATCAACATCGAATCTTGTGTAATATCTCAGGTGTCACTGAGTGAAAAGGCTTCTGTTGGTGTTGCAGTATTTTGTTGCTGGACATGTCACTATAGTCAGTTCACAGATTTGCAATATCTGCATTCAGAATTTTATTAAACTAAATTGAGCAGTAGGAAACTGAATTCTTGAGTACTTATGAGGCAACATTTAAGTTATGAAGCAAACTGATAACAGATGCCATTGATTTGACTCATATCTTGTCGCTCCCTTGCTAGACTAACACTTGTGTGGATTACACATCATTAGTTTTCCAGAACTGATGCCACATTGCTTTAGAGGGTGCAAGCAGGGATACATAGATGGTCAAATGTACTGCCATTCTTGGAATTTTCACTCTAATAAATAATTAAGCTGAACCAAACAACAGTTTGCTTTTGATCACTGATCTATTAATTAATACATTCATTCATTTAACATTAACACCCCAACGGGGCCTTTCTGTGTGGAGTTTGCATGTTCTCCCTGTGTCTGTGGGTTTCCTCCCACAGTCCCAAGACATGCAGTCAGGCGAACTGGAGACGCTAAATTGGCACTATGTGTGAATGTATGTTTGAATGTGTATGTCTGTGTGTCTGCTCTGTGATGGACTGGCGACCTGTCCAGGGTGTTTCCTGTCTTCTGACCAGTGAGTGCTGGTATGGCTCCAGCACCCTCGATGACTCAGGAGGATAAGCAGCTTAGACTGTGTGTGTGTGTTTGTGTGTGTGCGTGCGTGCGTGCGTACGTGCATGTGTGTGTAAGTTAATACCTGGGGGGGGGATGTTTAATAAAGCAGGAGTTCGCAGTAGCCAGATAACTTGAGCCCAAAGATGAGGACGGTCCACTAAGAATATCCTTTGGTTCTTTTCCTATTGGACATTCTTGACTTTGGGCTTAAGTTATCTGGTTAAACTGAAAATCCTGCTTTGTGAAACAACCCCTGCTCAGACGTTTGCAGTTAAAGAGAGAGACAGATACTCAATGGAAAAGAACAGCAATATAAGAAGCTTTAAGAAACACTTAGCCCTTTCAAAACTATTAGTTCCCACTCATAATTTTCTTCAGGCCAAACAAAAATAATAAACTTAGTTTAACCAAAGTGTTTTATTCCTTTTCATGGTATAGAGTTCTAAATCAAACTAATGTAAGTGTGGGGGGCAGATGTTTTGATTGCTTTGTATTTATTTTAGAAAATTAATTCACAATACACTTTTGTTTAAAATATCTGGTTTTCCAGTAATCAGTTGATATGAATCATGATCATAAACTTGATCTTGACACTATTGTATAAAATATGCATGTAGGTGTATTCATAACCAAAAGGTCTTATGTAATAGCTGAGAGGATGGTTGAGGGGGTGGTAATAATGAAACAATGAGATGTCTGTGTTTGAAGTTGGAATGGCAGACCCACATGTTTACTGGACAACTCTACACACAGGCTGCCTAGTATTATAGCCTTTTTATGTATGCTTGGAGCATTACATGCAGATATTCTGAAATTACATGCATGTCAAGAGAATAATGCAGCACAATGAATAAATGTAACTTCCACAGCAGTTTCATTTTACTGCAGTCTAATTTGCAAAATAGATTAGAAGGCATACATAGACATACGTAGCTTGAAATACATGCAACATACTGAATGTATATAATTAAATTATTTGTATAAATATTTATTTTTTAAAATAACAATGCTTATACTATATATTCAAGCGCTTGCCATCAGCAGATGTATTTTCCTGTGTTGTGTGAGGTAGCCTGTAAACAGCACTGTTCTCTAAACAGACATTTGATCTCAGCTATGAGCAAACTGTTTCCTGAGGCTTTGGGTGTGGTTTATCTTCAACTACCCTTCTAGTTCAGAAATATTCAGTGAAGGATTCATTTTGGTTTAAAACTTGTTTTTAGACAAGCTTTTTAATGCCATCTAGTGGTATACTGCTAGAACTTCGTCTTCATAGTTCAGAAAGTGGGCAATTTACTAGCCATTTATAAACTTTTTTTTTATTATTAGAAAAATAAACCCTGTTACCTGAAAATGTGAAATCAAATATCTTTGCAGCTCTGCAGATTTTGATCATGCACAGATATCTGGCAGTTATTAAATAACTATTTTCGTCAAGAATGTCAACAGCCTTCTTTTGTTTGATTTCAGGGAGTGAAACTAGGGCTCATACTGTCCATTTCAGGGGACAGGTCAAAGAGAAACAGGATTTGAAGTAAGCATATTTGCTGAGTATTAAACAGTTTCTGTTTAATGAATTACAGAAAGCAACACTCTAGCTTGCACTGTTAAATACTGAAAAAATACAATTGTGTTGTCATTATTTGATCTGTAATGCATAAAAAAGATACATATTACTCATATGAAAATGAACTACAGATTACCTAAAAGTGCATATTCCAATTTAGCAGTAACTTTAGATTAAATAATTCTGCAGCTGCTTGTAGAATAGAATCTACTTAGACACACACAGACACACACACATATATATATATATATATATATATATATATATATATATATATATATATATATATATGTGTGTGTGTGTGTGTGTGTGTGTATGTGCCTGTATATGTTTGTGTGTGTGTGTGTGTGTGTGTGTGTATGTGTATATATATATATATATATATATATATATATATATATATACACATACATACATACATACCACCAGGTGTCAGTAAAGAACTGAATTTGACATTGTTGTCAGTAAACGATCAGACAAGTGTACTGTAATTATTATTTTATGTAAGTCTTTTTGCACACCATCTTTGCCCTGTGACTTTTCTTTCTTTTACTGCACATAAAAGTAGCCTAATGCTTTTTATCAGTGGTGTACTTGTTGAAGCAGTACCAATGAAAGACATGACTTACCCCAGAATATCAAAGTTGACAAAGTTGTGTTCATTGTCCCACTGAAAATATTCATTTAGATTATTTCCCTGTTTTCAAGATGGCTGATGAAGAAGATACAAGGGAAGTGCTCTTCCCACAGTGGATGGGTGCTGATAAACATGGGCTTACAATAGAGCAAAAAGCCCAAGGAGAGATTTTCATCAAAGAAGTGAAAGAAGAGTCCCCTGCAGCTCACACTGGGAGAGTATTTGAAGGTAGAGAACAGGCTGTTACCTTGATCATGATCTCAAATCAATATAACTTCACACTCCATAATTAAATTCCAATAATAAAAGACATTGTACATCTGCTGTCTGATTCCTATAATGCATCTCATCCACTCTTACAGGTGATCAGATTGTGGGTGCCACCATTTACTTTGAGAACATGAGCTCAGCAGAAACAGCTGACTTACTGAAGACGCTTAACCGACACAAAGTTGGATTAAAACTACAGCACAAGACAGGAGACAGGTCACCTTGCCGGTCTCCCATGGGCACACTATCATGGGAAGGACGAAGTGGATTTGGAGGCTCTAGCCCTGACATCATCCTAGTATGATAAACATTTCTTACTTTTGTCCTTTAAAATGTACTTCTATGTAGTAATTATAAGTTTTGAGTGTGTATTTTATTTGAAATTAGAAATAGCCTGTTAAAACACAATTCATCATGTCAGCTTTTCGGTTCTTTTGGTGGTAGGTGTATAGGGTTGTATCTATATGCAGTTATGGAATAACTGAAAATCCTGCCCAGTTACTTTTTAGTGGGCAGAAATGAGCTGAATCAGGTTGAATTAATGAATTGCATGTATAACAAAATTGAAATAAATTATTGGTGTGAGATCTGTAAAATGGCAATTGATTTTACTACATATAGGTATGGACTCTTGGATTCTTTTTTTTAGTTAGTTTTTTTTTTTTTTTTTTAATTAATTAATTTTTTTAATATTCACTCCTGATTTCTGTCTGTGCAGAGTGGGGATGATGAGGACTACAAGAGAATCTACACTAAGAAAATTAAGCCCAGACTGAAGTCTGAGGACCTTGCAGAGGGAGTTGATGTACGTACAGAACGTCACAGCAGCACCAGCAGTGACGGCAGCACTATTACTACCATTACTCGCCGAATCACTACCTACACTGTGGACATACCAGGGGCATCTGGCCAGCAACAGATTGATATTTCAAATCCAGAGATTAAAATTCATGTTTCACCACACGAGCAACAAGAGGGGAGCTCTGCTCAGATCAGATTACCGCATGGGAGTCTTATAAGCAAAGTTGGTGCCCAAGAGGGTATAGATGTGGGGGAAGTAAGACTTAGAGATCCAGAAGCCACTAGTTCTTCTGAGAAGCACTGGAGTACAGCACATGTCAAAACAACAATTACAAAAAGAGGGATAGAGGGGAGTGGGAAGGATCTGAAACTTAATTTGTCTGACACTGGACTGTCAGGGGAAAAAACACAAGGGGAACTGGGCCATTCTGGGTGGATTCAACATGAGATGAGTGGAATAAGCAAAGGTTCAGTCACCGCAGACACAGGTACAAGTAATGTGGGTCTCTCGGGTAAAGTGGGCATGGTGTTAGACAAAGATGCAGGTCATGTCAGCATTAGTGATCAGCACTTGAAAGAAAGTGGGAAAGGATTCAGCATCAGTGTGAACAAAGGAGAGATCATTACTCCACATTTAACAGAACATACAATTGTTGTTTCCAAACCAGATACTGAATTTGAGGTGAAAGGTTCAAATGTGAAAGGAGGAACAGAGTTTGTTTCAGGTTTTTCCATGAGAGTGGGATCACAAGACAGCAAAATGTCATGGGAAGGCACAGACACTTCACCTTCTGGTGAAATAAAGCTGCCAAAGCCTAGCATAGATGTAAAAGGGTTCAAAGTAGAAGGTAGTGTAAAGCCACCAAAGAAAGAGACTGGGGATATGGATGTGTCAGTTCCACAAATTAAGGGGGATATCAAGGTGACAGAACTTGATATTGGGGGTAATAAGATGCCATCCATCACTGGACCAAAAATTTCTACGCAAGAGGTGAATTTGAACATCAAGGGTCAAAAACAGACTGTTTCTAAGACTGATGTGGACATAAAGGGCCTAAAAATGAAAGGAGATGTAGATGTTTGTGCTGCAAAAGTAGATATTAAAGACCCAAAGGTGAATACTGATGGGACAGAATCAAAAATCAAATTGCCATCATTTGGATTTAAAGGTCCAAAGGTTGAAGGTTCTCATGTAGAAATAAGCCTTCCCAAAGCCGAAGTCGACATGAAGGGACCAGCCATAGATATCAAAGCTCCCTATGCTGACATTGATGCCAAGATGCCCTGTCCTTCTGGTCCTAAGAGTTCCATGCCTGATGTGGACATTAACATAAAAGGTCCACAAATTAAAGGTAATGCAGATGTTTCACTTCCAAAAGTTGTAGGGGACATCAAAGCACCCAAAGTGGACATTAAAAGTCCAAATGTTGACATTGAAGGGCATGAAGAAGGCACTAAGATGACAAAAATCAAAATCCCTTCTTTTGGGCTAAAAGGCCCACAGGTTGAAGGAAGAGATATAGATGTTAAACTATCTAAACCTGAACTTGACATTAAAGGACCAACAATAGATATAAAAGCATTGAATGCTGAAATTGAGGGACCTGAAGGAAACATAAAGGGTCCAAAATTAAAGATGCCCTCCATCTCTGGTCCAGAAATTTCTATGCCGAATTTAGACATAAAGGGTCCAAAAATCAAAGGTGATGCAGATGTTTCAGTAACAAAGGTCGAGGGGGATATCAAAGCACCTAAAATGGATATTAAAGGTCCAGAAGTTGATATTGAGGGACCTGAAGGAGGATACAAAATGCCAAAAATCAAAATGCCGTCTTTCGGTTTTAAAGGACCCAAAATGGAGGGCCCAGAATTTGATGTAAGTCTTCCCAAAGGAGATGCCAAAATGAAAGGACCAGCTATAGATGTAAAGGCACCTGATGTTGAAATAGAGGGACCGGAAGGAAAGATTAAAGGTCCAAAATTTAAGATGCCGACCATTTCTGGTCCAAAGGTCTCTATGCCAGATATGGATTTCAACCTGAAAGGTGCTAAAGTAAAAGGAGATATTGATGTTTCAGTTCCTAAGATCGAAGCAGATGTGAAGGCACAAAAAGTAGATATCAAAGGACCAAATGTTGACATTGAAGGCCCTGAAGGTGGATTCAAGATGCCAAAAATCAAAATGCCATCATTTGGGCTTAAAGGTCCAAAGGTTGAGGGCCCTGATGTCGATGTAAGCCTTCCCAAAGCTGAAGTTGACATAAAGGGACCAGCCGTAGACATCAGTGTCCCAGATGTTGATATTGAGGGACCTGATGGAAAAGTGAAAAGTCCTAAATTTAAGATGCCAACCATCTCTGGTCCAAAGATCTCTATGCCAGATGTGGATTTCAACCTGAAAGGCCCCAAAGTAAAAGGGGATGTTGATGTTTCAGTTCCTAAGATGGAAGCAGGTGTGAAGGCACCAAAGGTAGATATCAAAGGACCAGATGTTGACATTGAAGGCCCTGAAGGTGGATTCAAGATGCCAAAAATCAAAATGCCATCATTTGGGCTTAAAGGTCCAAAGGTTGAGGGCCCTGATGTCGATGTAAGCCTTCCCAAAGCTGAAGTTGATATAAAGGGACCAGCCGTAGACATCAATGTCCCAGATGTTGACATTGAGGGACCTGATGGAAAAGTGAAAGGTCCTAAATTTAAGATGCCAACCATCTCTGGTCCAAAGATCTCTATGCCAGACATGGATTTCAACCTGAAAGGCCCTAAAGTAAAAGGGGATTTTGATGTTTCAGTTCCTAAGATGGAAGCTGGTGTAAAGGCACCAAAAGTAGATATCAAAGGACCAGATGTTGACATTGAAGGCCCTGAAGGTGGATTCAAGATGCCAAAAATCAAAGTGCCATCGTTTGGGCTTAAAGGTCCAAAGGTTGAGGGCCCTGATGTCGATGTAAGCCTTCCCAAAGCTGAAGTTGACATAAAGGGACCAGCCGTAGACATAAATGTCCCAGATGTTGACATTGAGGGACCTGATGGAAAAGTGAAAGGTCCTAAATTTAAGATGCCAACCATCTCTGGTCCAAAGATCTCTATGCCAGACGTGGATTTCAACCTGAAAGGCCCTAAAGTAAAAGGGGATGTTGATATTTCAGTTCCTAAGATGGAAGTAGATGTGAAGGCACCAAAAGTAGATATCAAAGGTCCAGATGTTGACATTGAAGGCCCTGAAGGTGGATTCAAGATGCCAAAAATCAAAATGCCATCGTTTGGGCTTAAAGGTCCAAAGGTTGAGGGCCCTGATGTCGATGTAAGCCTTCCCAAAGCTGAAGTTGACATAAAGGGACCAGCCGTAGACATAAATGTCCCCGATGTTGACATTGAGGGACCTGATGGAAAAGTGAAAGGTCCTAAATTTAAGATGCCAACCATCTCTGGTCCAAAGATCTCTATGCCAGACGTGGATTTCAACGTGAAAGGCCCTAAAGTAAAAGGGGATGTTGATATTTCAGTTCCTAAGATGGAAGCAGATGTGAAGGCACCAAAAGTAGATATCAAAGGACCAGATGTTGACATTGAAGGCCCTGAAGGTGGATTCAAGATGCCAAAAATCAAAATACCATCATTTGGGCTTAAAGGTCCAAAGATTGAGGGCCCTGATGTTGATGTAAGCCTTCCCAAAGCTGAAGTTGACATAAAGGGACCAGCCGTAGACATCAATGTCCCAGATGTCAACATTGAGGGACCTGATGGAAAAGTGAAAAGTCCCAAATTCAAGATGCCATCTCTGTCAGGTCCAAAGATCTCTATGCCAGATGTGGACTTCAATCTGAAAGGCCCAAAAGTAAAAGGGGATGTCGATGTTTCAGTTCCTAAGATGGAAGCAGATGTGAAGTCCCCAAAAGTAGATATCAAAGGACCAGAAGTTGACATTGAAGGCCCTGAAGGTGGATTCAAGATGCCCAAAATCAAAATGCCATCGTTTGGGCTTAAAGGTCCAAAAGTTGAGGGCCCTGCTGTTGATGTAAACCTTCCCAAAGCTGAAGTTGACATAAAGGGACCAGCCGTAGACATCAATGTCCCAGATGTTGACATTGAGGGACCTGATGGAAAATTGAAAGGTTCTAAATTTAAGATGCCAACCATTTCTGGTCCAAAGATCTCTATGCCAGATGTGGACTTCAATCTGAAAGGCCCAAAAGTAAAAGGGGATGTCGATGTTTCAGTTCCTAAGATGGAAGCAGATGTAAAGGCCCCAAAAGTAGATATCAAAGGACCAGATATTGACATTGAAGGCCCTGAAGGTGGATTCAAGATGCCAAAAATCAAAATGCCATCATTTGGGCTTAAAGGTCCAAAGGTTGAGGGCCCTGATGTTGATGTAAGCCTTCCCAAAGCTGAAGTTGACATAAAGGGACCAGCCGTAGACATCAGTGTCCCAGATGTTGATATTGAGGGACCTGATGGAAAAGTGAAAGGTCCCAAATTTAAGATGCCAACCATCTCTGGTCCAAAGATCTCTATGCCAGATGTGGATTTCAACCTGAAAGGCCCTAAAGTAAAAGGGGATGTCGATGTTTCAGTTCCTAAGATCGAAGCGGATGTGAAGGCCCCGAAAGTAGATATCAAAGGACCAGATTTTGACATTGAAGGCCCTGAAGGTGGATTCAAGATGCCAAAAATCAAAATGCCATCATTTGGGCTTAAAGGTCCAAAGGTTGAGGGCCCTGATGTCGATGTAAGCCTTCCCAAAGCTGAAGTTGACATAAAGGGACCAGCCGTAGACATCAATGTCCCAGATGTTGACATTGAGGGACCTGATGGAAAAGTAAAAGGTCCTAAATTTAAGATGCCAACCATCTCTGGTCCAAAGATCTCTATGCCAGATGTGGATTTCAACCTGAAAGGCCCTAAAGTAAAAGGGGATGTTGATATTTCACTTCCTAAGATGGAAGCTGGTGTGAAGGCCCCAAAAGTAGACATCAAAGGACCAGATGTTGATATTGAAGGCCCTGAAGGTGGATTCAAGATGCCAAAAATCAAAATGCCATCATTTGGGCTTAAAGGTCCAAAAGTCGAGGGACCTGATGTTGATGTAAGCCTTCCCAAAGCTGATGTTGACATAAAGGTACCAGCCGTAGACATCAATGTCCCAGATGTTGACATTGAGGGACCTGATGGAAAAGTGAAAGGTCCTAAATTTAAGATGCCAACCATCTCTGGTCCAAAGATCTCTATGCCAGACATGGATTTCAACCTGAAAGGCCCTAAAGTAAAAGGAGATGTCGATGTTTCCGTTCCTAAGATGGAAGCTGGAGTGAAGGCCCCGAAAGTAGACATCAAAGGACCAGATGTTGATATTGAAGGCCCTGAAGGTGGATTCAAGATGCCAAAAATCAAAATGCCATCATTTGGGCTTAAAGGTCCAAAGGTTGAGGGCCCTGATGTTGATGTAAGCCTTCCCAAAGCTGAAGTTGACATAAAGGGACCAGCCGTAGACATCAATGTCCCAGATGTTGACATTGAGGGACCTGATGGAAAAGTGAAAGGTCCTAAATTTAAGATGCCAACCATCTCTGGTCCAAAGATCTCTATGCCAGACGTGGATTTCAATCTGAAAGGCCCTAAAGTAAAAGGCGATGTTGATATTTCAGTTCCTAAGATGGAAGCTGGTGTGAAGGCCCCAAAAGTAGACATCAAAGGACCAGATGTTGATATTGAAGGCCCTGAAGGTGGTTTCAAGATGCCAAAAATCAAAATGCCATCATTTGGGCTTAAAGGTCCAAAGGTTGAGGGCCCTGATGTTGATGTAAGCCTTCCCAAAGCTGATGTTGACATAAAGGGACCAACCGTAGACATCAATGTCCCAGATGTTGACATTGAGGGACCTGATGGAAAAGTGAAAGGTCCTAAATTTAAGATGCCAACCATCTCTGGTCCAAAGATCTCTATGCCAGACATGGATTTCAACCTGAAAGGCCCTAAAGTAAAAGGGGATGTCGATGTTTCCGTTCCTAAGATGGAAGCTGGAGTGAAGGCCCCAAAAGTAGACATCAAAGGACCAGATGTTGATATTGAAGGCCCTGAAGGTGGATTCAAGATGCCAAAAATCAAAATGCCATCATTTGGGCTTAAAGGTCCAAAGGTTGAGGGCCCTGATGTTGATGTAAGCCTTCCCAAAGCTGAAGTTGACATAAAGGGACCAGCCGTAGACATCAATGTCCCAGATGTTGACATTGAGGGACCTGATGGAAAAGTGAAAGGTCCTAAATTTAAGATGCCAACCATCTCTGGTCCAAAGATCTCTATGCCAGACGTGGATTTCAACCTGAAAGGCCCTAAAGTAAAAGGCGATGTTGATATTTCAGTTCCTAAGATGGAAGCTGGTGTGAAGGCCCCAAAAGTAGACATCAAAGGACCAGATGTTGATATTGAAGGCCCTGAAGGTGGTTTCAAGATGCCAAAAATCAAAATGCCATCATTTGGGCTTAAAGGTCCAAAGGTTGAGGGCCCTGATGTTGATGTAAGCCTTCCCAAAGCTGATGTTGACATAAAGGGACCAGCCGTAGACATCAATGTCCCAGATGTCAACATTGAGGGACCTGATGGAAAAGTGAAAGGTCCTAAATTTAAGATGCCAACCATCTCTGGTCCAAAGATCTCTATGCCAGACGTGGATTTCAACCTGAAAGGCCCTAAGGTAAAAGGGGATGTCGATGTTTCCGTTCCAAAGATAGAGGCAGATGTGAAGGCCCCAAAAGTTGATATCAAGGGACCAGATGTTGACATTGAAGGACCTGAAGGTGGATTCAAGATGCCAAAAATCAAAATGCCATCATTTGGGCTTAAAGGTCCAAAGGTTGAGGGCCCTGATGTTGATGTAAGCCTTCCCAAAGCTGAAGTTGACATAAAGGGACCAGCCATAGACATCAATGTCCCAGATGTTGACATTGAGGGACCTGATGGAAAAGTGAAGGGTCCTAAATTCAAGATGCCAAGCATCTCTGGTCCAAAGATCTCTATGCCAGATGTGGATTTCAACTTGAAAGGCCCTAAACTAAAAGGTGATGTTGATGTTTCAGTTCCTAAGATGGAAGCAGATGTGAAGTCCCCAAAAGTAGATATCAAAGGACCAGAAGTTGACATTGAAAGCCCTGAAGGTGGATTCAAGATGCCCAAATTCAAAATGCCATCATTTGGACTTAAAGGTCCAAAGGTTGAGGGCCCCGATGTTGATGTAAGCCTTCCCAAAGCTGAAGTTGACATAAAGGGACCAGCCGTAGACATCAATGTCCCAGATGTTGACATTGAGGGACCTGATGGAAAATTGAAAGGTCCTAAATTTAAGATGCCAACCATTTCTGGTCCAAAGATCTCTATGCCAGATGTGGATTTCAACCTGAAAGGCCCTAAAGTAAAAGGGGATGTTGATGTTTCAGTTCCTAAGATGGAAGCAGGTGTGAAGGCACCAAAGGTAGATATCAAAGGACCAGATGTTGACATTGAAGGCCCAGAAGGTGGATTCAAGATGCCCAAAATCAAAATGCCATCGTTTGGGCTTAAAGGTCCAAAGGTTGAGGGCCCTGATGTCGATGTAAGCCTTCCCAAAGCTGATGTTGACATAAAGGGACCAGCCGTAGACATCAATGTCCCCGATGTTGACATTGAGGGACCTGATGGAAAAGTGAAGGGTCCTAAATTCAAGATGCCAAGCATCTCTGGTCCAAAGATCTCTATGCCAGATGTGGATTTCAACCTGAAAGGCCCTAAAGTAAAAGGAGATTTTGATGTTTCAGTTCCTAAGATGGAAGCAGATGTGAAGTCCCCAAAAGTAGATATCAAAGGACCAGATGTTGATATTGAAGGTCCTGAAGGTGGTTTCAAGATGCCAAAAATCAAAATGCCATCATTTGGGCTTAAAGGTCCAAAGGTTGAGGGCCCTGATGTTGATGTAAGCCTTCCCAAAGCTGATGTTGACATAAAAGGACCAGCCGTAGACATAAATGTCCCAGATGTTGATATTGAGGGACCTGACGGAAGAGTGAAAGGTCCTAAATTTAAGATGCCAACCATCTCTGGTCCAAAGATCTCTATGCCAGACATGGATTTCAACCTGAAAGGCCCTAAAGTAAAAGGGGATGTTGATGTTTCAGTTCCTAAGATGGAAGCGGATTTGAAGGCCCCGAAAGTAGATATCAAAGGACCAGATGTTGACATTGAAGGCCCAGAAGGTGGATTCAAGATGCCCAAAATCAAAATGCCATCGTTTGGGCTTAAAGGTCCAAAGGTTGAGGGCCCTGATGTCGATGTAAGCCTTCCCAAAGCTGAAGTTGACATAAAGGGACCAGCCGTAGACATCAATGTCCCCGATGTTGACATTGAGGGACCTGATGGAAAAGTGAAGGGTCCTAAATTCAAGATGCCAAGCATCTCTGGTCCAAAGATCTCTATGCCAGATGTGGATTTCAACCTGAAAGGCCCTAAAGTAAAAGGTGATGTTGATGTTTCACTTCCTAAGATGGAAGCAGATGTGAAGTCCCCAAAAGTAGATATCAAAGGACCAGATGTTGACATTGAAGGCCCTGAAGGTGGATTCAAGATGCCAAAAATCAAAATGCCATCATTTGGACTTAAAGGTCCAAAGGTTGAGGGCCCCGATGTTGATGTAAGCCTTCCCAAAGCTGAACTTGACATAAAGGGACCAGCCGTAGACATTAATGTCCCAGATCTTGACATTGAGGGACCTGATGGAAAATTGAAAGGTCCTAAATTTAAGATGCCAACCATTTCTGGTCCAAAGATCTCTATGCCAGATGTGGATTTCAACCTGAAAGGCCCTAAAGTAAAAGGGGATGTCGATGTTTCAGTTCCTAAGATCGAAGCGGATGTGAAGGCCCCGAAAGTAGACATCAAAGGACCAGATGTTGATATCGAAGGCCCTGAAGGTGGATTCAAGATGCCAAAAATCAAAATGCCATCATTTGGGCTTAAAGGTCCAAAGGTTGAGGGCCCTGATGTCGATGTAAGCCTTCCCAAAGCTGAACTTGACATAAAGGGACCAGCCGTAGACATTAATGTCCCAGATCTTGACATTGAGGGACCTGATGGAAAATTGAAAGGTCCTAAATTTAAGATGCCAACCATCTCTGGTCCAAAGATCTCTATGCCAGATGTGGATTTCAACCTGAAAGGCCCTAAAGTAAAAGGGGATGTCGATGTTTCAGTTCCTAAGATCGAAGCGGATGTGAAGGCCCCGAAAGTAGACATCAAAGGACCAGATGTTGATATCGAAGGCCCTGAAGGTGGATTCAAGATGCCAAAAATCAAAATGCCATCATTTGGGCTTAAAGGTCCAAAGGTTGAGGGCCCTGATGTCGATGTAAGCCTTCCCAAAGCTGAAGTTGACATAAAGGGACCAGCCATAGACATCAATGTCCCAGATGTTGACATTGAGGGACCTGATGGAAAAGTGAAGGGTCCTAAATTCAAGATGCCAAGCATCTCTGGTCCAAAGATCTCTATGCCAGATGTGGATTTCAACCTGAAAGGCCCCAAAGTAAAAGGGGATTTTGATGTTTCAGCTCCTAAAATGGAAGCGGATCTGAAGGCCCCGAAAGTAGATATCAAAGGACCAGATGTTGATATTGAAGGTCCTGAAGGTGGTTTCAAGATGCCAAAAATCAAAATGCCATCATTTGGGCTTAAAGGTCCAAAGGTTGAGGGCCCTGATGTTGATGTAAGCCTTCCCAAAGCTGATGTTGACATAAAGGGACCAGCCGTAGACATAAATGTCCCAGATGTTGATATTGAGGGACCTGACGGAAGAGTGAAAGGTCCTAAATTTAAGATGCCAACCATCTCTGGTCCAAAGATCTCTATGCCAGACATGGATTTCAACCTGAAAGGCCCTAAAGTAAAAGGAGATGTTGATGTTTCAGTTCCTAAGATGGAAGCGGATGTGAAGGCCCCTAAAGTAGATATCAAAGGACCAGATGTTGACATTGAAGGCCCTGAAGGTGGGTTCAAGATGCCAAAAATCAAAATGCCATCATTTGGACTTAAAGGTCCAAAGGTTGAGGGCCCTGATGTTGATGTAAGCCTTCCCAAAGCTGAAGTTGACATAAAGGGACCAGCTGTAGACATCAATGTCCCAGATCTTGACATTGAGGGACCTGATGGAAAAGTGAAAGGTCCTAAATTTAAGATGCCAACCATCTCTGGTCCAAAGATCTCTATGCCAGATGTGGATTTCAACCTGAAAGGCCCTAAAGTAAAAGGAGACGTTGATGTTTCACTTCCTAAGATGGAAGCAGATGTGAAGGCACCAAAAGTAGATATCAAAGCACCAGATGTTGACATTGAAGGACCTGACGGTGGATTCAAGATGCCAAAAATCAAAATGCCATCATTTGGGCTTAAAGGTCCAAAGGTTGAGGGCCCTGATGTCGATTTAAGCCTTCCCAAAGCTGAAGTTGACATAAAGGGACCAGCCGTAGACATCAATGTCCCAGATGTTGACATTGAGGGACCTGATGGAAAAGTGAAAGGTCCAAAATTCAAGATACCATCTATATCAGGCCCAAAGATTTCTATGCCTGATGTGGACTTCAAGCTTAAAGGACACAAAATGAAAAGTGACATGGAAGTTTCTGTTCCAACAGTTGAGGGAGATATTGCTGTCCCCAAAGTAGAAATTGAAGGTCCCAAAGTTGACCTGGATGTGCCTGAAGGCAGTTTGAAGAAATCCAAGTTCAAAATGCCAAAATTTGGATTGAGAGGACCTAAAATTGACGGACCAGATGTTGAGGTTAAACCTGCAAAAGGTGATATTAATGTGGATGTTAAAAGTCCAGAAGGTGGATTCAAGTTGCCAAAATTCAAAATGCCAAAGTTTGGATTTAAATCGCCTAAGGCAGATATGCCTACTGTTGAAATAAATATGCCTGAAGCAGATATTGACATTAAAGCACCTGATGTTAACATCAAGAGTCCATCTGTAGACCTAGAGGTACCAGAAGGAAAGATTAAAGGTCCCAAAATTAAAATGCCATCAATCTCTGGTCCTAAAATCTCTTTGCCTGATGTAGACGTCAATCTTAAAGGACCTAAAATAAAGGGAGATGTTGATGTCTCAGTACCAAAGATTGAAGGTGACATTAAAGCACCCAAAGTAGACATTGAAGGTCCAGACTTTGACGTGGAAGGACCAGAGGGTGGTTTCAAGATGCCCAAAATCAAAATGCCATCATTTGGATTGAAAGGACCAAAAGTGGAAGGCCCTGATGTTGATGTAAATTTGCCAAAGGGTGATATTGACATTAAAGGTCCCAAGATTGACGTTAAAAGCCCAGTGATTGACATTGAAGGACCAGAAGGGAAAATCAAGGGTCCCAAATTCAAAATGCCCACCATATCTGGTCCAAAGATTTCCATGCCTGATGTTGACTTCAATGTTAAAGGACCTAAAATAAAAGGAGATGTTGATGTCTCAGTACCAAAGATTGAAGGTGACATTAAAGCACCCAAAGTAGACATTGAAGGTCCAGACTTTGATGTGGAAGGACCAGAGGGTGGTTTCAAGATGCCCAAAATGAAAATGCCATCATTTGGATTGAAAGGACCAAAAGTGGAAGGCCCTGATGTTGATGTAAAATTGCCAAAGGGTGATATCGATATTAAAGGTCCCAAGATTGACATTAAAAGCCCAGATGTTGACATTGAAGGACCAGAAGGGAAAATCAAGGGTCCCAAATTCAAAATGCCCACCATATCTGGTCCAAAGATTTCCATGCCTGATATTGACTTCAATGTTAAAGGCCCTAAACTTAAGGGAGATGTTGATGTCTCAGTACCCAAGATGGAAGGTGACATTAAAGCACCCAAAGTAGACATTGAAGGTCCAGACTTTGATGTGGAAGGACCAGAGGGTGGTTTCAAGATGCCCAAAATCAAAATGCCATCCTTTGGATTGAAAGGACCAAAAGTGGAAGGCCCTGATGTTGATGTAAAATTGCCAAAGGGTGATATCGATATTAAGGGTCCCAAGATTGACGTTAAAAGCCCAGAGATTGACATTGAAGGACCAGAAGGGAAAATCAAGGGTCCCAAATTCAAAATGCCCACCATATCTGGTCCAAAGATTTCCATGCCCGATGTTGACTTCAATGTTAAAGGACCTAAAATAAAAGGAGATGTTGATGTCTCAGTACCAAAGATTGAAGGTGACATTAAAGCACCCAAAGTAGACATTGAAGGTCCAGACTTTGATGTGGAAGGACCAGAGGGTGGTTTCAAGATGCCCAAAATGAAAATGCCATCATTTGGATTGAAAGGACCAAAAGTGGAAGGCCCTGATGTTGATGTAAAATTACCAAAGGGTGATATTGATATTAAAGGTCCCAAGATTGACGTTAAAAGCCCAGATGTTGACATTGAAGGACCAGAAGGGAAAATCAAGGGTCCCAAATTCAAAATGCCCACCATATCTGGTCCAAAGATTTCCATGCCTGATATTGACTTCAATGTTAAAGGACCTAAAATAAAGGGAGATGTTGATGTCTCAGTACCAAAAATTGAAGGTGACATTAAAGCACCCAAAGTAGACATTGAAGGTCCAGACTTTGATGTGGAAGGACCAGAGGGTGGTTTCAAGATGCCCAAAATGAAAATGCCATCATTTGGATTGAAAGGACCAAAAGTGGAAGGCCCTGATGTTGATGTAAAATTGCCAAAGGGTGATATCGATATTAAGGGTCCCAAGATTGACGTTAAAAGCCCAGAGATTGACATTGAAGGACCAGAAGGGAAAATCAAGGGTCCCAAATTCAAAATGCCCACCATATCTGGTCCAAAGATTTCCATGCCTGATGTTGACTTCAATGTTAAAGGACCTAAAATAAAAGGAGATGTTGATGTCTCAGTACCAAAGATTGAAGGTGACATTAAAGCACCCAAAGTAGACATTGAAGGTCCGGACTTTGATGTGGAAGGACCAGAGGGTGGTTTCAAGATGCCCAAAATCAAAATGCCATCATTTGGATTTAAAGGACCAAAAGTGGAAGGCCCTGATGTTGATGTAAAATTACCAAAGGGTGATATCGATATTAAAGGTCCCAAGATTGACGTTAAAAGCCCAGATTTTGACATTGAAGGACCAGAAGGGAAAATCAAGGGTCCCAAATTCAAAATGCCCACCATATCTGGTCCAAAGATTTCCATGCCTGATATTGACTTCAATGTTAAAGGACCTAAAATAAAGGGAGATGTTGATGTCTCAGTACCAAAAATTGAAGGTGACATTAAAGCACCCAAAGTAGACATTGAAGGTCCAGACTTTGATGTGGAAGGACCAGAAGGTGGTTTCAAGATGCCCAAAATGAAAATGCCATCATTTGGATTGAAAGGACCAAAAGTGGAAGGCCCTGATGTTGATGTAAAATTGCCAAAGGGTGATATCGATATTAAAGGTCCCAAGATTGACATTAAAAGCCCAGATGTTGACATTGAAGGACCAGAAGGGAAAATCAAGGGTCCCAAATTCAAAATGCCCACCATATCTGGTCCAAAGATTTCCATGCCTGATATTGACTTCAATGTTAAAGGACCTAAAATAAAGGGAGATGTTGATGTCTCAGTTCCAAAGATTGAAGGTGACATTAAAGCACCCAAAGTAGACATTGAAGGTCCAGACGTTGATGTGGAAGGACCAGAAGGTGGTTTCAAGATGCCCAAAATCAAAATGCCATCATTTGGATTGAAAGGACCAAAAGTGGAAGGCCCTGATTTTGATGTAAAGTTGCCAAAGGGTGATATCGATATTAAAGGTCCCAAGATTGACGTTAAAAGCCCAGATGTTGACATTGAAGGACCAGAAGGGAAAATCAAGGGTCCCAAATTCAAAATGCCCACCATATCTGGTCCAAAGATTTCCATGCCTGATATTGACTTCAATGTTAAAGGACCTAAAATAAAGGGAGATGTTGATGTCTCAGTACCCAAGATGGAAGGTGACATTAAAGCACCCAAAGTAGACATTGAAGGTCCAGACTTTGATGTGGAAGGACCAGAGGGTGGTTTCAAGATGCCCAAAATCAAAATGCCATCATTTGGATTGAAAGGACCAAAAGTGGAAGGCCCTGATGTTGATGTAAAATTGCCAAAGGGTGATATCGATATTAAAGGTCCCAAGATTGACATTAAAAGCCCAGATGTTGACATTGAAGGACCAGAAGGAAAAATCAAGGGTCCCAAATTCAAAATGCCCACCATATCTGGTCCCAAAATTTCCATGCCTGATGTAGACTTCAATGTTAAAGGCCCAAAACTAAAGGGAGATGTAGATATCTCAGTTCCAAAGATCGAAGGCGACATTAAAGCACCCAAAGTAGACATTGAAGGTCCAGAGATTGATGTAGAGGGACCGGAAGGTGGTTTCAAGATGCCCAAATTCAAAATGCCGTCATTTGGATTGAAAGGACCAAAAGTGGAGGGCCCTGATGTTGATGTAAAATTACCAAAGGGTGATATCGACATTAAAGGTCCCAAGATTGACGTTAAAAGCCCAGATGTTGACATTGAAGGACCAGAAGGGAAAATCAAGGGTCCTAAATTTAAAATGCCCACCATGTCTGGTCCAAAGATTTCCATGCCTGATGTCGACTTCAATGTTAAAGGCCCTAAACTTAAGGGAGATATGGATATATCAGTTCCAAAGATCGAAGGCGACATTAAAGCACCCAAAGTAGACATTGAAGGTCCAGAGATTGATGTAGAGGGACCAGAAGGTGGTTTCAAGATGCCCAAATTCAAAATGCCATCATTTGGATTGAAAGGGCCAAAACTGGAGGGCCCTGATGTTGATGTAAATTTACCCAAGGGTGATATCAACATGAAAGGTCCCAAGATTGACGTTACAGGCCCAGATGTTGACATTGAAGGACCAGAAGGGAAAATCAAGGGTCCCAAATTCAAAATGCCCACCATATCTGGTCCAAAGATTTCCATGCCTGATGTCGACTTTAATGTTAAAGGCCCCAAACTAAAGGGAGATGTAGATATCTCAGTTCCAAAGATCGAAGGCGACATTAAAGCACCCAAAGTAGACATTGAAGGTCCAGAGATTGATGTAGAGGGACCAGAAGGTGGTTTCAAGATGCCCAAATTTAAAATGCCATCATTTGGATTGAAAGGGCCAAAAGTGGAGGGCCCTGATGTTGATGTAAAATTGCCAAAGGGTGATATTGATATTAAGGGTCCCAAGATTGATGTTAAAAGCCCAGATGTTGACATTGAAGGACCAGAAGGGAAAATCAAGGGTCCTAAATTCAAAATGCCCACCATGTCTGGTCCAAAGATTTCCATGCCTGATGTTGACTTCAATGTTAAAGGCCCTAAACTTAAGGGAGATATGGATATCTCAGTTCCAAAGATTGAAGGCGACATTAAAGCACCCAAAGTAGACATTGAAGGTCCAGAGATTGATGTAGAGGGACCAGAAGGTGGTTTCAAGATGCCCAAAATCAAAATGCCATCATTTGGATTTAAAGGGCCAAAAGTGGAGGGCCCTGATGTTGATGTAAATTTGCCCAAGGGCGATATCAATATTAAAGGTCCCAAGATCGACGTTACAAGCCCAGATGTTGATATTGAAGGACCAGAAGGGAAAATCAAGGGTCCCAAATTTAAAATGCCCACCATATCTGGTCCAAAGATTTCCATGCCTGATGTTGACTTCAATGTTAAAGGCCCCAAACTAAAGGGAGATGTAGATATCTCAGTTCCAAAGATCGAAGGCGACATTAAAGCACCCAAAGTAGACATTGAAGGTCCAGAGATTGATGTAGAGGGACCAGAAGGTGGTTTTAAGATGCCCAAATTCAAAATGCCATCATTTGGATTGAAAGGGCCAAAAGTGGAAGGCCCTGATGTTGATGTAAAATTGCCAAAGGGTGATATTGACATTAAGGGTCCCAAGATTGATGTTAAAAGCCCAGAGGTTGATATTGAAGGACCAGAAGGAAATATCAAAGGTCCCAAGTTCAAAATGCCTACATTATCTGGTCCAAAGATTTCCATGCCTGATGTTGACTTCAATGTTAAAGGCCCCAAACTTAAGGGAGATATGGATATCTCAGTTCCAAAGATTGAAGGCGACATTAAAGCACCCAAACTAGACATTGAAGGTCCAGAGATTGATGTAGAGGGACCAGAAGGCGGTTTCAAGATGCCCAAAATCAAAATGCCATCATTTGGATTTAAAGGGCCAAAAGTGGAGGGCCCTGATGTTGATGTAAATTTACCCAAGGGTGATATCAACATTAAAGGTCCCAAGGTCGACATTACAAGCCCAGATGTTGACATTGAAGGACCAGAAGGGAAAATCAAGGGTCCTAAATTCAAAATGCCCACCATATCTGGTCCGAAGATTTCCATGCCTGATGTCGACTTCAATGTTAAAGGCCCCAAACTTAAGGGAGATATGGATATCTCAGTTCCAAAGATCGAAGGTGACATTAAAGCACCCAAAGTAGACATTGAAGGTCCAGACATTGATGTAGAGGGACCAGAAGGCGGTTTCAAGATGCCCAAAATCAAAATGCCATCATTTGGATTTAAAGGGCCAAAACTGGAGGGCCCTGATGTTGATGTAAATTTACCCAAGGGTGATATCAACATTAAGGGTCCCAAGATTGATGTTACAAGCCCAGAGGTTGACATTGAAGGACCAGAAGGAAAAATCAAGGGTCCCAAATTCAAAATGCCCAACATATCTGGACCAAAGATTTCCATGCCTGATGTCGACTTCAATGTTAAAGGACCTAAAATAAAGGGAGATGTTGATGTCTCAGTACCCAAGATGGAAGGCGACATAAAAGCACCCAAAGTAAATATTGAAGGTCCAGAGCTTGATGTGGAGGGACCAGAAGGGGGTTTCAAGATGCCCAAAATCAAAATGCCATCATTTGGATTGAAAGGACCAAAAGTGGAGGGCCCTGATGTTGATATAAAATTGCCAAAGGGTGATATCGACATTAAGGGTCCCAAGATTGACGTTAAAAGCCCAGAGATTGACATTGAAGGACCAGAAGGGAAAATCAAGGGTCCTAAATTTAAAATGCCCACCATGTCTGGTCCAAAGATTTCCATGCCTGATGTCGACTTCAATGTTAAAGGCCCTAAACTTAAGGGAGATATGGATATCTCAGTTCCAAAGATCGAAGGCGACATTAAAGCACCCAAAGTAGACATTGAAGGTCCAGAGATTGATGTAGAGGGACCAGAAGGTGGTTTCAAGATGCCCAAAATCAAAATGCCATCATTTGGATTTAAAGGGCCAAAACTGGAGGGCCCTGATGTTGATGTAAATTTACCCAAGGGTGATATCAACATTAAAGGTCCCAAGGTCGACGTTACAAGCCCAGATGTTGACATTGAAGGACCAGAAGGGAAAATCAAGGGTCCCAAATTCAAAATGCCCACCATATCTGGTCCAAAGATTTCCATGCCTGATGTCGACTTTAATGTTAAAGGCCCCAAACTAAAGGGAGATGTAGATATCTCAGTTCCAAAGATCGAAGGTGACATTAAAGCACCCAAAGTAGACATTGAAGGTCCAGAGATTGATGTAGAGGGACCAGAAGGTGGCTTCAAGATGCCCAAATTCAAAATGCCATCATTTGGATTGAAAGGGCCAAAAGTGGAGGGCCCTGATGTTGATGTAAAATTGCCAAAGGGTGATATCGACATTAAGGGTCCCAAGATTGATGTTAAAAGCCCAGATTTTGACATTGAAGGACCAGAAGGGAAAATCAAGGGTCCTAAATTCAAAATGCCCACCATGTCTGGTCCAAAGATTTCCATGCCTGATGTCGACTTCAATGTTAAAGGCCCTAAACTAAAGGGAGATATGGATATCTCAGTTCCAACGATCGAAGGTGACATTAAAGCACCCAAAGTAGACATTGAAGGTCCAGAGATTGATGTAGAGGGACCAGAAGGTGGTTTCAAGATGCCCAAAATCAAAATGCCATCATTTGGATTTAAAGGGCCAAAAGTGGAGGGCCCTGATGTTGATGTAAATTTACCCAAGGGCGATATCAACATTAAGGGTCCCAAGATCGACGTTACAAGCCCAGATGTTGACATTGAAGGACCAGAAGGGAAAATCAAGGGTCCCAAATTCAAAATGCCCACCATATCTGGTCCAAAGATTTCCATGCCTGATGTTGACTTCAATGTTAAAGGCCCTAAACTTAAGGGAGATATGGATATCTCAGTTCCAAAGATCGAAGGCGACATTAAAGCACCCAAAGTAGACATTGAAGGTCCAGAGATTGATGTAGAGGGACCAGAAGGTGGCTTCAAGATGCCCAAATTCAAAATGCCATCATTTGGATTGAAAGGGCCAAAAGTGGAGGGCCCTGATGTTGATGTAAAATTGCCAAAGGGTGATATTGACATTAAGGGTCCCAAGATTGATGTTAAAAGCCCAGATGTTGATATTGAAGGACCAGAAGGGAAAATCAAGGGTCCTAAATTCAAAATGCCCACCATGTCTGGTCCAAAGATTTCCATGCCCGATGTCGACTTCAATGTTAAAGGCCCTAAACTTAAGGGAGATATGGATATCTCAGTTCCAAAGATCGAAGGCGACATTAAAGTACCCAAAGTAGACATTGAAGGTCCAGAGATTGATGTAGAGGGACCAGAAGGTGGTTTCAAGATGCCCAAAATCAAAATGCCATCATTTGGATTTAAAGGGCCAAAAGTGGAGGGCTCTGATGTTGATGTAAATTTACCCAAGGGCGATATCAACATTAAGGGTCCCAAGATCGACGTTACAAGCCCAGATGTTGACATTGAAGGACCAGAAGGGAAAATCAAGGGTCCAAAATTGAAAATGCCCACATTATCGGGTCCAAATATTTCCATGCCTGATGTTGACTTCAATGTTAAAGGCCCCAAACTAAAGGGAGATGTAGATGTCTCAGTTCCAAAGATCGAAGGCGACATTAAAGCACCCAAAGTAGACATTGAAGGTCCAGAAATTGATGTAGAGGGACCAGAAGGCGGTTTTAAGATGCCCAAATTCAAAATGCCGTCATTTGGATTGAAAGGACCAAAAGTGGAGGGCCCTGATGTTGATGCACATTTACCAAAGGGTAACATTGACATTAAAGGTCCCAAGATTGACGTTAAAAGTCCTGACATTGAAATTGAAGGTCCTGAAGGGAAAATCAAGGGTCCTAAATTGAAAATGCCCACCATATCTGGTCCAAAGATTTCCATGCCTGATGTAGACTTTAATGTTAAAGGCCCTAAAATCAAGGGAGATATGGATGTCTCAGTTCCAAATATTAAAGGTGATTTCAAACCTCCGAAAGTAGGTGTAGATCTTGATGCCGAGGGAAGGGTTCCAGAGATTAAAGGTGACATCAAAGCTCCAAAACTTGATATTGGGGGACCTGATATTAACATTGCAGGAACAGAAGGAGGATTCAGAATCCCCAAAATAAAAATGCCATCATTTGGAATTAAGGGTACAACAGTGGAGGGTACTGACATTGATGTAAATATTCCAAAGTCCAATTTTGATATTAAAGGCCCCAAGATTGACATAAAAAGTACAGATACTAAGATTGGTGGACTTGAAGGCAAAATCAAAGGTCCTGAAGTATCTGTTCCTGATGTGGATCTCCACCTTAAGGGACCAAAACTGAAGGGAGATGTGGATGTGTCTGCTTCAAAGACTGAAGTTGGTATAAAGACTCCAAAGGTAGACATTGAGGGACCAGATGTTAGTATTGAGGGTCTAGAAGGAGGTTTTAAGATACCCAAAATCAAAGTGCCATCTTTTGGAATGAAGGGCCCTACAATGGAGGGTTCTGACATGGACATAAATCTTGCCAAAGCTGAAGCTGATATAAAAGGACCAGGCATTAATATCAAAGCCCCTAAAATCACTGGCAAGGGCCCTGCTATTGATAGCAGTTTAGAAGTCCAAGATGTGGAAATTAATCTCAAAGGAAAGAAGGATAAATTCAAAATGCCAAAGATAAAAGGGAAGATGAAAACAGACATTGACATAAATACCAAAACTGATGGTGCTGAGTTAGATGTAGACTCATCTGATGTGCACATCAAGGGGCCTAAGGTAAAGAAGCCACTCTTTGGAAAACTCCATTTTCCTGGTGTGGAATTTGACATTAAATCCCCAAAAGGTAAAGGTGGTGGCTCAGTGTCTGGAACTTCAAAATCAGTGTCTGGTACATTAAAGGGAAGTGTTGAAGGTGGAGTTAAAGATCACACAATTGATGCTGAAGGTGTTAAAATAGAAGCAGGAGCTCAGGACGTGGAGTTGAAGATGCCAGCTGTAAAGGTCAAATTACCACATGGAGTTAGTACAGATCAGAAACAAGGAGAAATAGGAATAAGTACAGATGCAGGCGTGTCTGGTAAAATGGAATATCCTGAGGGTAATGTAAGCTTTCCTAAGATCAAAGTGCCAAAGTTTGGAATTGCTTTGCCTCAGGTAGAGGGAAGGGAGATAGGTGTTGATGTAGGTTCAGGAGAATTAACTGCTAGAACTGATGTGAGTTCACAAAGCCTGGAGATGCATAGTCCAGATCTGAAAAGCAGCGGTGGAAAAGTCAAAGTAAAAAAGCCACGATTCTTTGGCAAGTCTAAAACCAAGGGTGGAAGTGCAGCTGATCTTACTTTTCAGGGACCTGAAATTGCATTCACAAGTGAGGGCGGTGCCAAGGTGTCTAAAGAGTTAAGTCTGAGTTCAGGGCAGCTGATTGGTGGCAAGATGGTAGAGGGGGGTTCTGGTTTGAAAATTTCACCGAAGAGTAAATCTGCATCACTTGATCTTTACAAGAAATCAAGACATCGCTCTTCTTCTCTGAGTGATGAAGGAGAACTAGCTTCCCCCACTTCTGTTGAAGGGCATTTACAGACAGAGGGTGGTAATATTTCTGTGGATGTTGGAGACGCTAAGGTGAAAGGCAAAAAAGGAAAGTTGAAGTTTGGCACATTTGGCGGTTTTGGCTCAAAATCCAAAGGTTCCTATGAAGTAACACTTGGAGATGATAGTGAAGCCAAGATAGAAGGAGCTAGTGGAGGTGATCTTATTTCAAAGAAATCCAGAGTTCCATCATCATCTAGCAGTGATAGTGGTTCAAAGAGTGGTTTTCGTTTCCCACGAGTTGAAATAGCTGTTTCACCAAAGAAATAATGCGTTGCGATACTATTACAAGGCACTAATGTTCTAGCTGTTATCTGTACTATCTGTTGGCATATTCTAAGCTAGAAAGCTACTTTTTAAGCCTTACTTAAATACAGTGCACTGTCGTAAACAGACGCTTTAGGTTTGTTTCATTTCTTTACCACCCCCTCCCCAAATATTTTCTTTTCATTTTGATGGGGTACAGGTCAAGTCTTTTGAACTCACAATTTAACTGTAAATAAGAGAAATCTGTATTGTAATTTTAAATGTCATTTGTAAATAGAAAAAATGAGCCTACTATCACATTTTAAATTCAATACTACAACAGATCACTAGTTGAAATGACATATCTGCATCTGGATTTAAACATTTTATGATATTATATTTTTGTATTTTTTAACCTTTAAGGGGAAATGGTTTTGCAATCATCTGTCATAAATAGTGCCTTACTTGCTACTTACAAGAATGCCTGTTCACATATAAAATTTCATGAAAATAAATAAATAAACTAAATGTTATATTTGAGATTTTATCATTTTTAAGCTTCAGATAAGCAATCAGTGCTGTATAGTACTTATAACATGAATTAGTAAATTTAAAAGTGACAGTGCATTTAGCTGCCACTTTATATATTAGGATTGTAAAAAAAATGTAAATAAACGGCTTATGTAATAAAACACATGGAGGAGGGGCACGACTTTTTGTAACAAGTAAAACAAACACAGAAACTGTGTATCTCATCATTATGTAGTTTGTCCCAAGATCAGCTCCCTAAATATTTATATCCAGTTAGACTATTTGACTGAAAAAAACATTAACAATCTAATGCACATCAAACCTACACAACAGACTATCAGTCATCAGCCACTACTGTTTTCATGACAACACTTAGATATTTCTCTCATTTTATTTTCAGTTGAATCTCTCTCTCTCTCTCTCTCTCCCTCCCACTCAACTGATTTTCATTCAGTGAAAGGCTGTGCTGAATTGTAAAGGAATGACTACAGACTTATTGAATAGGGCAATGCCCATATGGGACATTTATGCTACAAGTTTTTCAACTGTTACTTATTTTGTTTCCTGTGTCAGCTGCAAAACAAGCCAAATAAAGTGTTCAATTACCACTGTGTATGTGTGTTCAATATGTACAAATGTTGCAATAGCAGCCTTTTAAGGTAGCCTCTTATGCTCCTTGGAAACACCGGTGATTCCAAAACGCACTTTGTCATATTCTTCATAACGTTAATATTTCATAAGCTACATTCAAAAAGCGGGTGTCATATGATGCTGTAACTGTCTTCTTTCCAGTCAAATAGATGGGTAATGTAATTTTAAACCCTTATAATAAATGAAGCTAAACTCAATTATGTCTACTGAAAGCTGACCAAATCCACAAATCTGGGCTATAAACTATGAACAGATGACGTCTCTTCAGCAATAAACATACAAATTTTACTTTTGGCTTTCTGCAGTAAATTGTAAACATATAACTATGTGTATGGTCATAAAACCCATTTTCTGTTCATCTGAATGGAGCTTTTACTAAATAAACAATATAAAAATATGCATTGATTTCATACAGTTACTGAATAATTAGTCTGAAGATTTGGCCATGTAAATTCAGATGGACAAACCAAAATATACCCTGGAGCATAATATACAAGTCTTACTTCATGAATGTGATCCAACAAAAGAGTATTATCACTTCCACACCTACTCATCCGATACATGCTCAAGTCAGTCATCATCAGTACTTCAAACTGAGGGTTTAAAAATGGCAGACACAAGAGCCAAGAAAACAGGAAATGATGCCTGGTTTCCTGGTTCAAACCTAGCCATTGAGGCCAATGCTGAGGAAGGAACGAATTTCCTCTCTGGGAGGAAAATGCAATTCTTTTTAGTGTGCAAGTGTTTGCCAGTGGAGCAGGGCTTTGCAGAACAAAGGAGATCCCTGTTTGGATTCACTTAAAATCACGAAAAGCCTATCCTAGTTAGACACATTTGCTGCTTTCTGTAACAGGGAATACTGACCAACACAGCAATTTTACTGTAAAGTTTGAAAGGTAAGACCTAATTTTTCTTCTTAAAACATTTCTTAGTATGCAATACTTGTTAGGACCAATCATTTGCAGCATTCTCATGAGAGAATGAATAAGAAACATTGCTCTTTATTATAATAGACATTTTTATTTATCAGTGCAAAGAAATGTATACGAGGGAATTCATATTTAGTAAGTAACTAATACAAGATGCAAAGGTGATTAAAAGGCTTAATAGTTTTTAGTCTAAATTTATGATAAAGAATTATGTTATTTTCTTGAATAAAGGAATCTGATTCTTTATTCTGTAAAATATAGAGAATATATAAAATATAGCAGAGATAAAGCCCAATCTTGGTAATTAACAACTTATGCTTTAATCGTAGTACAAGATATATATCGATGCTGTCGGAACAAAATTTTTCAGTTTTGACATAGTTTAAAAAACGACCTGTTTTTTCACATTGTGTGTACATTTCATAATAAATAGACCAAAAGAAACAGCCCAGAATTACTTGCAAAAAATTCTGGTTCCATTGACTCCCATAAAGTAAGTTTTTTTCATTCTCCTGTAAAATGACCATGTTGGAGATACAAGGTTTTGTTCAGACAACAGTGATTTTATATATATATATATATATATATATATATATATATATATATATATATATATATATACACGCAAACACTCACCCACACACACAAACAAGAAGTTTTCATCAACAATAAATATCTTCTCTACATCACAATCCTAAAAACACTGGGAATTATGGAGTTTACAAAGACATATTTAATGTTGGGCAGCTTTTGTTTCATTTTATGGCTATTTTTTAAATCATACAAACTTGGAGACAGCATGGACTGGCAAACATAACGGCTTAGGAAATGTCCATTAGCCAGCTGCAGGCATCTGTTCACAGTCTAATACCTCCATAATGCCTTTTTCTTTATTTTATCTGATAAGATAAAGGCACATTTGAATTTCTTCATCTCTTTATTGGTACCTGCTGTCTTCTGACTTGTGGCTATGGTGGAGAAAATCAGAAACGTAAGCAGTCATATAACTTTATTCTAGCTGCATTATTTATTCCAAAATGTGTTTCTGACCTAATTAATTAACATTAGTCATACAAACTTTAATAGAAACATTGACAATTTTACCAATATTTGTATTTCCATTTTTCAGTCATTTTATATTTTTGAAATTTGAATTAGAATTTGAATTGAATTAATTTTTGAATTAGATTATTTTTTATTAAGAGCAAAGAAAGCTGAAAGTCATCTTGGCACAAAATTTTAAATGAAGTAAAATATTAATTTTATTTGTTTTTAATTTTATTTTAAATAAAAAAGGCAGATGTTTACTGTCTGAACCGGTACCTCTTGCCTTAAAAGAAGCAGACAATGTCCTTGATTCCTTCTGCAACTAACAAGGTTATCATGAGCATCATATATTTCAGATTATGTCCATAAATTAAAATTTCATACAAGATACTCTACACCAGCAAGAGTAGCCTGAGCCTACTCCAGTGGTCATTGGGCAGTAGGCAGGATACACCCTGTACAGGCTGCCAGTCCATCGTAGGACCCATTCATATTGAAGAAAAGCAAATCGGATGAACTTCAATTATCAACTTATTAACATGCACTTATCATTTAAATTATGTTCTAAAGAATCTCTTCATGACTCTGTAGCCTCATATGAGACACATGCAATGATCAGTGAGATAGCAACAGCAAAACAGCTCACATTTTGCTCTTGAAACAGCATTTTAGAAACAGCTGTAAGACAATAAGCATGCTAAGTTAGGAGCTTTTTTTTGTAACGGTTGTTGATATGGACAATGAAGTGACAAAATTGCTTTATTTCTCATTTAAAACTAAATAACCTTCATTGATTCTTATCAACAATATGCAGAGGATAATAGCTTTACATAAATCATAATGATCAATATTAGGCCCTAACTATTTTTCCAAATTAAGAAGTGTCAAGTGTACAATTTGTATGAGACTTAAGGTTAAAACAATGCTAAGCTAATGATGCACAAAACAAGCAATGAAATGAAAACAGTGGATTTTCAGAGATCATCAAGCAGTAAATAAGCAAAGTAATACTGCTCTTGTGAGCCTACAGTCATAACTGAGTAGATCCAAACAAAAGGAAATCCATCTATCCCACATACGTGCCCTCTACTCCCTGCTGTTCACTGCATAAATTACCTTAAATAATGCATCAAGCTACCAAGATGTCAAATGTATGCTGAGTATCTGTAATTAAACCTTTTCACACAGCCAGAAGTGAAAAAATAAGAACCACCACATGATATCATTTTAGACCAGTGTAAAATGCTTCCTAATGCTCTGTAATGATCTAAACTGACAAAAATGATTTTCTACATTTTTATATGATTTTCTTTGCCTACCATGTTTTGTTAATTTTAAGTTAAATATGGCATGTCTGCAAATTTTAGTGCATATATTTTCATGATAGACATTGTTTTATAAGAGATTTCTTTTTCATTTGTTCTTTTCAAAAAGTTATTACATCCAAAATTATTACAAATGGGTTCACAGCATTGTAGAATAAAACTCTTTATCTATTTGCATTTGTTTGAGTTTAACATACTGGAAACATAAAATATATAATGTGTCGAACAGACGATATTAAATTTTAAGTTTTATTTTTACATTTTAATATGTTAAAAGTATAAAAACTTTTTCCTCCCATTTTTCTATTTGTAATATCTTCATAAGACCTGATAAGCCACTTTTGTTTTCTGGAGGACGTGTCCCCAAAGGATATTTCGAAAACCATATAAGCTACCGTGCTGACACCTGGTGCGCCATGCAGAGGACATCCTGGCCTTTCCATTGGCACATCATTTGTTGGGGTGTGTCATTCACAACAAGAGTTCTGCCTTTTCAAAATGGCAACCAAATTTAAATGCAACAAAAGTGAGCTTTTGAGAAATATGCATTTATGATATTTCTAAAGTCTATAGTTGATATGTTTAGGTAGAAAAACATTTTAGCCAATTTTCAAAGCAATTTTTTTAGCGATAGGCATAAACGTTTAACCACCTAACAACATACTTTTTTAATGTCCTCTGTGATGGAAACGAGAACTGTTTTTATATGAAATTCATGGTAGCACAGCTGACAGGAATTTGACTGAGGTAGGGAAAATTAAAGGACGGTCACAACTCTATTTTGGGTTAGAAGCAATAACGCAAGCTTAGCAGTTAAATTACTGCGACATAACTATACACTTTACATAAGAAAGATATGCTTACTTCATTTTATTCAGGTTACTAAATTTAAATAATATCTGATAACTGAAATAGCATATATGGCAGCATGTGTGTACAAAATCAACAGCTTCTAATAATATGGAAATTTATGTAACATAATGATCTCTGTCCATTTTCAATAACAAGTCTACATCTATTTTCTCTAGTTCTGGTTAATGAACCTTTAAAATGCAATTACCTCATATGTATTATGTGATCACACTTTGCTAACATTTCCAATGTAGTCTGAAAAAGTTTGCCAGGGGCTCAAAGCTCTTCCACCCACAAGAGAATAAGATGGTCAAGCTCTTCCCCATACATACTGGTTTTCAACAGAGCCTGCTGATTTTAAAGGAGAACCGTTCTCATATTTTCAGACCTGACAATAGACCAGTCAACTGGGGGTACTGGACATTAATAAATCACTGACTATACCACTGATATAGGAATACCAAGTGCTTGTGTACAGAAGCAGATGATGAACCCTGGGATATATCGTGCTGAACACTGAAATATTTTTAAGAGTCTGCATGTAGCCATATCCAGTCTGCAACAAAACACTAGGCCACATTATACATTTTTTTATTAAAACTGAACTAACATTACTGAGGCAGGAAAAAGAGAAACACACTAAAACAGTGTTGGTGCTCTGCTGTAAGTTTATCTGTAAAGCCTGAAATAATGATTTTAAAGTCAGAGGTGTCGGGTTGGATTTCAGACCATGTCATGCATCTTTTCGCATTAATGTAATCACACAAACAGGCTCTAAAAGAAGGTCTGCCTCAATGTTTAAGCCTCAAATACAAAATCAACATTATACTGATGAAGAAGAGATAATCACAGTAGTAGATAATACACTTTGATAATCAGGAGATCACCAAGTAAGGACTGGAATAGTCTTTCAATGAGCTCACAATCATCAGATTCATCTGCTGGGAAGGGATCCAAAGCAAAACCGACGTTACAAAATATAAAGAGATTTTTCAAATGTTTTTTAAAGCATGTACTGAGCATGACTGAATAATAAAAAATGTAGAAGCATAATAACAAAAAGACATTGTTCTCTAGTTCTGGTTAATGAACCTTTAAAATGCAAACCTTTAAAAACCGTCACAAGGGGCAAAGACAAAGAAAGAAACAAATGGTAAATGCAAGCAGGGGTCAAACAGGGAAACAAGGCAGTCCAGAAAATCGCTCGGTATGCTCGCATGGATGCAATACTTCGCACTATGCCCATGTTAAGCCATGGCTTAAATACTAAACTAAACCCTATTCACCTGACTAACACAGGTGAGTCATATTAGAATTCTGGGGAATGTGAACACTGATATGTCCATGAGTCAGAGCCCGTAGTCACATGATCATGCACAGAATCCTGGGTATTGGAGTCTGGATGGGAGTTCTCTGGATGCGTGACACATTTTCTGTATTTTACAGAAGGTATTTGCAAATGGCTGGTATCTGCAGATGTAACAGAACTTTAAAATCTATTCTAAAAGATACAGTCTGCCAGTGAATTTCTTTTAAAACAGCTAAAACATGAGCCCTCTTTTTTGTTTTTGTTAGGATACCATGCTGCTGCATTTTGTAAAAGTTGTTTTTTTTTATTAGGATTACACATTAAATATTTCCACCAGAGGTTAATCCTTAAACCTTTCATAGTATGGCTTGAAAATAAGGACTGTGAGTCTGAGATTGCATCCTGGAATTGTTCCAGAATTTTCACGGAAAAGGACTTGTGTTGACTGTTAAGTGCTGCAGATATGGTAGCTTCAGGTTGTGTCAACGTAACTATAAAAACAACAGTTAACACTAGACAAACCTTGCACATTTGTTCCAATGGCCAGAATGTGCTGCTCAGTGAGAATGTGAAATTCCTCCCTCCTGATTCATTATATTTTATTGAAATAATTTACCAGGCCAAGCAGAGCCATTATGTCATGCTCCAGCATCCAATGGCATGCCTAATGTCATCGGTATGGATTGCAGGCAGTTGCAGCACTACACACTACACAGCTTTCCCTACAATTTCACATCCTGATAAGCTTAACAAGCGTCTATATCACTCATCACTCACACAGAAATTCAGTATTTTTTGTTAAAGTTTCTACTCTGTATCACTGCATTGTGGTGTGGTTTGTTTATTTAACATGAGCTGCATGTGATAGATGGTATAGTGTTCATGAATTTGTTTGAGGAAGCCAGTGGAAGCACAACCCATAGAACCTTACAGAAGCCAACACCAAACTTAGGGCCGATTCACTTATGCAAAAATCATAACTGTACAGCAGGCTTTTGGGTTCTATTTGGACACTAGGTTCCACTTGGATTCATTGAGAAACTTGTCAGTGCTTTTTATAGTTTAAAATATTTCAACAGTTATTGTATGGAAGCATATCCAAATTAATAAGAAAATGTAATATGCAGAATGGCAATGTAATCCTGAGTTTCAGCTTAAATTCCCCCCTGATTTGTGCAAGTTTGAGCTCAAAAAGAAAATTCAAATTCAATAAATTCATTTACATTTGCCATTTGATATATTACTACTGATATTTCATTTATGTGAAGATTTGGATGCTTCATGAGTAGCTTTATTTTGTCACAATTGGCCCCTCCCAGTCCTGTCCATGTGCGTTTGTTTTGGTTTAGTCCAGCCCCTTGTTTTGTAACTCCGCCCCTGATTGTTTTCACCTGTCCCTCGTTTTCTCTGTGTATTTAAGCCCTGTGTTTGCCCCTTGTGCTGGCTGGTCTTTATGTAATGAGGAGTGAGGTGGCGGACGCATGTGTGGAGGCAAGCGACTTTTATTGAGGGCAAATCCAAAATCAGGGTTATAACAGTCCAGGTTCATGTAGCCAACATGTAAAGAATCAGGTACAGACATGACAAAACAAACCAAACAGTTCTAACACCAAAGACCAATACATCAAACAAAGACTGATACAAAGACCAGCCAACACAAGGGGCAAACACAGGGCTTAAATACACAGGGAAAACAAGGGACATGTGAAAACAATCAGGGGCGGAGTTACAAAACAAGGGGCTGGACTAAACCAAAACAAACGCACATGGACAGGACTGGGAGGGGCCAATCGTGACATATTTAAATTAAAATGTATTTCCCAAACTGGATGATTATGAAATAATGGTGTCAAAATGAATATTAAAATTCTTGTCACCTAATATGCATTTGTACTCAGTAATAATGCAAAAATGTAATTATCACTCACCACCAAGCCAGAAAGATAGCAAAATTCAAATGTTAAAGGGGAAACATTATGGATGCATATCAGTATCAAAATTGAAATGAAAATGTAATATGTTAAATGTATTTGCATCTAAACTTCCCACTCATGTATGCAATATTGAGCTCAAAATGAAACATCGAATTCAGTACTGCGATTTTTAATTGCCATATAATATACTATTGACATCTCACACAGAGATTTGGATGCCTTATGAGTAGCTTCATTTAAATTAAAACACATTTCCTACACTGGATGAATATGTTTCATGTAATTATGGTATCAATGGTGTCAAAATGATAATTGAAATGCTATTCACCACATATGCATTTGCACTCAGTAACAATGCATTTGAAATTTAATTATCACACTCACCACCAAGCCAGAAAGATGGCAAAATTCAAATGTAAACATGGGAACCTGTGTCGCTTTGCTTCGCAACATTTTCTTGCTATTGTGCTCATTCTGCTGCAATCTTGCAGCACATAACATTATTTTAAACAGATAATTTACTTTAATTTAACTTTAATTTTACGTTAATTTACATTAACAATCATCATTGCATAATTTTGTATTGTTCCCAAAATAATAGAAATACTGAGTACAACATCCAAAAATACCTTTTTGGTAAATTTAAAATTCTCATGTTGTAAGCTATTAATAAATATCCCCTTTATTACTGCTCCCCATGATGCGTGGTTGTGTGTTAGGTATACTGAGTATATATGTACTCAGTATACTAAATACAAAACAATATACTACTGATATATGTGGTAACAGCTTACTGTAGAGCAGTTTTCATGGGGCTTCATTCTTAACAACTTACATAAATCTAAACATTTATGAAGGCTTCTGATCATAAAAAATACATAAATCTGAGGTTTTTCTCTAACACTGGGCTGTGTAATAACACATTACTGCCCTACAGTAATGTAAAAACCTGTTAAAGATCATAAACGAACATTACGTGTAAATTTGCAAATAAAAAAGTGTCTCTTCTGACTCCGGAGCTAAATGTTTGACCCAGGCTGATTTTTTTTCAGCATAGTTTTCTACATTGATAGATTGAGCCTGTCTCCCATGGGACCTCACCAGATGAGGAGACTGTGGAGCGCATGTGTATGTCTGTGTGCATGTGTGTGATAGAGGATGTGTGTTAGAGCGAGAGAGTGAGAGAGATAGAGAGAGAGAGAGAGAGAGAGAGAGAAAGTGTGGGTGTGCATGTGTGCAAGCATATAAGAGAGAGGCAGAGTATAACCCAGAGCAAAGAGGATGCTGCTGCTTCTGGAGGAAGACAGTGCTAGTGCTGCTTTTCCTTCCTGTGCTGCATGATCTACTCCACTAAGATTTGACCTCTGCTTCGTTACCATCTCTGCTCAACATCATCGACGGCTGGAAAGTGGGCAGGGCTTGTGGAAGTGCTCTTCATTTTGGCTTATTTTCTGTGTGCCCACAGAGCCACGGAATGACAGAGGGGAGGAAAGAGGGCGACAGAGACAGAGTACATTATGCATGTGCTATAACTGAGCACCAGGAGCAGTAGACAGAGTTAGAAAGGGGTGGGGGGGTTCGAGAAGAGAGAGTAAGCTCAGACAAAAGCTGCAGACTGTTCCCTCACCGACCACAACCAGCAACAAAGACAAAAGAAGGAAAGCTACTGAAGCTGAGGCTTAGGCTCTTTGCCTTGTTACTGCCAGGATTCCATGAGCCACGAGCATCACGCTGAGGGCAAATAGGATGTCGGTGTCAGGGAAGAAGGAGTTCGACGTGAAGCAGATCCTCAGGCTTCGCTGGCGCTGGTTTAGTCATTCCTCACAGACCTCAGCTGGCAATGGGGGCTATATTCAGCAAGAGGGCTTCGACCACCGAGGTACACCGGTCCAGAGCCGCCTGAAGAGTCACTCCCGGGACAGAGGGGGACTTCGCAAGAGCAACAGCCCAGTCCACAGCATTCTGGCTCCTACTCCCAGCCCCACACCTGTCTATGTCAGGCCAGGCAATCAATCATGGCACCAGCAAAACATCATCCAGCACCTTCAAGTCAGCGAGGACTCACTGAAGAACAACTCGCCCACCAGCGCCAGGAAAGAGGATGGCAAGAGCAGCCAGGAGCATGTGAAGAGCAACCCACAGGAGCCCTCCGAGGAGGAAGCCACAGACAGGTAAAAAAAGGCTCTGAGCAGAAATAGAAACACTGAGCGTACATGTGAAGATGTGCCTGCTGCTGTCAGCTAACATCACAGAGGAACCCATTAAGTTATGCTTGTAGGTATGAAGCACAGGTGCAGTTTTCTCCAAACGGCAGAATTTATTGCATGTAGAAATGAATTGACTGACTGTACTTGGCTGTGAAAGTTGAACGACAGAGCTATTATTACAACACCGTGTGGATTTACAGTAAGCCTCACCAAGAGTCAGCCTTGAGTGGTTTAACCAGCATTATGTAGAGACTACAGTATTAAACCGCCACTTTACTCAAGCTGATTATGCCAGTCACGTGCACACTAATCAGAGGGTTTGTTTTATTCTCATTTGCTATGTTTACTACTCAGCAGCACTGCTAACATGTTGGCTTTGTCCTCAGAGCATATCATTTTCCAATCAACTCCACCACGCAGCTGCCACCACTGCTCACCTGGGGATAGTTCATTCACATGGCACGCGCAGCGTAGAAACACAGCTCTCTGAAATATCCCAGGATAAATTATTCATTAGGCAGACATCTCGCTGGCAACCACTGAGACAGCCTAGGCTTGTGCTTTTTTATCACACAGATAACACATACTGTAATATACAGCGTCATTCATGGGGAGTTTCACCCTGCATTTTCATAACCTGCAGCGGGAATATTTCAGTGCATGTTAATGCATTCATGCTCAGAGTTTTAAATGTTGCAGAGAGAGCACTATTACACTGGAGCCCACTGGTGCAAGAGCTATAAAATTGCGAAGGGTAAAAACATGAATTATCTATACAGGGCATGATATTTACGTATAAGTGCAGTTCAAGGAAAGACAGCATTAAATTTGCCAATCGATCGAAATTTATGACATTATAAAGCCATGCTTCCGTTGCTGCTTATATTCATCCCCTAAGTGCTTTGTCTACAGGAGAAAATACCTGCTTGTTTTTCTTCTTCAAGCGATTCTAGTGCACTGGGTCTCATGTAAGGTCACAACATGATTTGGCAGGAAGTAAACACACTTCTCTCAGAGAGGAAAGAGACAGGGCCGGCCTGCAAGACAAATCTGGCTTCCTTGCCCTGTCTTATGAGATCTCAGGACAAGTGCCTAAAACAGAAAGCTTTGAAATGCATCATATCAAACAGCCATGTGTATATATTAAGCACTTAAAAAGATAAGGCATGCCTCAGTGCCAGCATACCATGCAGTATAGTAACACTTGACTGAGAACTTATGTATAATTGCTGTCAGAATACTATAATTTGTTAAAAACCAAAACAGTTACATTTAAAACTGCATTATGAATTGAGCAGTAGAGGCTTAGTGGTGTAACTACTTGAGCCAGGACCCAGGGGCAAACATAAACACAACAACTGTAGCAAAATAATCAATGATAATTGAACATTTTCCCTTGTTAAATCACAGGCTTACAATACTTGCACATTTGCATTGTACAATAGTTGCATACTTACTCATTTGAGGCACATTCTTTCTAAATAGTCCTCATTAAACTTAATCTACAGGCTACCTGTAAGAACACATAGGCTCTTAAGAACTCAGCAAGGTCAAATACACTTTATTCTAACCGCAACGACCTGCATTCGAAAAATTGTAGCCTGTAAGCTTGGCAGACTTGCTGGGTCAGACGGAGCAACCAATACGAGCTATTACCTTCTCCTTGACCATTAGGATTTTTTTTTTGCTCCTTGACCTAGATATACTTGCCAGTGGACCACTGAAAACTGGGTACTTGAATCCATGATGAGAAGACTTTCAAAAGATGAGCAGGGGAATCTTCTCAAATCAATATCTGTAATGTACCATTCTGTATTTAAAGAGCTTGACATTTTAACCTTTCCTTATAGTGCATCCTTAATAGGCAAAGAGGCACTTTCAAATTCAATCAATTAAGATTACTTAAACATTTAGTGATCCACCTCTGGGTTATATATATTTACCAGAAATCGTCTTTGCAACTACAATGGCCCGACCCTTTAAAAGCACATGGTTATTACTACAATGGCCTAAAAGCCTACATGGTGTTAATGGCCTTCACTGTTGATTGATACAGCCTTATGAACCTCACCACAGCAAATGCCATTACATCAGTGTTATTAAAACAAGCACCCTAAAAGCTTCACTACTCAACAGAATGGACAGATGTAAAATCTTGTCTAATTTAATATTGTTTAACAACAAGAAGCAACATAATACACTATAATACTTAAATTCTGACTATTTTGCATTTTATTTATTTTATATCTTATGTTAACATGATACACTCACTACATTTTTCCACTGCGCTTTATTTTTGTTTGTTGTATTTCCATGTAGGCATACTGTGACAGAAATGAGGCCACAAAGCCAATTTAAGATGTCTCCAGTGTACACACACTAAGTGTGTGATTTATTAACAAAAGCATGACCATCAGGTCTCTAGCCACAGTTTCACCAAGAGGATGAAAATAACGACCCACTCAGGGTCTGCTGAAATAAGCAGCCAGTGGAATGAGCTCCTATGCTATTAGTTGCTTATTTGTGAAAGCAAATTGAGATGGCAGCTTTAGTGCATTGATACATTTCTGAGCTGAATGTAAATAATGCTGATGCCTTCTTTAAGATTACCTGAAATCAGACCAAGGCAGTAAGTACCCGTGCCATGGGGTTCAATATTTGCAAACCACAAATCTGAATTACAGTCCTGAGAAGATGCTTGGCTGAGGTACTGCATAAAAAGTGATAGTTTGCAGGACTGAGGGGAGGTTTTAATACCACAAAATGTTAATGATAACAGCCTCTTATGTTTCATAAATCTAATGTCAGAATACAGACAATAAAGTTTTTTTGGTGTCTCTACACAGGAGGGAGCCCATCAATAGTCCCACGTAACATTAACAACTGTACAGACAGCAATATCCTTCCTATAAGCACCTCTATTGGATAGCTAGCAAAGTGTTAGCAGTCACAATAGGGCAAATTAGAACATTCCCAATAATTTTAAAGGATATTTTTGAGTCTGTCTGAAGCATGTGAGCTTCATTCAGCTGACTTAGTAAAAGAGATTCAGAGCTCTTATACAGGGTTTAAGCTTGATGATTTCAAGATCAGTTGAAATGTGTTGGTTTAGTAAACCCTTGCTCTCTTAGATCTGGCCCACACTGTGGCTATGTTACAACATTATATATTATAAAGTATAGTATTTATAAACATTATAAAGTATAGTGCTTTGCAGATGTTATAGAAAAAAGGCATATTCTGTCAGAATATTACACAGAAGTCTCAACATCTAAATATATTATCATTAATATTTTATATATTACAATTTTGCCCTGCGATGGACTGGTGACCTGTCCAGGGTGTATCCTGCCTTCTGCCTGATGACTGCTGGGATAGGCTCCAGCACCTCCCCTCAACCCTGAGGGAGAAGCGGCTTAGAGAATGGATGGATATTATAATTTCTTTTAATATTTAAGCATTTTCTGCTTCATTTTTCTGCTTCAATTCTGCCACAATCTAAGTAATCACAAACACATTCAGAGATGTAGTCTGTACTCTAGTGTGGTCAGTCCATTGTTCTGAGAACATCAGCAGCTTCTTTGTTTGATTTGCAAATTTTCTTCTTTTTTGTCTATTTCTTTTTCTCAGTAACAGCTTCTTGACAGCTGCACATCCTTTCAGACCCATAGCACTGAGTTGTCTTCTCACAGTGTTAGGATGGACAGAAACACCTGTGGATTTTTTCAGATCTGAAGCAAGAGTGGTGCTTAATTTAATTATTTTGAAAGCTTTAAGTGATATTTCATGATGATGATGGTCTAGCAGGACGTGCATGGTTGTTAGAAGTCTCATTTAGTTTTGGAAACTCCTTTTTTTCCAATTTGCCCTCTTCCTTGTGGAAACTGAGTACCTTTTAATCACTACAGAAATATCTCCTGAGAAATTAATAACTTATCCTCAACGTCCATTTGCAGTGGAAATTAAATAAAAGAAGCGTCTCTGACTTTTGACAAGAATCTCTGTTTAAATCCTTGCTTAATTTTCAACCATGTGGCAGTAAACTGCTAGGAAAAATAATAACAAATATCACTCAAGTAGGAGGGCCAAGTGCACAGTGTTTATTATCCAAGCAATATTGCCATGCTTGAAATCCATAGGTAACCATGCAGTAATCTGCTAAGCAAATGTTAGATGTGAAGAAATAATTTGGATTCCACCTTGTAACAGTATCACCATGGCAATTCATAAAATATGCTGAGTACTAACTACATTTAGAACATTTCTGTTGATCTCTTACAGTATCCCTGCCAGGGTTCAGGTCTGGGCTTCATGAATTATTCAGAATGAGTTGTTCAAAGTTTTTAAAGCTATTTTTCTGTCTTATAGGCAGAGAAAAGAAGAGGGTGCAATGTATGCTAATACAATGAAGCATAGAGGGAGTGTGGCTGGTCAGCTTGGGGGCAAAATGTAGTTGAGGTTGACTCTCAACTCCTACAATACATGCATAGTGGGCGGAATGCAGATGTGATCACTAGGATTGATGTCATGGTTATCGATTTGATGTTGGAAATCTTAAATCCATCAGTAAACTGTATTTCTTTTGACATTAGGGTCACTTGTTACAGATTGGAGCATATTAAATGATGATCATTGAGAAAGACAATATCTTTTTGGTTTATGAAGCTGATAAAACTGCAGCGCATCTGTTAAAGAGAGGTTCATGAGACGCACAATCAGCTTTTTTTATTTAACCTAAATGACGCCATTTGGATGGGGTTCAGGGCAGTAGCTTATGACGAATCTTTAGATACATGTTTCATGGTTGCTGAGCAGATGTGGTCTTGACAAAGAGATTCACACCAATTTGCTGTGCCAGCTGGGTTTTCCCATTTAATTTCACATCATAAACTGGAGATGCATAATTTGTCATAATCTTGAATATGAGCCTCAGTAGGAGACGTGATAAATTTTTCTTTCTATTCATGCTAATAAGCACTGTCCCCTCTCAAAATGGCCTCATAGTACCCTTGGTGGTGCACCTGTTAAAAGCACTGCTGAGCAGGACAGAGGTGAACTCTGCCATTGAGTTTGAGGATAACGTTCCAGCTATGCTATGTGCTGTCTGTAGCTGAAACCCAAAGGAGAAAACCAACAGAGTTTGTCTTTTTGCCATTGGTTTGTGACAAAAATGAGAATCTGGTGTTATACCGAGGAACTCCATTATGCTTCAAAATTAGTTAGTACACTTTTCTTGAACCCTGCTACATAACCCTCACATAATTTTACCCAAGTTTCTATTTAGCCATCATAACATCAAACGTTAGGATATATGTCATGACAATTTCTAGATATTACTGAACGTAATCCACCATTACAACTCACGACAACATATTACATCTTCCATGGTATGTTTAAGGCATGCTTTTGTCAATGTTATGTAGCAGCATTGAAGTAAAGTGTTTCCAGATTTTGCATGTACTGTCCATCCTTCTTACATTGGTGCAGCTGTTCTACAATTCTATTGTACAACAGTGGAAATAATAATACTTTGGTGATAAGATAGCATCTGGAATCTCAAGTTACACAGGCGCCCAAGAGATGCGCCTTTCATAATCTGACATCTTGGCACATCTTCAGTTGTGACATCAAATGCATACCCCAGTGAAATGTATATTTCAGCTCTCTTTAAAGAACATGACCATCGGGAGAAGGCAATATGCTTTCCGCTCTTTGCTCGCCTGAAAATATACAAGGTTTGCAGCCACCTCGCCTCTGTGACTTATCATTTATTTTACTGGACTATCAGCCTGACAGCAGGTTGGCTTGCAACAGTGTCACAAGGTCTACAGCAACTACAGCATATGGCACTGTGCAAACATGATCCCATCTTGAGCCTGCTTATGAAATCACAGAGCAATCAAAAATGACATCAGTGCTGGTACCACCCTTCCAGAAGTACTTGGTGCTGTGAACATTTAGGGCTGATCATTAATCTTAAATTGGATTACCAGAAATAAACATAATGCATACAAGAAAGAATACATGAAAATATACTTTCACAGAACAGATTTAATGACGTTATTTGTGCTAATCATTTGCCATTAATTAAGCTCAATTCAGTCTTTGTGATTTGCAAGTTCACAATATAGAGAATGTCACAACATAAGGGCCTGTTTGTTCTCTGGAAAATGAACAGTGATTTTGAATGTACTGTGGCTGAGTGGATCAAAGGACAAACTATGTGATGAAATAGAATCGTAGTGAGACATGTTCCCTGGAGCAGAAAAGTGGAAGAATTGAGAAAGTACAAAAGGAATACTGCATAGTCAATGGACGTTTACAGGACAATCATGCAGTCGCATCGCCTTCATTTGGAGGATATTTAATCTTTCAGAAAATACAGGACAGGTCTAACCTATAATGTAGATGGATAATGTATTTAACCAAAGCACATTAACATGATTTGTTGTGCACACAGTCATGTTTTCATTAATTATTATAGGTTAGATGTTGCTGGTATTTTTACTGAACTGTCAACTGAATAATAAACACATTTGTCTGTTACTGTTACACTAGTGCTCAATCTCAGCCTCTTCAAGTTGAAGTCCTCTGCTAAGCTGCCCTTATCGACAAAAGACCTTTCCCCACTTTTGATGAAGCACCATATGTGAGAGGAATTTTGGCCCTGACCCTTTAATAAGGGGAACAGTAGAGGTTTGAGTCAGCAGCTGTTACTTTGAATGATATCTCAATTCCCTCTCAATTGCCTTGGAAAATAATGACACTATCCTATCCTATCCTAGCGGGAGCAGTAAGTCATATGTCATCTCTGGGCTTCATCTCAAGTGGTTATTCATGGTATGTTCATAAATTGTTGACACCTTAGATGTCATTGTCCAGGTTCAGTGAAATGAAATCCATTGTCATTGTCCAATTTTCTAATCAGAGTAGTATGAGATCTGCACTATATGAGGAAATGCCATGGTTAATAAATGATCTTGTCCTTTTTGTAAAAACGATTTTGCCAACGTTATCTAGAACAACATAAGACAATCAATACATTGAATTGTAGCAGGCAAATCATAGTCAGCTATATTTAAAAGGGAACTCAAAATGTGCTTAATTAAATGATTAAGGTGTAAACAGTCATGCAGAGTGGCTTGATATGAAATGCTCCAACTCAGAATTGTTCACAGTGGTGGGACCAGATGTTTGAAGAGTTTAATGCCTCAGAAGGCTACCTCACAGATAGCTGTGACACGACATGTTTATGAATATGCTGCCTGATGCGTGAAACAGTTTCATGACAGCTTTGTGATGCAGTCTACAGCATATATTTTTAAATATATTCATGGTGAAGAGGCACATGCAGGGTATTGAAAGAAAAAGCTGTACTCGAAAAAAATGTATTTTCGTCATATTTACCACATTCCCAACATAACAAAACAAATAGGTTCACTGGTGGTTTTAACTATCACTGCCATTGTAGAATCTAATTTTCCCTCATTTTCTCTACAGTGAACCATTTCATGTCTAAACACTCTTGAGTGACCTTGATTTATGTGGAAATTGTTAAAAAATTGGTGGAATTCCCTTGGAAGTGAGAAACGATTCCTGCTGTTTGTAGGAAGAAAAGCACTCCACATGTGTGATGTGATACAACAGCCTTGCCAGTGATTGAAATTTCAGAAACTACAGAAAACTCAAACTGGGCAATTATTATAATGAAGCATGTTTCAAGTTTCCAACAGAAGGACAAAAATGAAAGAATGTTTTTCATTCCAGTTTTCAGTCTGAATTTCATGCCAAGCATGCTTTAGTTGTACGGCTTATTGATGACTCGATGACTAATCATGGGCTTTAGCAAAATTTGAATGCATTCAAATGAAAATGGCAAATGGTAACCCTGCCTAAGAGGCCTAAAAAAAAGAGGAGGAATGTTTGAAAATGATTGCTCCCTTCAAAATGTGAAATAATCATCAATCATTTTAACTGTTAAAAATGTATGCGGTTTCAATTGTCATGTGAGGCGCAGTCATTATACAATTAGACATCTAAATGAACAAATATGAGCAGCATTTTAACTGATTTTACACATATTTTCAGTATCAGTAGGTCTTATATTCATATACATGCCTAAGTGTCTATAATGTGTAAACATATAAATGATTAAAAAGCATCCATGCGTGTGTTTTAATTTTGATGAGCAGACTTTAACATACTGCATACTGGAATAAAGTTGTTTGAAATGCAGCTGTTATCAGAATTATTGATGCATCAGGATTTCTTGCCTTTCAAATTCAATATACTAAAGCCAAGCAATAAATCCTGCTAACACTGTGGTGAAATTATAATTCTGCCTTTCCACATGCCCATTAGCCTCAACCTAATTGGTAGCAGACCATAATTGGCAGCTGCTGAGACTGTAATATTGGAAAAAACATGACATGCACACATCATAAACAGCTGACTTCATTGTGCTTCAGAGAATAAATGAGGAAACTCAGCCTGATGTTACAGCATGAGATTACAACCTTTCTTTAATCCTACCTACAGAATTGTACTGGTTTACCATGTCGGAAGTGTGATGCATGTTGATGCTATACTTTTTTGTCTTTTTTTCATACTTGGTAATCACATTGAGATGTGAACACATGAATATCAATAATGTGAAGAGGCATTATAAAACAGGGCTAAGTACTTGAAGAAAATGCTATAGTACTGCTTATTCCCAGTCGGATTAAGCAGCAGGAACAACAGTGACAGGCAGGGCTCGATAGCTAGATACTCTGAAAACCTCTTTCATCTTTATACGCTTTTGGCACAAGGTTCTGGCTGGAAGGATTCTTTGGGGTTCTCTTCAAAATGTGTGCAGTTCAGTCTAGCAGCATAAAATATCTCTTCACTTCTCAAATGCAAGATGTGCAGTCAGGATTTTTGTCTTACAGGGTTTAATTAGAAGGTACCCATGGTGTGGTCTAATCATAACAACACAAAAGTAAAATAACCATGATTTCATTGATGAGTTTATAAGCTGCTATTATATTGGCAAGGATAATACATGCATGATGTGATCATATCATGGATATTGCTTATTAAATCTAAACTCTAGTTTTTAGACTTGTCATTTTAGTGACCAGTTCTAAACTTGCAGAGGCTGTTCACAGGACAGTGGAATTGGTGGCTGAATTTTAGTATTGATGCACTGATTCGATATACTGGATTATTACACTGATAGCAATAAACAGATCAGAAATTGGCTAGACGTGACAGCATTCAGTGCTGTTTTATATAGGCCTGTGCAACAAGGTAATGTCATTGGATATTGGCGATGATGATAATATTGGTGATGGAAAACTGAGAAAGAACTATAGAGGGCAAATTTAATGTTAAACAGCTTACTAAATAGTATTTAATACGATAATAATATTTTATTCCCTTTCCCTACTGAAACAATGAATTATTACAGAGTAATACAAACAACACAATCACATATATGCACAATCCTAAAAAGAAAGCTGATTCACCACCATCTGGAACTACAATAGAGAAGGTAATAATAAGAAGATGAGATAAATAATACTGCACACAAGCACTACCTACCTACTCATAACAGTGGTGTAGCAAGAAACAATACTATGTCTAACATACTGCGCATGATGTAGGCTGATGACCTCAGTTCAAATATCAGGAGAGAAAAAGCAAGATCCGTGCATTCCTACATTTTTGACAAGCAACAATCTTATCATCTTTAAAAAAAAAGAGCTACCTGCAAAAAAGCAGCTTCAGCACAATGATATAGCACCCTCAGTGTTAGAAGCTCAGTGTAAGCTCAAGTACTGCAGTTTCTTGATTCCTGTGGAGCAACATCCAGCAACAGAGTAGAGCGCTGAATACCAAAGCAGAAGCTGCAGACCCTGCGAATCCCCTTACTGCACAATTTGCCAATTTAATCTCCTTATACAGACCCCATCTTCACCTCTCATCAAAATGTGATATGAAGCTTGACTCAAGTGACAATCTAATTGTTATGTCTCAGCAGGCTACAGTACATCCTGAGTTCAGATATAAAAACAGCTATTTTGTCTTCTTATATAGGCTTTAATATTGGCGAATGAATCAATTTCAGACCAGCGATACCTTTGAACCGCTATTCAGCCAAGGCAGAAATTATACTTATATAACTTTTCCATTATGACAAGTGGGATTCATAAATAGCCAAGAAGGCATGTTGAGGCAATAAGTTATTTCCATTACTACAGCAGTAGCAATTTTCATTTGCTCTTGGACACAAAAGGGCCACACTGGTTCCAACATCTTAGTGTGGCAAGAGAAACTACAGCTAAAAATAATGGCTTTAAGTGGCATTCAATATGAAATAAGAAGCAGGTATATTTACATTAACACTCTGGTAAAATATTAGTATTCTATTTTTTCATTTGACTCCCTGTAATCTCATTCAAAACTATTGCTCATTACCACAAAATAGAGGCTAGAAGTCAGTTAGAAGGACATTATTTAAAATTAAGATTTATCATTCCAGTCCTGCTGCATGCAAAATCGCTTTCTGTGCAATATAATATGGTTGGAATTGTATTTTATGGCTGCATTTAATACACTTTCATCAAAGAATACTAAATCTGTTTATTTCGACCCATGTTGATGGACAGAGAAAATGATAAATGCCTCCAGGAACACAGAGCTTTCTCTGAATGCTGATGACTGGAAATTTATCTCCAAAACAGACGAGCTGTTTGATTGTTAGAATGGAGTGACTGAACTGAATGAAAATAATTCTTTGAGCACAAATCCCAGGGATTACATGAATACAGATTCAGTGCAAAAAGTAGCTTGAGCCCCTCTGTACCCAATTCATCTGACTTTAAAGGACAGCAGGAAAATGATCTGGAGGAATATGTACCCAGTCAAGCTGTCTGGGTGATAAAGATTTTCTGCAACACATAGCCATGAGGGACCATGGGTAGCTGTAATCCTCTTTAAAAGCAGAGTTCATTCATCTTCTTTCAGGTTCTTTTTCTCTTCTTCTTCCTTTTTTTTCTATTTTGGGGTGGGGGAATTTGGAACCGTCTGTTGGACAGACAAGATAGATTATTTGGGTTCCACTTTCTGCTCAGGACATAACCTAATCGTGGCTACTACTATGTGGCAAAGACATTCAAGGAGCCTAAAATGAGAGAACTGTAAATAGGTAAAGCTGTTATTATATGCATTACATTACATATCATTCAGTGAATCAGTATGAATTACATGGTCTATGCTAAGAGGAACATATAAGAACCATGGTGCTTTATAATGTACCGTAGACTCCAGATTATGATGCAACTACATTAAATTATTAAAATATTGGCTTCCTAAGCTTTGGGGTTTTTATAACATTGGGGTTGTAAGAACAATACAAATTCTAAGGGCACTTCGTTCTGACAAAACTGACAAGCGCGATATGCATCTTGGAAAGTAGAGCATGCTTCAAAAAACGAGGCAGAGGCATGATGTTGATACTACGAGGAATAAAATCCTGCCAAATAAAATAGCTCTGGGCTACATCAGTGTGTGATTGGAACTTGCCACCAGCTATTTCTTGAAAGGTCAAGCATATCCCTGCTCAGTGCAGAGGATGTGTGCAGTGACGCTGACACAAATTCTGATATGAGAACCTTGAATTACATGGCAGAATCCTGTCTGCAGGCTAGCAAAGCTGCTTTCACCAGCCACTGCTGCACAGAAATATGCAGCTGACTACAGCAGAGAAACAAAGAGTAACATTTAGGATGATGTGACGTGCCAGTGAAACTATATGTTGATGAATACTACGCTCAGTATAGTGCATGTAAATAACACACATATTTACTTGCCAGTCTCTGTATGTTCCCTTTGTTAAAGATCAAATTGGCCTTTTCAACATCAAAATGGGACCAATTTTAAGCCAGTAAACCTGATTGGTTGGTTTTCTGTCCAGGATAGTTAAAATGCTTTTATCTCTCCACGAGAAGCAGTGTGTAACAGTGACTTTACCATTGTTGACGGGAGTACAGCATGATAAAATAATGTTCAGTAAGTACTTATAGTAATTTATTATTATAAATAATCACAAAACAATTCTTCCACCAAGCAATACAGCAGGAATAGTTGTCTATGGCTACTAAGAAACATTAAAGTCAACAATTATTCCATGCACAATCTACAGTACTGTGCAAACGTCTTAACATCTGGGAAAATTACACATTAAATATGCTTTTTATCTGGGCAGTTAGCATATATTTGTTCTAAAAAGAGCCAATTCATGATTTTTGTCTGTCATAGAACTTTTGTCTGAACCCATCGGGATCTGACTACTCAAGTCAGTCGGGTTTGGACGTCATTTCCAAAACACGTCACGCTCAGTTCAGGTTTATACTAGATATTCTCACAGCCTGCTTCACACAGCAGTTAGTTTCTCTGCTTTCTTTATTCCTCCTCTACTTTCATTATCATAAAACAGTTTTTAATGAGTAACCCACTCAAGCTATAGACAGGAATGCCGCACCTAAGGACTAAGGTAGCCCCTTGAGATTTTCTTTTTAAGATTTGTACGATGCACTCAGGCAACTGCGATGACCACCCTCTAACTATTTATCGATTTAAATTATGCAAGTCCAATAACTGCAGAGACATCACTCTGATATGAAGATAGAATGAGCTGCATCACTCACTCTGCACCATAACTAATGGATCTGTTTGCTTTGTACAAGCAGTAAGACATTTTTTTCTATGTTTAAGATTTGTATCATTCATATTATACACATATTATATAACCATGTTATATTATATTATTATACACAGACCATCTATGAGCTAAGAAAAAAACATTTTAAATGCCTAGTAATGCTTCTGCAATGGCCATGTTATATGGTTAGATTTAAATCTTAAACTATGAAGTATTTATAGGAATTCTCTCTAGAGAAAGTATCAAAGCTAGCATGGAGAGGAGTGCAAGCCACTGCACTTACCATGTGTGGGAGGATTCTGTTCTGCACTCCACAGAGCAGCATTTAATCTGCAACATTTTGTTTTCACTATTCAAAATAAAGGTTATTCCAAGATTTATGACACTTAAAAAAATTGAGGTTTGAGAGTAATGCCATAAGAGAATCTTAAGCTGGTTAACCTTTCAACAGATGGTTCTTTACAGAACCAGTTTTGTTTGTGAGTGTGAAGAACCTTTATAAAGTTTAAAGAATCTCCAGATAATGTGAAGGAGATTTCTTAATTTCCTATAAGTTTTTCCCTAGAAACGTGCATTCAAGCCAAGAGGTACAATCTTTATTTAAGACTGTACCTTAAGGTCTTATTGTTTAATTTAGATCTCATGTATTTTATTGCCAGTCGAAAAACAGCATTTAAGTTTTTCATGTTTTGTAAAAAGCCAAAGGAAAATGTGTGAAAAAAGATACAGAGAAAATTGGACTTTTGAACAACCATACATGACCAGGTAGACCACCAAACCAACACCATCAGATTAACAGCACTTAAAGCTTTCATCTCTGAAAAAGAGGAAAAATAATCAAGCTCCACTCTTACTTCAGATCTGAATAAATCCTCAGGTGAGAAGATAACTCAATGCTGGGGGTCTGAAAGGATCTGTAGATGTCAAAAATCTGAGAAAAGGAAACAAAGATAAATAGACAAAGAGAATTTGTGCTAGAACACCGGAACTGGACATCTGATATGCATAGTAAGGTTTTATAGGCTGAATTTGAGAAATTAGTAAACCTGAGTAAATGGAATCATCTTCTAAGCTTTGGAAGTGGGGAAAAAGTTTCTTGCAGATTTCTTTGAAAAACAAGTCACAAAAGAATGAAAGAGTATCTACAGTGAATTAAACATTATCCCTCAGATGCATTTTAGGTAGTAATGGCACCCCTTTCCTTTCATAAAACAAAGTTAGTTGTATAGGGAGGAATATTTCAGTAAATATTTTTGGTCAGTTTATGGTCGCTGAGAGAATAATACAAAAGCAATTAAGTCTTCACATACTGGCAGACATAAAAAGTCCTTTTGCCTTTCCTTGGAGCTGATACAGAAGTAATGCATCTCATCTTTACAACCCCTCTTACAGCACCTTATTTCTTATTCAGCACACCCAGTGCTGTGCCTGGGACCAGTTATAGTGGCAGAGCGATAGATTACCAGGCTATTTAATATAAAGGAAAACAGCTCGGTAAAGACTATATCAGGTTTGAGAAGGGCATGAGGTACAAGCAAAACAATGAAGTTCCAGTGTTGGATACATCTTCAGGACAAAGGTGGGTACCACAGGGTGCTAATTAAAAATATTTAACACATTTAAACAAAATGCAACACACGTGTAATTGTGTTTTAAACCTCTGAACGGCCACTGTATCATCAGCAACTATTAGCCTTAAAATATTAATGACTTGAGGACCCTGGCGCATGTAGTAAATCACGTATGCAGATCATGTAAGGGGTCTCAAGTGAACAGAGCCGCAGAAATTAAACATTCGGTTGAAGCAGTGCTGATATGTTCCTCTATAACTAAAGCAAAGCCCCACTGGCCCCTTTCGCCCCCTTTCTCTCAGAGCGAAAGGACCTCGTGTTATAAGTTATGTTTAATTAAGGAGAAAGGGAAAAGAAGGCAATGCCATAAAGGAGTTTTTGAGAGCAGAACACATGTGAATACCTTGTATCTGAGGAATTAGTCCATGTTCTATGATCCGCAGTCCAGCAGTGATTATAACTAGTGTGGCAGTTGTGGCAAAATATCAGTCACCTTAGGACGCTTTCATATGTTTGGATGTGATGTCCGCGGCTTGTGAATATCAGCGCGATCACCCGGCCTTGACAGCTGTCCAGAGAGATATGATAATGTATTCTGTATGAGAATCACCTTGCTGAACTCAAATAGCATAGTTTCATCTCTCTATACCGTAAACAGAGCAGATCACAGGGAATAATTCTCCGTGGCTAAAAATAGCGAGGGTGCGAACTCTGTAATTAATCTAATTTGAACCGCCGTATGTTCAGATCTGACTTATGATGGCAGTACACGTCTGCCCTTTGAGGCTAGGACACAAGGGTGGATTCTGCTTCACACGCTGTTCTTCTGGATGGAGTCACAGTTCATAAGGCCACCGATACCACTAACACAGCCTTCAGTGAGATTTACTAAGTAATTACATCTTAAGTACCAGAGTGCAATCTAGAGACAGGGTTCCTGTGTTTTATAGATGCCTATTTCTTTTTTTAACAGTCAAGCAGATGTAGCTGGATGTGTTACTTAAAGTGAACGCATAATATTGAGTTTAACAACAAACAATAAAGATTATAGTCTAAGTATAAGATATAAAATGTATAAATATGATTAAAGGGTTCTCCGCATCATGACAGGATTCTGCAAATTGATGGATAATGTGTGTTATAAGGTTCTTTATAGCACCAAAAAGTGTTCTTCTATTATTGCAGGTTTGACATCATAACAATTGAAGAACCAGATTGCACATTCTATATAGAACTCTTTTCAACAACATTCTATATAGAACCATCTACAGCACCTTCTACATCAATCTGAAGAACCTTTTACTGATGTAAAGAACCCTTTAATCAGGCAACGGTGTTCATGGTTCTATACAGAACCATTTTCTTTAAATAAAGAACTTTTGAAGAACCATCACTTTTAACAGTGTATGTCAAAACTTATAAAGTACTTCAGTTAGACAAAGTTGGTATTGGTGTCAGTACTTGAATCTGGTCGACACTTAAGGATCAGGTATTGGTATCAGAAGCGAAAAAGTCATATCGCTGCATCCCTAATTACAATGTGTACATCAACACACGTCTTGCCAAAATACAATTTTGTGCAAAGGGTTATTTAATTCACAATAAAAAAAACATAACATATATATGTACAATATATATATATATATATATATATATATATATATATATATATATAATGTATGTATAAAGCATATATTTAACAAAAAAACAACCCAGAACCCTACACAACTAAATATAATATTAATTTTTTACTACAGCTTCCATTATTTTCAGGAAACTTGCTTTTAGTGTTTCAAAGAAGTCTACAGGGATATTTTTTGACACATTCTGAGGAACAGAAAAGCTCTAGCAGCACTGCTGTGTCTGATTCACTCACACCAGTGCAACACACACTAACACACCACCATGTTAGTGTCAACGCAGTGCTGAGAATGATGCACCACCTAAATTGCACCTGATCCGTGGTGGTCCTGACCACTGAGGAACAGCATAATAGGGGCCTAAATGGTGAATGGAGCTGATAAAATGGACAATGAGTGTAGGAACAAAGAAGTGTTTTTAATGTTGTGGTTGATTGGTGTGTATATGTATATGCATATACAGGTACACAGATATGTGTGTGTGTGTGTGTGCATCCAAAATTATATATTAGTAGTATTTACTATTACATAATTAGTAATAAAAACTGTATTTAACAACCTTGTAAACAGTTTTTAACAAATTATGTAAAATAGTTAAAACAGAGCTAAACAATACTTATAGGTCAACCTGAGGCATGTACTCATTAGACCACTGCAGCTTCTCTGGCTCTGCAAAAATAGTGCTGAATGTTGTTTCACATCCAAATTATTCAAGTAATTTGTATCACACATGTCCCGTACACGTGTGCTACATTTACAAGTGTCAGACTATGCTGGAGTGCTGTAAATATTACAGTTACTCGCGCTATCAGTAGCAGCGGTTCTCTCCAATGTGCTGCACATACACCCACTACTACCTTCCCACAAAATATTGGCGTTACAAATTTTGCCACGAGCATTTTCACTGATGCTTGTCAACCCACACTGCTGATATTAATTATTAAATTCTGTGTATTGGTGCACATGCATGATTGCATGTCACAAATTATTTTGTGGTATCGATCATAGATATCAGCATCACCACTGCTGATATCGATACAGTGTTTAAGTGCCAGGTTCCGCACCTTCCAATACTAATTGGAATCAAGTAAATTCAATGCCTTACTTTTTCTCAGTGTGCCACGAATTATGCCGAGTTCCAAAGTTATGAGAATTCTTAACCACAACTTTTTCCCAGACAACAAGACTTTGTAGAACGGGGTCCAGACTTTTAACTAGTTAAATGTCAGTGGTGGATTTGCTCCATGAAGGACACCAAAATAACAGTTTTGGATTGTTTGTCACGGGTCTGAGGGATTATTGCAGTGCTTCACAATAGCATGTAATCTACCGGTCTGCAGGGAGAGGAGCTCAGAATTAACATTATCACAGCACTGGGAAGAAGCCAGATTCTGTGTAAAGACCATGTCTATCGAAAAAATAGAGGAAAGTTTGTTTAAAAAAAATGGTAAGCTGCCCCCTTTGGAATACTCTGGTTCTCAATCCACTTATTTACGGAGTTTAGCTCTAATGGTTTTAATTTGAGCCCTGACAAGTGTGAAGGAAAGAGATATGTGGAGTATCGCACATTTCCAACTGGGGTGTGTCAAACAAATATGTTACTGCATCGCTTCTCTGCACAGCATTGACTGCACACTTTCCACAACCTTTCATCAAACAACATGACTAAATTCTGGTGTGAGTAAAGTAGCAAACTATCTGAAAGTTGTGGTAAACACCAATGTACTTACAGGCCCTACAGTGCATTAACTGGACATTTCAATTCTGTCACATGCTATCACTGTCAGTCAGTGAAGAAGGTGGATTCACACAAATGATAGGTCAGTCAAGGTGCATAATAATAAAGCATTGACAGATATATCAACCTTACAGTGTGTTAAACTCACTTCTCACTAACATTTCTCACATGTCAAACAGCAAAGCTATGTGGCAGACAGGTGTACTTATTACCAGCTTCACTGAGTGACCTCTAATGCACTGGGGACCAAACCGCTATTTTTCTGGCTTCACAGGTTGATTTTGAGCAGCTACTCCAAGATGAGCTCCAACTGCTCAGACGAGTTTTTCCAGGCCACAAACCATGCGGAACAGACCTTCCGCAAGATGGAGACTTACCTGCAGCACAAGCAGCTGTGTGATGTGCTTTTGATAGCCGGAGATCATAAAATCCCTGCACACAGGTCAGTATTCTTCCAGCCAAATCAAAAGGTTTTACTCCCAGATCTCCAGCAAGCAGAACAGACATGAGTGAAAAGTGTTATGTTTATCCTGAGCAGCATTTAATTTTTCAAATGCCTTATGCAGCACTTCTTTACTTCTGTACTTCAATGCTTGAGCATTTGCAATAAAAAAGTAATGATCTGCAGATATGCATCAGCCAGCCATATCAACAGTTTGAATTCAGCTTGTAAGTGTTTTCCCTTGTATGCAATTAGCTCCTGTGTTTTTGATGTTACTCAGTAGGAGAATGCTCTCAGTAGTCAAGCTTCACTGAGTACCTCAACGTGGCACTGAACTCAATCAAGGTCTCTCCAACTCTGCATGATTTAGCCTGGTGAAAATAAACGCTGCACCACACACTAAGGTGTGATTAGTGCCTCTCCCTGAAACACAGAGCATGATAAGAAGAAACAGCCCTTCTTATGAAGACTCACTATTAAGACACAACATACATCTAGGCCTATACTAAGCTTTTTGTTGTTTCTTCTCCTTTCCTTTAATGACAGACTTGTTCTAAGCGCTGTTTCTGACTACTTCGCTGCCATGTTCACCAACGATGTGCGGGAGGCCAAACAAGAGGAGATTAAAATGGAAGGTGTTGATCCAGAGGCACTAAGATCATTAGTTCATTTCGCATACACTGGTCAGTACCTACGTCTCTGCAAACTCTTCTTCAGGGGTTCTTTAGTAAAGGCAACGGTTATGTATAAACCATCGCAACTTAAAGGATCATTAGAATGCTTGAATGTCTCTTTTATCAGGTAGTCTACACAAAATAGTAGGCATGCACAATCAGAATTGGCCACGACCAGCAGAGTTTTTGCATTCGGCAGTCGACCAGTGCATTTTTATTTTGGCTTATCTGTACCGCACTTTTATGAAATAAATAATGTGAGGCAGGGAAGCACCCCTGCACTTTATTTGAAAGCTGCTGCTACATCTATACCAAAATGCCATAGCATAATTATTAATAATTTATTAAAGGTTATTCTTGGATTAATGACAATTAAAAAAGTGATGTGCCAAAAGAGGTTTGAGAGTAATGCCATAACAGAACCTTAAGCTGGTTAACCTTCATTGTACAAAACAGCTAGTATCTTAGTATCGTTTTATTTGTCCTGTTATAAAATAAGCAGCTGATATTTGTTTAAGAACTTTACATTTGTTTTGGCTCATTAAAAAGAATTGTATGTATTTCATGTGTTCACAGTTTGATCTTTGAGAAAGAAACTAGTCATTAGTCAGTCTGGCTAAAGAAATTAGATCTGGCCATAAAAATTCATGATCAGTGCATCCTTACAAAATAGCACAAAACCAATACCCGAATAGAGACTTTAGTATTCAAATATGGGCACCTCCAGCAGTTATCCGAGTACTGAAGGGCAGAACCTCTTTGTACTATACAGTCAGGACGTGCACGGCTACACGTCTTCCAGTACTCGGTTAACCTCTCAAAACGCCCGGGGCTTCAGGGGGCGCTGGGAGGACGGCACGCCCCCAGCCCGGGCCTAGAGGGGGCCCGGATGGGAGAGAGGATACGATTTTAAGTAGCTGGGCCTCTATCACATCTGACGAGAGCTGGATAAGGCGGGCCCTCTCCTGATAGTATCCAGATAAGCATGGTATACGTCCAAAGGCATAGCCTACCTTACATCACCCATCATTCAAGTTTTACACAGGGCTTTTAAAGCTTGCCACAGTCAGGACTGAGTCATGGTTTCTAAAAACTTTACAGGACCAATTGACTTTAGTGATGTAGTAGGTGTAAAATGTTGAATAAAATATTGTTCTGCATGACTGGCTTTATTTTAACTCTTACATTTAACTTTATGACACGCAAATTTTCAAGTGGATCACCGATAAGCGAAGCTTGTAAGGCCCGCTGTTGCGGGAATGTGTATGTTGTAAAATTATGTTATAATGAGCTTTATTAAATAATAAAGGGTATAAAGGGCCCGGTTATTTGCTGAGCCCCCGGCCCGGCTCTGATTTGTTCCGCTAGTGCCTGTAACTGAATACTAAAATCACTATTCAGATATTTGTTACGTTTCAGAAGACAGAAAAAAATACACCTTACTGACCAACAATTCGCCGCAGTGTGACACTTTAGCTTATACGTGACTGAGAAGGCAGAGACTGTGCAGCTGTATCGCTATCTAACTACTCTAGCTTACACTTATGGCATTTGGCTGACGCTCTTATCCAGAGTGACTTACAACTTGATCATTTTACACAAGTAGGCGAAGGTGGTGTTAGGAATCTTGCCCAAGGACTCTTATTGGTATAGTATAGGGTGCTTACCCAGGTGGGGGATTGAACCCTAGTCTACAGCATAGAAGGCAGAGGTGTTAACCACTACACTACACCAACCACTAGCTGCAGTAAGCTAGGTCCAGAAACAATGAGAATGTCTGTCTGTGATAAACATGTTAGCACAGCGTTCACACTGAGGACAAACTAGTTAACCTAACTTGTGTGAACGGTAAAAGACAAAGAGACCTTATAAGCATCCAACGTAATACTGGTTAGCTCTGTTAGCTCATTAGCTAGCTAGTTTGTTAGCTTATCTGAAGTGGTCTCATTTAGTCTTCCAACACGAAAGCCTACCGATTTTCCTCAGCTGGTTTTCAATAATATAACATTCTCACCGTGCTACAACTCCAGGGCTATCATATAAGTTTAGTCTACAGCCTTAGGTTACACCGTTTCCAGACAATTATTGCAATATTAGCTGATATTATATTTTTATTTCTGACACTGTTTTTCCTTCCCTGATATTCGTTCACAAAAACGGATGCTCGGCTATGAAAATCTGTCATCCCAAAGCGCATCTACCACACAGAACAATTTGCTAATAGTAAAGTATTAAATTTGTCTCACAAGTTTTTTATGTACACTATAATCCCTTTTAATACATGAACATTGAGGATTACCATTACACCTAACAGTTTACAGCTGTACATCCTCCTGTTTAGCTCCCAGATATGGTCTCTGGGTCTCTCAAGTCTCTGTCACTAACTTCTAACAAAAGGAAATTTCAAGACTCTTGTCTGTGCATACACACTGCTGGGTGTAGTATCTCCGGCACAGCCGGAGAATTATTTTAGTCAACAACTCCTGTTCGGCACAGGGTGTTCACAGAGTTTCTGAGATGTATCTTTCTTTCTCCAACTTCACAGGTGTCCTTGAGCTGAAGGAAGAGACGATCGAGAGCCTATTAGCTGCAGCATGTCTTCTCCAGCTCTCACAAGTTATTGAGGTCTGCTGCAACTTTCTAATGAAACAGCTTCACCCGTCCAACTGCCTGGGGATACGCTCGTTTGCTGATGCTCAAGGGTGCATGGACCTGTTAAACGTGGCCCACAGCTACACCATGGTAAGACTGATGCATTACTGTTTTACAGTTTTTTTTGAAAACAAAAACGAAATGAAACCTTGATGGAGTATTTTACTGTAATAATGTTCCAGTTTTCATCACTGATGTCCATTGAGGGCAGCACTGGCTGCATGAGTGTATGAGTGTATATGTGACATATATCATTTGTACAGTCACTGTTTCTAACTCCTCTGGTTGTTATCTTGCACTCTTTATTATTCTTATATCTTTGAGCTGGGCGACAAGACAAAAATGTAATATCACAATACTTCAGAAAGTTTTCAGCATACACAGTATGTGATATTTATTTTTTCCTGACGTTTGATAAGTTAGAACAGACAAAGTATTACCACATTTAAAAAACTCTATTGTCCAGCCCTAGTACAGCATGTAGATTCTTGTAAAGTCATACAGTTTTATGCCAAAGTTTGAGCATTACATTTAGTTGAATTTATTTTTGCAAAGTGTTGCTTTCCACTTTGCTGTTGCTTTTGTTAGTTTTGCTGCTCATTTATTTATCCATATGTTTCCGGCAAGCACTGTCCAAGGTACCCTGCAGAAGGTGCTGATGGTATCACATGCCATTTTAAAGCTGTATTTAACAAGAGGGCTACAATCACAGATTTTGTCATAGGAAAATACACTGTACGAGCAGCTGGGCTTCAGCCTGCAATTCTTCAGGTGGTTCAAATGGTCAAACTGATGGTGTTATCAAAATTAGTGGTGAAATATTTGTTTTGTTTTAACACATTACTACTGTCTTAACTTACGATAGCCCTAGTAATGTTTTTTAGGAATTTATATAAACGTAATTATTAATACATCCAAACACCTATGCACGTTTTATTTTCCCATTAAGGGTGTCTGAACTGACCTCTTGGTGTGTGAGAAATGTAACAAAAGCTACATTAAATATTCTCAAGGGCTTCAGGATCCACTGCACACATTTGTGAGATGATATGCCTCTGTCAAAGTGCGGAAACAACTGAGGAAGATGGCTGTTATCTCCTGAAGGACATCTGCACAGGCTGTTTACATAGGGCTTCCCAGATCAGTGAGGTTAATCTAATCAGAGAGCACAAGCAGGGAAACTTCCTTTTCAATCACTTCAGTAATGGACATGGGGTGAACAGGGCTTCCTGGTCTACCATCCGTTGTATCCAGATTGAAACGTTCCATTTTGATAAGACATTTTTCCTCTTTTCACTGTGCAATCCCAACATCCTGTCTCATTGTGAGAGACTAACAGCGTGACAGTAGTTTAAGCACCGTGCTGCTCCGTGTCTGAGTTAGAGATGTCATTGGCATTTAGCTGTCTCAGAGCAGGGAAACCTTTGAAAATGACACTGTTTGCTGTGCCGGCAAAGAGCAAAGAGAATCAAAAATTTTCGTGGCCACTTTTTGATAATAGGCATGAACTGATAGCACATTTTGGCCTATTTGTTTTCACTTGATCACCGTACCACCATGTTTACTTTAGTAGTCTCAGCATATTGAGCCCCTTTCAAATCAGTGTTGCAAACACCCACATATCTTTGCAGCTTTTCGGCCAAATTCACATCTCAATACTATCATAAAACAATGCCTCAGGCATCAGGCCGTGAATACACAACCATTTCATTTAATCACTTCTTTCCAAACACCATACCTGTGACTCAGTAAATTGTCTTAGCAGTTTCTCTAGAATGGAGCATTTCACACCAAACCACTCTGAATGACTTGAGATGTGAATTGAGATGTGAACAGAATCATTCAGAGTGTTTTGATGTAAAATGTGAATTGTTGAAAAAAGTTACTGAATGAGATAACACGGAATGACTTTGTTTACAGAAAATTTGGAAAATGAGTGGATTTCGCCTTTGAGTCTGCTTCAAATCACTGTTGCAAACAGAAGCTTAACACGCTTTCTTAAAATATCTGCCTTTAAGTGGCCCTTAAGCCAGTGTTTGTGGTTAAACATTATTTATGTGTTTAATTAATTGCAAATAGGTGTGTGCTAAAAAGGGCAAATAATGAGTCTACATCAATGTCGCACAATAAAGAAAATACAACTAAAATCTTTATGCAGGAGTGGCTGGAAGAAAAATCAATGCATGTAGCTAATTTCATTCAGCTTCTGAGTTAAGCTCTCAAATCCCACAGATGGCTTTAGGTGATACACCGCTGCTTGAATCTGATTATTGATCAATACGATGTTTGCAGCTCTTATTCATTACATAATTTAATCAAGAAGAATAACAGTGCTTGGGAAGAGGAAACACTCGAAGCACTGTACGTGATGAAAACCTTATTAAGTATTACCTTTTTAAATGTTTCACATAGAAGATTATAAAGCAGTGCTTTAGACAGCAGTCTCAGATGCCCTTGAAATGACAACCAAGCAAATCACTAGACTGGGAGGATGAGAGCCAGAGAAAAGAGAAACGTGAAAAATACATTCACTAGATCTAAAGGAGATCTGAACTGAAAAAAAAGAAGTTTTTTTTTAAAGTGACCCATAGAATGTCCAAAGTCAGGGTGACTTCTTCGCCACAAAGTAGGACAATATGAACAGCTAAGGATAACTCATGAATTAGTGAGGTACACTATAATATATATTTATGAGACATATGCTATAAACTGGATCTTGCAGCTTAGGTTGGACTTTAGTGATTGAATATAATTTGGCATTGATCTTTCAGGAACACTTTCTAGAAGTCATTCAGAATCAGGAGTTTCTCCTGCTTCCTACAATGGAAATAGTGAAACTACTGGCCAGTGATGACATCAATGTTCCAGATGAAGAGACTATTTTCCAGGCACTGATGATGTGGGTGCGCTACGACGTGCAGCACCGACAACGAGATCTGGGAGTGCTACTTGTGTATATCCGCCTACCCCTTCTGCCACCTCAGGTTTGCATATGACACACAATTTATAATGGGACGTGGCATTTGATGCAATATAATGCAATAACCTAATACCAAGGAGCAAAGGACGCTGAAAGTTTAACTCTTTTTCTTGCTTTTAAATGGGCTTAAGTGCTTCTAACATATCAAATATCCCCTCTGGTTGAGCTGAAATGATAAAATAGTGAAAAAAAAAATCAGTAGCCTACATATTTTATTGAATGCTTCCTTAATCAAGATATGTGATGTTAAGTAATGATCATACTCATTATTCTCTAGCTTCTTGCTGACTTGGAAAACAATAAGATGTTTTCTGAAGATCTGGAATGCCAAAAGCTACTGATGGAGGCCATGAAATACCATTTGCTGCCAGAGCGCCGCCCAATGCTACAGAGCCCAAGGACCAAACCTCGCAAATCCACTGTTGGGGCACTCTATGCCGTAGGAGGAATGGATGCCTCAAAAGGTGAGCCATTATTTGTTTCCTCTGAATGAACCTCAAAGCACCATGCTATTCTGTTCCTTGTTGAACAGTTGACTTTTTTAACTGGATTTCATTAAGTCCACATATGACTTGTCACCATTCTATTAGTTAAAATCTTTCATCTGGCATTTTAGAAAAAAACCTTTGCACTGACCAGCCATTCTGCATTATGTGACAAAAATGAGGACCTACCTTTCACAGCTGCAGCCTACCATTTGAAATGCAGCTTTGAAGGCAGCTTTTAGCTGCACTTCTGTAACGCAGAGCGAGGAGGCGGACGCATATGCGGAGATAAGCAACTTTTATTAAGGACAAATCCAGGGTCATGGTCGAGACAGTCCAGGTTCAAGTGACCAATACGTAGAGCAGGAGGGACAGACATAATGTAAATAAACAAGTACACAAACAACAGGGCCAGAAGAAAAACAACATACGATAAACAACAAAGACCAGCCAACTCACAGGGGAAATCACAGGGCTTAAATACAACAGGGTTAACGATTGTTCACAAGACACAGGTGGAATAAATCAGGGGCGGAGTCAAGAAAACAAGGGGGCCAGACTGGGAGGAAACCAAACAAAGAAGCAAATGAACATGTAAACAGACACACATGCAAGACCGAAACACAAAGCACATGGAGGAGTGGGAGGAGCCAATCGTGACAGCTTCTCCCTGGTACTGATCATCATATTGTGCGTAACTTTGCAGCATTTTTCCAAGACACATTGTAAACCGCTTGGAATAAAAGCAACATAAAAGAATTTTAGTCTTCAGAAGAACCCCAATGTTATCCCTCTACTCAAGTTAGATAGCTACAAAACAGTTTGTTGCAGTGTGACAGAAGCTGTATTTCCTTACTAGTGTATTCCAGTTCAAATTCCAGACATACAAGTCTAAGGCTTCAGATTTGTGACAAAAGATCAGTCTGCCACATTATAAAAGCCACACCCACTTGAGTCATATGTGTGCTATGCAACCTGTTATTGTTTGTTGATTTTTTTGTTATACAGTGTCAGAAACCTTGTAGTCACTTTGGGATTGATGGAATGGAAGATTCCATTATTTGTTAGGTACATTAGACTAATAGCCCCATTGCAAAACAAAAGACATACATTTGTGACACCACAGTATCTTGGGGGACTGATTTGGGGTAAGCTGACTAGTGAATAGAATAAGCTGAATAGTGTTTAATGAACTATTCTTTGAAAGTTCCCTCTTCATGGAAAATTACATTTTCCTCAGTTTTGAAATTAAACTTTTCATGTAGTATTAAATACTGTTAAAGTTTGAAAAAGTATCACTGTTTTCATGATGAAAATCAATGCTTTTACATATCTGCTTATTCAGCCTACAGCAGTTTAACTCTGCACTTTCACACAGAAGTTATAAGCATATAAGCAAGTTTCAGCGTTGACTGTTTCTTTTTAACCCAGTAAAGGGCCAGGGCCAGAAGACAGGCAAAAAGGTTTTTCCACACTTCTATAAACTAAGAAAAGCTCAGTCAGTTTGCTTTGATGTCCCTGTAGTTAATAAATCCTTAGTATGTACTAGTATGTGATTAAAATATCACAGTGGTCAACGTAGGGTTCTCCTTTAGCAGCTGTAGCCAGTCAGCAGCCTGTCTATGCTGACTACCTTCACACACACATATACAAACATATACACATAAAGACACACACACACACACACACACACACACACACACACACACACACACACACACACACACACACTCTAACAGCAGGCCATGTAGGAGAAGAACAGAGTGAAGGGACACAGCACCTCCACACTTTTATTCCCCATGGGTTCACTCAACACCATATGTGTAATATAAATGTGTAGGGGATGTACAGTGTGAACAGTGTTATTTCATATTTTCTTCACAGAAAATGAGCAATGGCCAAGGAATATGAGGTCGAAATAATAATTGCATCATTTTTTATTTTGGTAAACGCTGAAAATGTGTCCCACAGTCCCGAATACCACACAGGGGTTAAAGGGTTAATGAAGCACAATAGGACCAGTCAGAACAGAGTGAATTTACATATATCAGCCTTAAAGGCATAGTAACTAAAACAGCCTGTTTAATTCTAAGGGATAAAGAGAGGTTTGAAAATGGTCTCATAAAAATGAATTGTTTTTGGTGCATAAACTCACACAAACTTTATAAGTTAACCTCCGGGAAAAAACAGATAAAAGAAAAATATAGAACAGGGGCCCATTAAATGTATAATAACTGAGAATCAGTGGGATTGTGGCAAATAAACACAGGGTGCACTACCAATATCCATCTGTGTCAGCCTCTGGAAACTGTGACCCTTATATTCATAGCTTTCCAACTGTATCAGTGTGTAGTATCTATTTAGTACCAAAACATTTTATAAGGGTAAGCCATATAGGTTGACACCTATTAACTGTGGCATTCAAATAGAGCATTTGATTTGGGATAAAAGGCTGATCCAGGTTCCAGGGGATGAAACCTGAAATTAACTGTGTATATTCTTTCAGGTTCTACAACAATAGAGAAGTATGACCTGCGCACAAACACTTGGATCCAGGTTGGCATCATGAATGGCCGGAGGCTTCAGTTTGGTGTGGCAGTCATTGATAATAAGCTCTATGTGGTTGGCGGAAGGGATGGGCTTAAGACATCCAACATGGTAGAGTGCTATGACCCAATCACTAAAGTGTGGTGTACTATGCCCCCTATGTCGACCCACAGACATGGGCTAGGTATGTTTTTTCAGGGCTCTTTTATTACTATTTCTATGTATGATTTGATTGTAATTTGACATAAATTGCCTGAATCTACATTGTAATGGGAGCCTTACACATTACACTCATTACCAGAGCTTAGAACATTTCTTTCTCTTTGGGCAATGAAAAAGAAGAAGTTACTGTTGCTGACTCACAGGGAAAAGAAATATATAGTTAAAAAGCCAATATAGAGTGCCTTTGTGGGCAGGAAACACACTGTGTTTTTCCCTTATCGCTTCAGCACCAGGAATCACCCTCAACGTTAAGTGCCTTCCTGTTAGCACACTCAAGCTTGTCCATAAAACACAGATGACTCATTTAAAATGTGTTTCAACATCTCTAACCATAGTTAGCACTATGGTTTGTTGATGAAAACAAGACCTGCTCCAGAAGGTGAGAAATGTATAAGATATAAACAAAAATTTTTGTACATTTGTCCCCAAAGTAGAGAAGAAGCAATTTCCAGAGATACCTTACTGAAGGTAATTTCAAATTTCCAAATAAACTGGAAAATATGCAAACAATGCTTTAAGTTGAAAGTCGTAATATAACAGAAGGATCTGAAGTAGTGAAGATTGACTATGCATAAGAAAGTTCAATCATTTTACAGTTCTAATTTAGACTATTAAGACTATTAGCAGTTTAAGGGAGTAGAGAATCTGTCTGTAGTGAGCATTACAAGTGCAATATCAATACAAGCTTGGCCCATGGGCCAATAGAGACGTATTTATTCCCTAAGACAAAATTGACTCATTCTGACAAGAAAACACAGGATAATTAATGGGAGGCTAACTGTATGCATTGTGAACAAAGTACCAAGAAAGGCAAACTTATCAATAGCATATATCTATTTCAGTAATTGCACTAGGGGCATTATCTTATGTGGACAGATAATCTTATAAGGGCAACATCTAAAATGTAGCAAACAATACATCAAATGCAGTGTTGAGAAACCAGCAAATAAGTCAAATGCAGAGCAAAAGTCCGACACCACCCTTCATTTATTTAACATATCAAAAAGGCTATTAAGTACAAGTCATTCATTTTTCAGGAGATATTTTATTAACACTTAAGTTGGATGGTCCACTGTAGATTCTTTATAAATGTTTAGTATATCTTTAAGTAACATTAAATGAAATAGCCACTAAATGCAACTGATTTTGAAGTTGAGCGTTACTTGTACGGTCCACTGTAGATGCATTGTAAATGCTCAGTTGGCTGTTAAGTAACATTTAACTAAATATCCATTACATTCAACTGAACTTCAAGTTTATTGTGAAAGAATGTACTAACTCTAACCCTAACCCTTACCTTAACATTGTTGGTAATCAACTGAACATCACCAGAAGTCTCTGTAGAGCATCTATAGGGGACCATCCCAAAAAAGTATGACTAATATTTCTGATGAGGTTAGTTATATAAACAGGACTTTCTGGAACTGTTCAAACAGTGATTAAAAGATGGGGATAATAGAGCTCACAACTGTACAGTACCTGGTAGACCACTAAAACTGTCACCATCAGACAAACAGTACTTAAAGCTTTCCTCTTTGAGAGACAGGAGAAAATCAAGCTCCTCTCTTGTTTCAGAGTCTGAAAAAATCACAGACGTTTCTGGCTATTCTTCCACTGTGAGAAGACAATTCAGTGCTGTGGGTCTGAAAGGATGTGTAACTGTTAGGAAGCCACTACTGGGAAAGGAAACAAAATGAAGAATATTTGCAAATCAAATAAAGAAGCTGATTGTGTTCTCAGAACAGAACTGACCAGCCCAGAGTCCAGACCTCAACATCACTGAATTTGTTTGGCATTTCTTGGATAGTGAGAAGCAGAAAATGCAACTCCTAAGACTGAACTTTGGAGATGTGGAAAAGTATTTCTGCAACAAAGGAAAAGGGTGGACATAATAAAGGCTAAATAATGTTATATTATATTTAGTTGTTGAGGCATTATTTTAGTTTTTTGTTATATTTTCTACTCTTGTGATGCTGAAAATTGAACAAAGCTTCCACTTAATGGCAATTTTTGCTGTAAATTAAATAAATGAAGGGTGGTCTCTGATTTTTTGCACCGTACATGGAAGGCAGTTTATATATTTTATATAGTTTATATACCTACTATGAAGAAAATGGACTGCAGTGTACTTCTGTGTAATTTACAGTTGCTTCATAAAACCAGTGCATGGAGGTTGCACTACGAGGTCTGCACAACATTGCAATACCAGAGTCATTTTAAAATGTCGGTCAAGGGGCAATTTATACGTCAAGAGCCAAAAAGCAACAGCCGGAGATTTATAACAGAAGCATGAGGGACCTTTTCTGCAGAGGTGGCAGCAAGATGCAGCATGAATACATAATGCATGCTCTAGTGTCTCAGTGCTTCTGTCCTCAGGGTCTGGACACTGGGAAATTTATTCAGCTCCTGGTGCTTTTTTAAGGGGAAGCCCATTTGATTTTCATCTCAATTAATTCAAATGACAGTGCCATTTAAATTTTAGCATTTTTTTTGTCGCTCTGCTTACAATAAAAGGCATCTTCTGAGTGATAATTCTAAGCCTTTGAAGATACATATCATTACTGTGGACAAAAGTGCATAGTCTTTTTTTCTTTCATTGATAAGGGATTGCCGTGCTGGAAGGGCCTATGTATGCAGTGGGAGGTCATGATGGATGGAGCTATCTGAACACAGTGGAGAGGTGGGACCCCCAGGCCAGACAGTGGAATTATGTGGCTAGTATGTCCACTCCTCGGAGCACGGTGGGAGTCACTGCTCTTAATGGAAAGTAAGGGATTTTCTCTTTTGATCCTTCTCCAGCTGAACAATATATTACACACATTTTTCCCCACTACAATATTTAACAGACATTTTTCACATACAGCAAAGATAGAAATGTTTTATTTGGTAGTTGTTATAGATCTGCTTCAATGATTAAAAGACTAAGAGAACATTTGAAATGAATGTTTTATTTAACAGGAGATACTTGCGGTGCATCAATAATAAATTATTATGGCTGATTCCGAATCTGATTTCTTTATAGTCAAATTGGCCGATGGATACGGCTTTGTTTGGATGATTTTTACACATAGTGTAGGCAGAATGAACACACGTGAACACGTTAGTTAGAATATAAATAAGCAAGTTATAATTAAATAATTCAAGTTATAATACAGAGATTTTTTTTGGTTCTGTAAATGAGAATTCTACCAGTTATTTAAGATTTCTTCATTTTTAATCATTGAGATGTAGTCATTTACACAGGCTTAATGTGAAATTATTCATTGTAGAGAAATGTACAACCATTTCTTTACTACCCAGAATGATAGGTGAACCTACACTGAGTCTTCTGATATTTAAATATGTAATGGTAATATGGTGGTGGAGAATCAGTAAAAAAATCTTTTGGGACCTTGTACACCCTGCATGCACCTCTCAGCCATGTCATTTTAAAATATATTTTTAGGCTAAAAGTCTCAAAACAATTGTTAAACAACGTGTCAGGCGTCTGTTAGCATAACCATTACCGTTTTATGTAATATCTTTCTGTGATGTAGGTTTTAGATGCATTAAACACTTCAGATGTCTGGTTCCTATCACCTCCACTGTGAACAATTTTGACTTGGTAGTTTTCTCTAGAATGCAACATTTCGTGTCACATCCACTCTAAATGACCTTGATGACATATTAACTGTTTAATCAACCAGAGGTTTTGTTAAAATTGGTGAAATTCTCATTTAACAGGCATTTTTGATTGTTAAACAAAAATCAATTGCTTGTTTTAATAACGTCAATCATTTTAAGTGCTACATTTATAATTAAGAGGATTGCTATTTACAAGGAGTCATGGATAATTATACTGTAACATTTTTGTATAGGTGTAGCAGCAGCATTCAAATGCAGCATGAAGGGTTTTGCCTAGTTCGTGCTATTTACATCACAACATTGCAGCACAGATTGGGCAAAATTAAAATAAACTCATCAATTGTTTGTTTGGAGCAAAAATCTGTTGATTCTGATTGTGCATTCAAAATGAAGATGCAGTTTGGACACTGTGAAGGGTGAAAATGTGACAGATTCTGATTGTTTTTTTTTTCCCGTTCTGTTGCATTTGCTATTGTTAAACTTATCAAACCTAGTGTTTTGCTAGAGATGAGTTCAGAGGTGTCCTCTTTAACTTGTTAAAATCTACCATCAGAATAGTTATGATGCATGTTCACTTTTGCCACAGTAAAATTTGTTAGCATGTGGAATTGGAACTTTCTGTGTGCTACCGTGATTTATATCACTGTGTAAAAGAATCTTGATGCTGCCTTTATTGTTGGATGATTCTGAGTGAGCATGCATACACATTCAGAACTTTAAATCACAAAGTGCTTATTAATGTTTAGATTCATCAGAATAACAATAGCAGCAGGTGAGTGATGTGTGAAGTATATGTTCCTGTTCATATACTTGCTATATTTGTGACAAACAAAATATTTTGGCTTTATTAGATAATGTTCTTTGCGAATCAAACCAAATGTGACATCACGTTGAGACATAACCTTAAAACGAAGAGTTTAAGGGGGGAAAATGACTGCTTTTTTGTGTATGCACTGAATGGTTAATTATGGTGAACAGTAAATTTTTAGTACATTTTCCTCATAGCGACAGAAATGCCCAACTAAAATTAACAAGGTCATTCACACATTATTCGTTTTAATTTAGTACAGTATTAATTATGGAACTGAATGGTAATGTGAAAGATCACCCACAGCGATGAGTTTATGTGTTGCACTTCTTGGTTTATTGTCTCCTGGGGCTTCATCATAATGGCACATAGGCTGCTATAGGTACTACCTCCAGTTTGCAGTGTTTCCCTGGACTGTCTGGCCAGAGAAGTAATGGGCTCTGAGACCCGCAAGTCTCCAATGCCTTTTACATTAGAGTTGTTTGAAAAACCGAGAGAGGTCGTACTGGTGTTTTTCCTATCTGAGGAAAACAGAGGCCAGCTGTACGTCTCACTGAGAACATTGACTGACATACCCTGGGGCATTTCTGAAGTCGGGTCAAAATCACAACCTTCACGCTACCTTTCAAGCCTTGTGGCCTACTTTTCAAAGTGATTCACTAAGTGGACTCACAGACTAGACAAGTTTTTAAAACAGCTGCTGAAGAAGGACTTGTAACAAATACATTTATTCATTAGTAGTTTATACGTATCAAAGAGTTCTAACATTGTTTTGGACTTTTGACTGGCTTGCACTTTAGACTGAAGTTCTTTTGTTTTGAATGACTCTATGCATTATTTATGTTTATGTTGTTAAAACATATGCTTGAACATTCAATTTTATCACTACCAAAACAATCATAACACTACTGAAATTTTACCAAATGTTTTGGTTTAAAAGTTTCAGCAGTGACAATTTTAGCTACTTTTGAGCAGGACTCAAAAATACTAGCAAACACAGCCTTGAATTGTTGTACACACAAGCAAACATTATTTTTCATAATATTTAATGTATTTTTAGTGACAATTCTTAAGGTTCTACACACTGATATTCAGAATTTGGAACACATTTCATCTTCAAAACAATGTGATCTAACGGATCACCACATGGCAATGAGGGGCAGGAATGCAGTTTCACTTTAACTTATGCTCTGAAATACGGGGGTGTGGCTAAAATAAGGCTCCATCTATGGGGTTCAGTAGTGTCATGTGTGTTTCAGTAGTGTCATGGAAACATGAGAGAAGATTTTTTAAAATAAAGTTTTTTTTTATTATTTTAAAATTAAACTTATGATAAATCTAAATATTTCCACTTTAATTGAAAACATAAAGGCAAAAAAATATATAATTAAAAATTTTTTTGCGACTGCCACCTCCAATAAAAATTAGCCTATAAATTATGATTTTTTATGTATTAACATAGTATGTACAACCCCAATTCCAATGATGTTGGGACGTTGTGTAAAACATAAATAAAAAGAGAATACGATAATTTGCAAATCCTTTTCAAGCTATATTCAATTGAATACACTACAAAGACAAGATATTTAATGTTCAAATGGATAAACTTTATTGTTTTTTGCAAATATTCACTTATTTTGAATTTGATGCCTGCAACATGTTCCAACGAAGTTGGGACAGGGGCAACAAAAGACTGGGAAAGTTGAGAAATGCTCAAAAAACACCTATTTGGAACACCTATTTGAGTGTTATGATTGGGTATAAAGGGAGCATCCCTGAAAGGCTCAGTCTTTCACAAGCAAGGACGGGGCGAGGTTCACCACTTTGTGAACAACTGCGTGAGAAAATAGTCCAACAGTTTAAGAGCAACGTTTCTCAATATGCAGTTGCAAGGTATTTAGGGATTTCATCATCTACAGTCCATAATATCATCAAAAGATTCAGAGAATCTGGAGAAATCTCTGAAAGTAAGTGGCAAGGCAGAAAACCAACATTGAATGCCTGTGACCTTCGATCCCTCAGACGGCACTGCATTAAAAACTGACATCATTCTGTAACGGATATTATCACATGGGCTCAGGAACACTTCAGAAAACCATTGTCAGTGAACACAGTTTGTCGCTCCATCTACAAGTGCAAGTTAAAACTCTGCCATGCAAAGTGAAAGCCATATATCAACAACACCCAGAAACGCTGCCGGCTTCTCTGGGCCCGAGCTCATCTGAGATGGACTGACGCAAAGTGGAAAAATGTCCTCTGGTCTGACGAGTCCACATTTCAAATTGTTTTTGGAAATCATGGACGTTGTGTCCTCCGGGCCAAAGAGGAAAAGGACTGTCCGGATTGTTATCAGTGCAAAGTTCAAAAGCCAGCATCTCTGATCGTGTGTGGGGGGGGGGGGGGGGGGGGGGGGGGGTGTGAGTGCCCATGGCATGGGTAACTTGCACATCTGTGAAGGCACCATTAATGCTGAAAGGTACATACAGGTTTTGGAGCAACTTATGCTGCCATCCAAGCAACATCTTTTTCAGGGACGTCCCTGCTTATTTCAGCAAGACAATGCCAAGCCACATTCTGCACATGTTACAACAGCGTGGCTTCGTAGTAAAAGAGTGCGGGTACTAAACTGGCCTGCCTGCAGTCCAGACCTGTCTCCCTTTGAAAATGTGTGGCGAATTATGAAGCACAAAATACGACCCCGGAGGGTTGCTCAACAGTTGTTGCTCAATTGTTGTTGAGCAACTGAAGTTGTACATCAAGCAAGAATGGGAAAGAATTCCACCTACAAAGCTTCAACAATTAGTGTCCTCAGCTCCCAAACGCTTATTGAGTGTTGTTAAAGGAAAGGTGATGTAACACAGTGGTAAACATGTCCCTGTCCCAACTTCTTTGGAACGTGTTGCAGGCATCAAATTCAAAATGAGTGAATATTTGCAAAAAACAATAAAGTTTATCCGTTTGAACATTAAATATCTTGTCTTTGTAGTGTAGTCAATTGAATATAGGTTGAAAAGGATTTGCAAATCATCGTATTCTGTTTTTATTTATGTTTAACACAACGTCCAAACTTCACTGTAATTGGGATTGTATTTATTATCTCAATTGATGGCTTAAAGCATAATTGTAAATATCTAAGTCTAGATATCTACAGTCTAAGTTATTCATTTTTTCCTGTTATTATTATTATTATTTATTATTATTATTTTTGGTGACCACAGTTTGAAGTAATAGGGTAGAACGGTCCATACAGTAGATTAGTATGACATGAACAGCACATTCATAAATGATATTTACATTCTGTTTGAGGAGAATATTAGTTCTAATGTTGTTGTCTGCAATGCATTGTTTCAGATTGTTTGCTGTGGGTGGTCGTGATGGGAGCTCTTGTCTGCGGTCGATGGAGTGTTTTGATCCCCATACAAACAAATGGAGTATGTGTGCACCAATGGCAAAGAGGAGAGGGGGCGTGGGTGTGGCCACGTACAACAGTTTCCTCTATGCAGTCGGTGGCCATGACGCCCCAGCCTCAAACCACTGCTCTCGCCTGTCTGACTGTGTGGAGAGGTAAGATTCAGCAGTGCAGTGCTCTGCTGAGAACAGCTCATTACTGTGCTAGCCAACGTCCTGATGGCTCAGGCACCGAAAGGGCTGGAGTTCATGAAAGATTTTTCTGTCTGCACCACTAGTCACACCTTTTTCAGTGAAACCGCAGTTACCTTACCCCTGTGGAATGTGTTTTCCAGCCATAATCTGGCTTCATACACCCCCTGCTGATGCTGCAGGGAACAGCAGCCTTCACCTGCAGCATGTTGATCTCAGTGGTAGACTCAAATTAAACAGCATGACAGAATGCTGGATGAATTAAACCCACCTAAATAAAACATAATCAAAGAATGAATAACAATGAGCCAGCACAGTATGCAGTGGGGGAGAACCATTTTTCATTGAACTGCTTGATGTTTCTTTGTGCTAGATATAAAATACTGCAGTAAATTAATCAAATCTACACTCAGCAGATGGTCATCTGAGACAGTCATAAAAATGACTGAAGAGAAAGCTGCTGTTTACCCATGCATTGTGATATCGCTCAGTAGGTGCTGCCATTATGTTCTGCTAACATAAATGTGCAATCTGTCAAACAATGAATTTAATGGACTTGCACTGTTAATTGATTTTATGGAGCCACAATTGCCTTCTTTAGTCCACCTTTATCTGAAGTGCCTAACACTGTAACACAGGCAAAATATAATGACCACTGGTCCCTAACATTGGATACCACTGTGCTTAACTTCTGTCAATTTCTCCTCCAATAAAAATCACTGTCCTGTGTTGTTGTAGCTTCAGTGAAGGTTTGTTTTTACAGTTGCTTGAAGCTGGATTTCACCTTCGGTCTATGTGCACTGTCGTTGCAGGTATGACCCAAAAACAGACACATGGACCACGGTGTCGTCCCTCAGTGTGCCTCGTGATGCAGTGGGAGTATGTTTGCTTGGGGACAGACTGTATGCAGTCGGTGGCTACGATGGTCAGTCCTACCTAAATAGTGTGGAGTCCTATGATGCGCAGAACAACGAATGGACTGAGGTAACATTGATTAATGTTACAATTTCTTTATGGTCAAATTTACACATATTTTTGATTCTCCACACCTGTTCATCACATTGTTCAAGGTCTATTATAGTTTGATGGCTCTGTAATAAAATAGCACTTGTTTATTTTACAGAACACTCTCATGGTGTTTTATTTAATTAAACATCACCCTTGTTTGTTTTGGGGTCTTAGAATGTGAAAAGCTTGAAGCAAAACATTCTGTGAGCATTCACGAAAAGGAAGTGAAAGCCTTTCCTGCTATTCATCTCTTTTTCCACTTCACCACAATAGCAAGCACACAGCACAGAGTTAACCCTACAGTGATTTAATGAGCATGAGTTATTCATCCAGCACATATGTTGTCAATATTCTTAGAAAACCTCATATGTCTGGAAGCTTAACTTCATAGGAGAAAAGAAAAACACATCTTAATGCCTGTTAAAGGGCCCATATCATGCAAAAAACACAATTTACCAAATTTAAAGATTATTTTAAATAATACTTTTAAATATTATGCAAACACTCAACTCAGGGCTTTAAATGTACTTTTCAAGTCTCCAGTCCATACAGTCCATGTATGGAAACTAAGCCTCTTAAAAGGAGCTCTTTTGAATTCATTGTTTTTTTTTGTGATGTCACAAAATGAATGTATTTTCAAATATCCACCTAGGACAGTAACAAAAGCAGTGTTTAGATTTGAGGGATAAAGATGTGTTGGAAAATGGTCATGGAAAAATGAATCATGACTCTTTAAACATTTATGCATTTATCCAGAGCAGCCTACAGTTCAATAAAATTGGAGAAACGTAGCGAACGTAGCGTTAAGGCCACCACACACTGGATGCATCATGCCACACAGCACAAAGTCGCATAGCATCATGAAGCAGAACACTGCTATACTAGAATGCGTCACAGTGACAGCACTGATAAATGTGAAGTTCACTTTTACACTCTACTCTTATAGATTTAATAAAATAAAACTTTTAATGTAATTTCTCATGTTTATCAATAGTTTACTAGCTCTTTACAAACTCACTGTTTTCAAACTGAAAGATCCAAGGTGAAAAAATACTAGAATGGTAACTTTAGCTGAGGGAGCAGACTATTAGCACTTGTCTGTTGACTGACTGCTTTTCAAGCCATATGTCATCTGTTATGGCTTTCTGTGGTCTCGATATGGCTGTAATTTAATGTAGTAATGCAAAAAGCTGAATAGTCTGCATGAAATATAAGTGATAATGTGTGTGCTTTAATGTGTGTACAGTTTTTTTTTATTTTTGTATGTGTTAGGTGGCTTTTAGGAGTCTTGTCCAAGGACTTATGTTGGTGTAATGTGGTGAGCTTGTCCAGGCAGGGAATCAAACCCAGTCTGCTGTGTGGATGGAAGCCCATTTATGCTACATCAACCATATAAATGTCTTAAGTTGACCTCAATGAAATAAACTTCAGGAAGAATGTAGGATGTGGACTCTTTAACATAGAATACAAAAACTTAAAATTAAATGTGAACAATTTGTATCAATCCAGTCATTGAAAAAAATATTTGTGCACTGTAAAGGGCTCTTGTCATTTTCAAGTTGTATAAAAACAAAAACAAATTATTGACAGAGACAGTGTGTTGCGCTCAAACCAGCGATTTCCTGTTTTTGAGCACCCCCCCCCCCCCCCCCACAGCAACACACACACACACACACACACACAAACTCTCTCTAAGAAAGACCTGCAGTAGAGCAAGATAATCTGGCCAAGAAGTGTTCGTCTGCATGCTGAGTGGGAGCAGGGCAGAAGAGTGCATTTGGTGGGGTCAGGCTTATGGACATTGGCCATTAACCTCTGTCTCTCTCACTGTTCTAGGAGGTCCCTCTGAACATCGGCAGAGCTGGGGCCTGCGTGGTGGTGGTGAAATTGCCTTGAGCGCTCAGGCTTTCTGAGCCATGCTCTTACAGCAGACATACCAGCAGTAGAGAAAAAAAAGAAAAAGAACTCTTGATGTCAACACTTGGAATGTTCTTTCATGCTCATTCCTCTCTCTCTCTCTCTTTCTCTCTCTCTCTCGGATGACAAGAATTTAATGGGCCTAATAGCTGAGAGTTGCTACGATGGATGGAGAAAAACAGCGTGGTTTGTTATATTAGTGCTTACCAGATTTTACATTCAACTTTTGGAAATCAGAGTTTTTCACATAGGAATGATCTACACCAGTGAATTCATGAAAAATGTGTATCAAAGGTCACTTTTATCAGAGCTATTAGTTTTCATATCGTGTTTACCTCATCATACAATTTGAGGTCAGTATTATCATGTGTTACTAACTTTCAGTGACATAAAAATGAAATGTATGTTAAAGGATAGGACAGCTACAAACGTGTTTATTTCATTTTTGTGTGTTTTGTGGAACAAAAAGTGTAATTTGACTCTTGACCATGCATTTTAAAGACCACTGTGAGTACATGCAGTCGTGAGCTTGCCAACTAAACACCCACAACCTTTTTTGGAGTTCATTCATGCACAGTTCAAAAGTCATTTAAATACACTTTTTTTAAATGTAAGACTAGATATAGCACGGAATGGACATTTCTTTTAACAAGCTGTCTTTGAAGTAGCTGCAAAAACACCAAAGTAATTACCACGTGATAGTAGTCATGACTTTCAACGTTTACAAAATAGTGAATATACAAATATATCATATTGATATTTCACATTACTGTATAGTTTTTGTAATTAAGCCATGTACATATTTCCAGAATCTGTGTTAAATGTAATTTAGGATCATGTTGTTTTTGGCATGCTGCTTCAGTATATTTGAATGCCATTCTGTAATGCTTTCTGAAGCTCTCAAAATCCATTTACAGAAGTCAGCACTGATGCATTATTTGAATTCTGACATTTTTCATGTTTTGAGTTTTTTTCTTTGGCAATGTAGATGAGCGTTTTACACGAAACACTGACCTGAAATTTCTGAATTAGAACTTTATGGAGTCTAAATGAATTTTGCAAGTGAGGTTTTGTAGTAAGCGAGATTCACAAATTCAAAATATTTTAATTTTCATTATTTTATATAGCATGCAAACATAAATAAACCTTTTTTCCTCTTTAGTCTGTATCCGATTATTTATTTCCCTGACAATGTTATTCTCTGTGTGCATGTATCTCCTGTTTTTCTGGACAGTAATTTTGGTATCATAGATCATTACATGTATAAATATTTTACTTATTAGACATAGGAAAGAACTAAATACTGCCCTCCAAAGGATGCCAGATGTATATCCAGGTTGGTTAATCAGTTCCACAGAGACTAATTTAGCCATGACAACATCCCTAAAGACCCTGTATCAGTTATATATTATTATGGAAGGTAGTATTGATGCAATACTCTTACTATTCAATATTTTATGGTATTGACAAAAGGCCCAAAATGCCAATAGCATTTTGAAATTATGATCATACCCATCCTGAATTGCACTCTATCATATGTTATTTTGGATTTTTGGCTCAATAAGGTCATGCAATCAGGGAGTATCTCTTGTGTAACTACTGTCAGTAGTGTAGTGCAAGATTATTGATGATACATTCGAAGTATCGCCCATTTGCCTGCTCTAATAATCACAATGTATTTCTGTTAGGCTGGACATTATTGCACTTGGGAGAAAAAGAAAGAACAAAGCTATTGTACCTTGACCTTTAAAAAATTAATGATTTATTTGTTGATATTCTCAAATGTCAGGAGATGAAAGTGGTGTGACTGACCCACTGAAAGGAGCTGGTGAGATGACCAAGGCTCGCAAGATTGCAAGTAGCCTTTGTTCTCCAAGATAACAAGGGAAAGAGCATGATTGGATGTTTCAAAGAGATTAAAATTGATTATAAATGAAGAGCGATGGTTGCACCACATCAAAAGAGGGCCGGAAGAGTGCAGGTGTTGTTTTGGATCCTGTGGATGCTGGAGATGGTAGTGTTTGAAAGGGGCTCTGAAGATACCTGCCCTCCAATTCATGACCTCATGGAGAGCTTCATCTAGGTAGTCTATTCCCCACCTGTCCAAAAAATCCTTGCTAAGATGAAACAAGGCTGTACAGCAGATAAAAGTACACTCATATTTAGCAAAGCAGCAAAGCTAAAAGATCTATGCTTTAGACACAGAGAGACACATAATGTAAAAAATGTAAGCAGAGTGGCTATTATTAGGGGTCCAAGCACCAAATGTGATGGATTCTTTTTTTTTTTTATCCGATTTGCATAAATAATTTTTCTAGCCTGAAACAAATTACGCAGACTGTAAGGCCTACAGAACTGAAACTTGGTCAATAGGTAGCACTTCTTCCAGCTACTCAGGCATATGAGATGAGCCTGATTGACGTGAAAGGGGCGCTACAGTATAATGTGTTATGTTTTGGCCTACACCTCCTACACTGTGAAGCTTACAGACATAATTTAGGTGTTTCTGATTTCTTGGCTTTTACTAAACTAAAATTTATCAAAAGCTCCAAATGGCTGCCTTAGACAAAAGAACCTGAACCTCAATTATCATCAAAAAAATTGACATTTGTAAATAACACGGCCACCACATTTCAATCATTGCTTCTGGATTAGAGCACTGTTGATTAAAACAGCTATAACTCATGAAGGCTTTGTCTAATTCTAATGAAACTTGATAATACTACATGTTAAAGGATTCTGAGTTAGCCTGACAACATTGACGCTTGTATGTCAGTAGGGGTTGCTTAAAAAGTGTAATAGCTGTTTGTCAGTATCCATATATCTGACGATTTTGCATGCTGAATTAATCTTATTCATAAGTGGGTTTCTAAATATGACAGCCAATAATTAGAAATCTGTGCTCCCCATCATTCCATCAGCTTTCACAGGCTTAACCTTAATCAATCATCATGTAACTTAAGTGATGTGTCTATGTAGGGACTCTTGAATACCCTATTAAGTTTCAAAAGAACCAGCTGAAGCCAGCAACAATTCAAATATATAATAATACCTCAAACATCATTTCATTTGAGAACATGAAACAGGATTCAATTAATGTAATAATCTTCAATTTAATGAGCCTAATAACTTTGCAATTACAAGTGTTTTCATAAAATATTATATTCTTTCTACCTTAAATTGTTTGAAAACAGACCATTGTGAACTAGTCTTAGGATTTTGATCTGATCATTTCAAAATTGGCCTTTAATAATCTCTAGTATTTGTGGGTACATGATTATCAAATTATTAAATATATTTTGCCACATTAATTAAGCATCGCAACTTTGGTAATCCTAAAGTAAAATGCTAAAACTCAAAAATTGTTAGCCTCATTACCTCAAAATTCAAAGCAATTAAATTAATCAAGATTAATTTGGTCTTCAGGGGGTTGTACAGCTGAGACAATTATAAAATAAATAAAAAAACTTTAAATACAATTACTACTATTTTCTTCTTCCTACATATGAATAATGGGTCTAATGTGATTATCCTTCTAGCATAACAACTACACAATTAGAAATGAGGTCAGATGGCGGAATGCTTGCATGGCATTTTGACTTATTTGTTCAAAGTCTGCAGCTTATGTATACCATTTTATACCAATGTGAAAAGGTCAATCTTTACTACATTTGATCAATAATCACAATACATGAAAATCTTTCTGACACCCAATCATTTTTCCTCCATCTGCAACAAGGCAATTAGATACAGAGTGTTGGATTGTTTGAGCTTGTTCTCATGTAATTCTACATTTCTATCCACATTTAACCAAAGTTTCACATGACTTGTCCCTAGATGTTCTCATTACAAGATCATACCTGGCACAGCAAGACTAAAAATTAGGCAGTCAGCATTTTCCTCCACATGCCTGCAGCTATGACATTGAAACCATGCACTGATTGGTAGCCAGAGCACTGGTAGAAGCAGATGCTTGCCTTCATGCTTGTGAATTGACTGGTACATAGAGAGGGAGGGCTTGAAGTTATTTTGAGATGCATGTGTTCTGTGTTTTGGCGTATTTGAATGACCTCATAACTCAATGCTATTCATGGATATAGCATTTAAAAATCTAATAACATACAATGTGGCATTTTGATGACACTAGCATGTTCCACTAGGTTCAAAATATGAACACCTGTTTATCCTCTTTGTAGGCCTGTTTTATTTTTGTGGCAAACTATAGCGGGCAGTGTATGCAACAGGTCACAAGGGTGTCCTCTCCCAAAGGCCACACTTACATAGTATACTTATGTGGTCTGCAGTATGTGGTTTTACTTAAGTATACAATTACACAATGTATTCTGAAAATAAGAAAAATATGCAAGAAGCTTGGTAAGACTGAATGTGCAGATCTGTCTTTTGTCTTTATTTTAGTCTTTTGCTACAAAAGTAATGTGACATCCTACAGCCTTGCAGTATATGTTGCATATACACTTTGTCGAATGTCTTTGATACTGCATTTGGGAAAGGGTGCATTTAGTGTGCAATTAATGTTTCCTCTTGGACATTTATCTGAAAACACAAATGCATAAAACTGCAATTCTCAACTTTGGGACGAGACAGTAGATGCAGCCCACAAAATTAAGTTTTTTGAGGAGCTGTCTAGCTGAGGCTTATACGTTTTTGGGTGAAAAGAACCACATCAATCACATGGTGAGTCATTCTTAGTATGAGATCTTCTGGTGTCATGGGAAATATGAAATAAGCACAGACAAACATTTAGACTTTTTTGGGAAGACAATATAAAACAAATGTGAACTTTTTTCTTCAAAATTATGTAAATAGATGAAGTTATTTGTTTAAACCTAGATAATAAGCATATATTGGTCCTTATATGTGTAGCCACCAATCAGCATTGTGCAATCTGCAGGGCAAAACTGTTACATTCTTGTCTCAAATATGAAGCCTTGCTTCAGTGTTCACTGGCTTTGTTTGAGATACTGTATAAAATGATATTATAGTATATTATATATAACACATATACATATTATATGTGTCACTATGGCCACTACTACTGTTTCTAGCCATGTGATGTACCTTTTCCATTTTTATAGGTAATAGTAGTATATAAAGTGTCAAAAACAATATAAACATAAGATAAGAGCATCATGGTGGCGCAGTGAGTAATCGCCTCACAAGCAAGAAGGGCTTGGGTTCGATTGCCTGACTGGGTGGGCAAGGTCCTTTCTGTGTGGAGTTTGTATGTTCTCCCCGTGTCTGTGTGGGTTTCCTCCCACGGTCCAAAGACATGCAGTCAGGCTAATTGGACACGCTAAGTTGCCCCTAGGTGTGTGTGAATGTATATGTCTGTCTGCCCTGCAATGGACTGGTGACCTGTCCAGGGTGAATCCTGCCTTCCACCCGATGACTGCTGGGATAGGCTCCAGTTTCCCCTGCAATCCAGATTGTGTAATGACAATTGGTTGTATGAACTTTTGCCTCTCAAAAAACTATGGACTGTATTTGGGGTAAGGTTAAAAAATAGTTTGAGACCAGATTAATACAAATAAACATTCCCAGTAAGCAAAGCTACTTTGCAACCTTTGCTACTGTCAAATAATTTTGTCAAAGAGTATTACTTTTTTCAAATGCGCTTTGCTTTTAAGTGCAGGTAGAACCATGAGTCTATCTGAGGACTACAGCCACCTGAAATGCTCAAGGACAGACAGTCCACATTACACTTGGCCTGCAAGAGCATCTTACTCTGCTATTTTGATGAAAAGATGACTGCACTAAAAGCATCTCTGTTCAAAACAAGCACAACTCATCACAGACATCTGATCAATAACTACAAGAGTTGTATAATCAAAACAAATTGAAGCGACCCTTATGTTAAAAACTTTTCCTCATTTTTTTAATAACAGAAAGTTTGATTAAATGTAAAATGTAAACACTTTTAAAGGTTCAAGACATACCATTCACGTTTGAAAAAATAGTTCTTGTAATGTCACAAGAACCATATCATTTACCTATATAAGGGTAAGGATAAGGAGGCTTTATTGTCATCCGCATCACACGTGGTACATGAGGTGGAACGAAATAGTGTACTCAAGGTCCCAGTTAACTCCCAAGAACCAACACTAAAAACTGGGGATATCTGCCTACAGCACCAACTCAATCACTTTAAAGTTATAAAGAGCGTTTCGTCAATCTTTAATAAACAGCAACATGCACATTGAGCAGCTCTGGAATGAAAATGCAGTGGAAACAAAATATACTAATTTCATTTCATTTTCAAAAATATTTTAATTACTTTAAAGATGATGGCTGGTGGCAAAGTCTTGATTTCATTTATGAAAAGGTTCATTTTTGTACCTGCAGTGGACTGTCCTGAGTTTTTGAGCTATGTCAACCCTTGTGCTCTGATAACCCCCAGGGCCCCTGGCTGTGAGAAGCCTCTGGGCGGTGGCCGAGTAATCAGTAATTCATCCTTGGATGTGGGGTGTTTAATTGTACGAAAACACATAACCGTAACATAAACTGACTTAAATTAAATACTCTCTTCTTACTTCATCAACTCAAACAGTAGACTAATGTGTATGTCTGTCAGTCACCCATTTATGTCTCAAATCCATATAAAACCACCTTAATATAAAACCGACTTAAATAAAAATGGCATCTACTACGTGTATATGCTTCCTAACATAGCCCTCCTTAAACGTTTTGCTACTGATTAGAAACAAAGTACAGAAGTTAGTTAAACACTTGCTGCTTCCATGTGAGCCAAAATTAAACACTGTTAATAAGCCTTGAGTTTTTCAAAACATCTGACCCTGCCATCTGAAATGATTTTTTTCTCTGGCCTGACAGCAGATGGCGCTGTTGTACTGCAGCAGTCTTTTGGGCACTCTGCACAAACACAAGAAAAATCAAAGGGCAGCTCTTCTTGCTGCAAACAATAAATGCCAACCAACATCAACTGGGTCAAGGACAAATAATTGAGCTAATAATCCTGCATAATTTTCAGGCCAGGCTGAAGAAATTATATGCCAAGTGTTTCCCCTGCTGACATTGAAACGAAGGTACGTATCAAACTACAGTATGTCTGATCAAAACGTTTGATCAGACCACGGCTTACGCTGGCCATGTAAGGACAAAATTTGAACAGCTGTAATGTAATGCAATACTTTATACTATTAACTAGACAAATCTGCCACTCTGAGGGTCTTGGATCCAAAGTATTCAATATCATCCTAATAAAACACCTCACTGCTGGCATGAAGGCGCTCAAATAAGCTTAAATCCTTTTTTTCAAAGGAATTTTTTTTGACACACCCTATTTCAGACTGTCCATGTAGCACAAGCCGAGTTTTATTTTAGTTGTATATAAATAGTATTGAAACCTAAGTGATTTGGAGGGAAACAGCCAGTGATAGCTGGATAATTGGGTGCTTGTTGTATTCCTCATGCTACCTTTTGTGATAGAATGTCATTTTTTTGGGTTCTTTTTCTTTCAGGCACAGGCACTATTTTGTCTGTGTTCACTCCCCTGTCAACAACCACATACACAAACATATTATCTAAGCCACTTATCCTTCTGGACTGCGGGGATGCTAAGGCGTGTCCTAGCAGTCACTGAGCAGAGGGCAGAAAACACCATGGAGAGGTCACCAGCCCATCACAGGGCACCATGCAAACACAGGTTCCCTGTTCATATAAACAGCTATTTTGTGCTGGCAGGGAAAAGTGAGGTCAAAAGTGGGTGAGGGTTTCAGAGGAAAGATTCTGTCTCTACACTGAGTATGGTTCAAAGTTTTTTGATAACAATACCAATACAGTGACTTAGATATCCCCAACTCTCCCACTGGGAATCAGTAAAGTAATACAATCTAACTACAGTGCTGTGCAAAAGTGCTGTGCAAAAGATGATCCACATGCATAAGGAGAAGGAATGTCAAGAAGGGGAAAAATAAAAAAGAAAACATGAAAAAATAGGAGTTTGCAAAAGTGAATTTCACAAAAATATTAAATTGTATAGAGAAAATGGGACCCCTAATAACTGTGCAAGACCTGGTAGGCCGCCAAAACTCTCAATACTGGATGAACAGTACATTTTTAACTTCAGCTCTGGAAAAATACAATGTAAGGAGACGACTTAGTGCTATCAAGCTATCAAGAAGATAATTTGCAAACCAAACAAAGCAGCTGATGGTGTTCTCAGAACAATGCACTGACCATTGATTCCAGATCTTGACATCACTGAATGTGTTTGGGATTTCCTGGATCAAGAGAAAAAGCAGAGAATGCAACAAACGTCTAAGACTGAACTTTGTAGGTGTGGAGAAATATCCCTGCAGATTTCTTTGAAAAACCTTCCTGACAAATATGGGAGCTGTAAAAATGAAATTTGTAAAAATGTCAATGGAACAAAACAGTTTTCCACATTATACTTCCAGAAGCGCATTTGTGAGGTCAGACACTGATGTTGGACGAGAAGCCCTGGCTCGCAGTCTCAGCTCTAAAGGTGTTCTGTTGGGTTGAGGTCAGGACTCTGTGCAGGCCAGTCATGTTCTTCCACACCAAACTTGCTCATGTCTTTATGGACCTCGCTTTGTGCACTGATGTGCAGTCATGTTGGAACAGGAAGGAGGCGTCCCCAAACTGTTCCCACAATGTTGGGAGCATGAAATTGTCCAAAATCTCTTGGTCTGCTGAAGCATTAAGAATTCCTTTCATTCGAACTAAGGGGCTGAGCCCAACTCCTGAAAAACAGCCCCACACAATAATCCCCCCCTCTACCAAACTTTACATCACTGCATTTGTCGCTTTGTGATGTAAGGCTTGGATTCAGCAGCTCAGCCATAGAAACCCATTCCATGAAGCTCTCTATGCTGTTCTTGAGCTAATCTGAAGACCACATGAAGTTTGGAGGTCTATAGTGATTGACTCTGCAGAAAGTTGGCGACCTCTGCGCACTATACGCTTCAGCATCCTCTGTGCTGTCATTTTACTTGGCCGACCACTTCATGGCTGAGTTGCTGTCATTCCCAATCAGTTCCACTTTGTTATAATACCACTGACAGTTGACTGTGGAATATTCAGTAGTGAGGAAATCACGACTGGACTTGTTGTACATGTGGCATCCTATCACGGTACCACACTGGAATTCACTGAGCTCCTGAGAGTGACCCATTCTTTCACTAATATTTGTAGAAGCAGTCTGCAGGCCTAGGTGCTTGGTTTTATACTCCTGTGGCCATAGAAGTGATTGGAACATCTGAATTCAGATTTTGATTTGGGTGGGTGGGTGAATACTTTTGGAAATATAGAGTGTATATTAAGTACTGTGTGAATGTTTTAGGCATCTAAGCAAATTTTTGAACAATTTACCTCAGCAGTGAGTTTATCACAATATACATTAAAATAAAGTTATATTCATAATTCAAATAAACATAAAAACAATAAAAAGTAACAAGAATTTCTTAGGTCCATATTTTTCCTTGACACCTTCACAGCCACCACAGAGACTTGTTAAAATGATCAATTACAACATGAGCAGAATTTAATGAAGCACTGATTGGTCAAACCAGGAGTTGCTTTTTACTTACATATAATACGGGGCTTCCTCGAGGAGAGATTTGAAAATAACAAACACACTGACATCCATAAAATCACTATTTATTTTATATACATATATATATATATACATATATATATATATATATATATATATATATAGGCTGGAGCCTATCCCAGTGGTCATTGGGCGGGAGACACCGTGGACAGGTCGTAAGCCCATCACAGGGCAGACAGACAGAGATACACAATCACACACACGCTCACACCTAGGGGCAATGTAGTATGTTCAATTGGCCTGTCTTTGGACTGTGGAAGGAAACCGGAGAACCCGGAGGAAACCCATGTAGACAACATGAGAAGAACATGCAAACTCCACACAGAGAGGACCCTGGCTGCCCAGCATCATTCATTATTAATCAATATTTTATAATTTATATATATATATATATATATATATATATATATATATATGAATGAATTCTCATTAGTTTCTAAGATTTTTGTTATTTAAATAGCTCATTCTCTTCCAAAACATATTCCAAAATTGCCAGTCACAGTGTTATACCTAGCAGTGTTGTATTTTGGTGACTGTGTAGTAGGGGTGTTCAGAGACATTGCTGTTTGTATTTGTCTAATTTTTGTTCAACAGTAGTTCAACTAACGAATGTTAATATAGAGCTTATGGCTCACTGATGGTGGTCAGACCAACTACTTAGGTTCTAAAATTTGGTATTGAATGACAGATTTTTTTGATACTTTAGAGTATTGAAGGAATTTGGTTGATACCATAAAAGTACAAGCAGAATTCGCACACCCAGCCCTTACAGGCACTGCACTGGTCAGCACAACACAAAATGCATCAGGTTATGTGCTCATGGTCATGCAGCAACATCTTCAAGCTCTTCTGTCCTCTCAAATGAGAGCAATAATACAAATGAAAATGAGAATAACGGAGACAAGACCAAGGCTTACTTTCCAAGGACTCTTGACCATGGGCTGCACATTGCACAGATGGGATTTGAAACTGAATCCCAGAAGAAGATCTCACAACTGAACAGCTAATCCATTCTTTCGCCCTATGTGCCACTAGGGGTACTTCTTTTAATGCGTTTGAGCATTGCAGTGATAGAACTATACAAGGATTAGGTTCACCTGTGTCTGCTGAAGGGCTGAACTGAGTGACTGTCTGAGAAATCGAAGAGCAAAGGAATTGATCTTACAATATATGGCAGAGTGGGAGGATCAAAATCTAAGAGTACTTCACCAGAGCGCCAGTCACAAAACACTCAGTGTCAAAGATTAGACGCGCCCACTGTACCCACAAAGTCACTGGAGTGCCATGTCTCAAAAGAGAAAATGGGTTTCTCCTGCTTTCTTCTCAGTTCTCTTCAAGCTTAAGAGGAGGGAGGGAGAGAGAGAGAGAGAGAGATAGATAGAGAGAGAGAGTGTTCATGTACAGGGCATAGAGGACTTATACATATAGCACCTGTGCTGTTATTCTAGGTGTTTCTGAGTATTCTGACCTGATGCAGAATTAGATTCCTTCTTATTATATGCGCGCCTGAATCACAAAAAACATATTGGATCACGCAAACAATTTATCAGCACTGGTCCTGGACTCACATATTATGCACAATCTAGCTGATGGATCTCAGCTTTTGATAAAAGACCTACTGTAAACCTTAATGCATGAGCTTGGAAGAAAAGTTAGATTAAAAAAACACAAATGCAGAGCTTGGTCGAATACAGTATGAGTGAAACATTAAGGAGGACTATTTACAACATATGTTAATCTGTACTGTGCATTTTACACAAACTGTTTTTTTAAACCTGAGATGGTCCCTATCACTTTCTTTAAATGATTCTTTTGTAAATCTTCTGTGTTATATGCTTTCCCATATAAAAAGTACAATAACACACTCAAACCAGGATCCAGTATCTACACCAAAAATATGAGTGAACAACTGGAAGAGCATGGTTTTGATTCCCAGGCCTGACTGGATATACCTGGTTGTGCCCTTGGTCAAGGCACTTAACTTCTCACTGCCCCAGACTGTGATCTTGTGATGCTTTAATTGTCCCATGACGAATTTTCCTAGTAGGATCAATAACGTACATAACATAAGTGAAACCTAGATCCTAGTGCCTGATCAAAGCTATCAGAATTACTTTTTTACAGTAATCTTCTTCAGGGGTGTGGGAAATGGGGGTGCTGAAAATGTCTAATACTAATTTTAAAGATGATGCTATGAGCACAATGAACAACCATTTGTTTTAGGATAGAGTTTGTATTTTTATTTTGTGTTTTATGTATATGTTTAAGTTAACATTGCATTTTCATTACAACAAGCCTAATTGCTTTGCTCGCCAATTGCTGGCTCCTTTGGGATGATCTGTGTCACTAAAACACAAGACAGTAACAGCGGATACAGAGTTGTTGACTAGTTCTGTGCTATAAAGTGGCCTAATATATTTTAAAAATGTTGTAAATTAAATGTCTTACATTTGTAACATATCATTTTTTTTATCTCACAGTCAATGTGTGTTAGAGAATTGAATCTATCATGTGTAGCTTGATCATGAGCATGACACAGTCAATTGCTGCAACACATATCACTGACCTCGTTGGATGCTGCTCAGCTTACTTGGATAAAGTTTGTCCAGATGGTGAGAGAACAGAGTGTATGTCAGAAGTTTGATGTGTCATTTATATGAGTATATTGTTGTCTCCTGTCATATTATAGAACATTTTGACACTTTCTATTTTAAGGAAATTCTAAAAATAGGTGCTAATAAATTACGATTAAGCTCATTAGAGACCCATTCATTTTGAACATGCTCAGGAGCACCCTGTGCCATCTGACTAACCTGGAAGACATGAGTGGCAGTTCTTCTAACTACAAATTTTCTGATACTGCTTAAAAACACAACCACCAAATCAAAACATCTTCCAGCATCCCTGGTCTCTGTTCTCTATAATAAGCATTGCAATACAAGAAGTTCAAAACAACAAACAACATCACTGACCAATATCACATTTACAGCAAAAATAATGATTTTGACAATTACTGAAAACATAAAAGGTCGAAAGAAAGAAGAAATATCAGAGAAATATAGTTCCTGGTGACCTATCAACACTGTTTCTTAACTGCAGCTCAAACAAGCACAAAAATCATAGACGTTTTCTGTAATACCCATGCAACAAAGAGGAATACAAGCATCTTTAGATGTTCTAAGCTCATGACAAGGCCAACAACTGAATCTCTGAGACTGAAATGATCCACTGATTACCACACATTTTAACAAGATACGATGAGCGGGACGCAGAGATCAACAAGCTTCTAAGATGAAAACGAGCCCGGCCATTGATTGCTTGTTCTGCCTTTGAAATTATGCATAGTAGGCCTGTCACCAGGCGACAGACGATTTGGACACTGCTTGTTTTTGTTTGTCAGGATTTACATTTGTGTTCCTCTTCCTCAAAGGCAGTCCTCTCCTGTCACACAGGCTGCTGCCAAGTCACCCGTTTGCAGAGTCGTTTGTGGACTCTTCACCAGAATGAATGCAATTAGACTGCTTTGTGGGTGTAAACTGTCCCTCGGCATAAACTATGACACAATGCAATCTATCATTTTAATGGGCTTCAATTTTCATGGGAGATGCTTTATAATTTGGAGACTGCATGCACTGAGTCACTGCTTCAAACACAAAAGAATACATGGGTCCACTGTGCCAGTGGCCAAGCTAAGCTAATCACCAAGTTGTTGACACGAAGACATTTCATTGATAAGTGTATCTAATAGGGTTGGCGGAAAATCGATACATTTGAAGTTTGTGATATTTTAGGTTAAACATTTGAGGCAGAAGGATTAACACTTTATTTTTGAATTATGAATGTTTTTAGAATATTTATAGCCCATTGTTAGACCAAAATACTCTTCTGTTCCAATCCAATGGTGCTTTCTGTGGAGTATCATGATTTCTGACCTGATCTCATAACTTGTCTAAGTTCTAATCTTCTTTTAGTGGTGGATTGCAGCAAAATCTGCAGGTGCTAAATAACTCATGATAGAATTCTTAATCGGAGCTTATTGGGGAACCTTACAGCCATGCTAACTTATGTTATCTACATTGCCTCTAGGCTTGTTGTCTGTTGAACAATGTGTTTTGGGTTTTTTTGTGTGTTTTTTCATTCCATGTAGCCAGGTATTCCACAATCACATGAAACTACCAGCACATGCTTCCTACAGGTCATGTGAGGCCAGCCAATGCCTCTTTTCAAACTGCCACTAATGCAGTGCCATTGGACTGAACACACTTCGAGGGGAATGCTAACGGCCAGTTCTGTCACATCAACTAACAGACACTGAGCACTGAGTGAGTGATGGGTGAGGAGAAGGGGGAGGGTCATCCTTCAAACCAAGACACACACACACACACACACACATATATCTTCTAAGCCGCTTCTCCTTCTGGGTCATGGGGGGGTACTGGAGCCTATCCCAGCTGTCATCTGGCAGAAGGCCAGATACACCCTGGACAGGTCGCCAGTCCATTGCAGGTCAGACAGACAGACAGGCATACATATTCACTCATACACTCACACCTAGGGGCAATTTACCTTGTCCAATTGGTCTGACTGCATGTCTTTGGACAGTGGGAGGAAACTGGAGTACCTAGAGGAAACTCACACAGACATGGGGAGAACATGCAAACTAAACACAGAAAGGACCCTAGTCGCCTGGCCACCCAAGGACAGCGAGGCTAATTGTGCTCTGTTGTTCCCAAGCACCTCACCAGGGATCAAACTCATGATGTCCTATAGGACCAACATGAATATTATGAAATTTATTTCTGTCATACACAATTTTAAAATAATTTATTCACAAATGGTTCATTCATTTGGTGCAGTATCACAAAAAAATAACCACTCATAACACCTTATTCGTGCTGTCGTACTAAAAATATGTCCTGCAATTATATAGACAGAATAATATAACAAATGACAATCACAGTCCCAGTTTGACTTCAATCTGGCAGAACAGTATGTGCTAATCAGAAGTCTATTCACTTGAAAGGCATTTTAGTTCAAGTAAAAAACAAACATCAGCCTCATCTTAACAAAATCAAACCTATACTTTGAAAACAAAGGGCTGAGAGAGCATGTGTTTAAGAGACCAAAGCTAGGTATATTTTTTATTACACCAGAAATATTTGTCTGTCAAATGAAATATCAGTTCTCTCACAAGAAGTGGCAGAAAAGAAAGAATATGCAAAAGTACATAAAACTGAACCCAGCATAGAAACACTCACACTTGATAATTTCATCATCTGATTCTCTAAAGATATCACAAGCCCATCCGATTCCAAATCTTACACCTCAGCTTCACAGACCTGACAGCTTTGTGTTTCATGCAGGTAAATAATACAATTACATCAAAATTTCCCCGCAGGTTGCAGACAGTGCAGCGAAAAAGAGCTTTGATTAATTGAATAACCTTCTTTCTTTAACTGGTTCTGATGTCTGGTCTAAGGAACACTGACATGCACCGCAAAAGATAATGCCTCTCAAGTTTTAAGATAGACGATAAAAATAGAAAGGCTTGAAACAGAGACAAACAATTTTTATGTACAAAAGCACTAAGAAATGCAAAAGAAAACAGACCTCGTGCAACCTTTCATAAAGTTCTACTTTCACTTCACTTCTAAGCACTTTGGTTTTAAGAGTGAAAGAGCCGTTAAATACGCTGTTGTTTAATAAACCAGCAAAATTAGTTAGCGATCAAAGTTAGTCCAAGTTAAATGGAGCCAAGATTACAGACAGATTAAATGTAGACTGGGACAATTGTACCACTTGATGGACTAACATGTACACTTCTCTTGGGAATTGCTCTGCTGTGTACAACATTCTGCTGAAAAAAGTCAAGAAAGCTTAATCACTGGTGTTGTCGAAAAGGTGGGCTTTCTTCCGAGACCTTATTGTTAGCTGCTTTTGTTAGTGAAGATGAACTACCCATGACAATTAAAGTTCCAGACCATTACTCTGCCTGAATAGAGGTTACCCTTAATGCCTAACTGCCTTAAAAAGAGCTCAGGCTGGGTTTGTCCAATTCCTCGTGAAATTGGGGCTCTTTTCAAATGTGAGTGCTTCCAACAACAAGCCTTAAAAAAGCAAGGACTGTGGAGCAACAAACACGCAGCAAACAGAGATGCAGCATTATTAAACAAAAGTGATCTAGCAATGGTGAATACACATGTACAGCTCAAAATCCATCTGGAACATTTAAAAGCATTTTTCAGCATTAAGGCATAAAATATAAGACTCGACAATATAAATAAATAAATCATTTTTGTTCAGTATTTAGTCTATAAACCCTTTGCCTTTATTACAGCTTCCATTCATTTTGTGAAATATGCTTTCGTACACACACACACACACACACACACACACACACACACACACACACACACACACACATATATATATATATATATATATATATATATATATGTACACACATATACATACATATATATATATATATATATATACTCATATGTGTATGAGTGCATGTATAAAATAGTCATCCAACATCAGTATGGGTTACGTATATGACATGAATGTTATCGTGAAAGCTTGTACCTTCATCATGATGACTTTATAGCATGAAGAAAAAATCTTAAGATATCTTACATTCAAGTAATTTTTGTCTTTTTTATATTCACCTATTCATCTATTTCCATTCAACCATTCATTAATTAATTTTTCAGACAATATATAGAGCAGATAATGATTTCAAACACAAACAAATAATCATTAACTTTTAAATATGAACTTTTTTTATTTTCCCCCCAATTTAGTCGTTTCCAATTCTACCTGCTAGTTAGGAGTCAACTGATCACACAACACTACCAACGCTAGGAGGGTGAAGGCTAGCACAGGCTTCCTCCGAGACCCGTGAAACCAACCACCGCTTCTTTTCGAACTGCCACTCATGCAACATCACGGGACAGCCGAACACGCTTGGAGGAAAACGCCAAACGCCAGATCTGTTACATCAGCTAACAGACGTCTGCACTGACTAGTATTGTGTTGAGTGGTGGGAGGAGAAGGGGGGGCCATCCTACCCACCCAGAGAGAGTGAGGCCAATTGTGCTCTCTTGGACTCCCGATTACAGATAGCTGTAGCATCACCAGGGAGCCAACTCACGGAACTTTTTTTAATATAAGCAAGCCTCGAGCTCTGAGTTATTTTCACTAGACTATTTTCTAGACTATTCAGAGAATAAACACTGCAACCGTAGCAGAGGTGACAGTGCTTAAACCCAAGGTCATGTACTATAACTGCCAGCGAGGGGGCATAGGTACGGCAGCGTCCTGCGTTAATTTAATCACCTCTCTGTAGGTGGCTTCACCATGCGGAACAGTTTTAAACAGTAGAAGCCTATAACCCCAGCACACTGCCAGGAGGCCTGCCCCTAGCATCGCACACCCTGCACCTTCCTGCACCTCCCTGATCCTGATAGCGCTCTTCTGAGTATGGATTTGCGCCTATCCCTGTTAACAATGTCAGAAGATTAATTTGATCTTACCATGCATTTAACAGCTGAGCCACAGTTCTTGGTATATACTTTTCATGTGGTAGCCTTCAGCTTTATAAGACAGGTTTCTCTTTTAAAAATTCAAGCTCTGAGCTTCCCTCCAAAACCATTCTTTAGTCTTTAACAAGCTTCGTGCCATTTAGGAAGAAGTGAAGTTTCTGAGGTTTTAGAGCACAGAGTAGACTTAGTGCATTACATTTTCTGAGCTGAGACAATTCATATTTTCTACATGTTCAACAAGGCTGCTGAAATTCCTTATTTAGGGCATTTGTATCATTTATTCACGTTCAGTTTGCATGCATCATACATTACTAAAAACCTCTTGGGAAATAGTCACATTCGAAAACTATGTTTTGACTCAATAAAACACCATGCTGAGCCTCATGAGTCTGACCTTAAATCAAGAATGACAATTTCCAGCAAGTAACAGTGAAAAGGCATTATTAAGGAAATAATGGCCATTTCAAGCCATTGAAATTTCAGGGCAAAAAGACAGAAAATAACCTGCTTCAGCAACATGACACTCATGCTTTATTTGCTCTGACACATACGTTGCAGCCTGTATGCTGTCTAGTCTGATTCCTTTAACAGAAAACATACACGTCCTTGAATGTAAAGCGCCCCCTCCGCCATGGTAACTGCATAACCTTCATAAGACATCTCACTGCTTGAGTCTCTGTGACCTTAACCTGCACATCGCCCTTGGCGAAGAACAAACATGTGTACACATTAATCTTTTGCCCACTACAACTTAGAGTTTTCTCAGGGCCTATAAATCGAAACAGGCATTCTGAACATGACAAAGTATGCAATGAATTGTTCAAGGGCAACAAACGTGAACCTTTAAAATAATAATTAAGCCACAGTTTGTGGAGTATTAATAAGGCTTGCGCTTACAAAAGCATACTTAAAGAGGTGTCAAAGGACTCTGCAGAAGAAAACTGCAGTTTTGTAAGTAAAGTATGAAGTAATTTGATATTTGAGATCACTGTCTAGAGACTTTAAACATATCTTTTCAAGCCCCTAAACCCCCCTACCCACACACATAAAACAGAGCTGTACAAAATTCAGCAACCACCCTTTGATTTTATAATTTCAAGTCAAAATGGTCATTAAATACAAGTTATTCATTTTTGTGCCAGAAAAAAAAGAAGGGGACATATTGATGCTGTCAGAACAAAACCTTGTATCTCCATTTTTGTCGTTTTTCAGTTTGTGGCATACTTTAAAAATATCTATTGTCCTTTACATTGTGCATCATTTTTATAATGAATGGACCAAAAGAAACGGCCCAAAATTACTCAACTACATTTCTGGTTCCATTTAGTTACATTAAAGGTGAAGTATGTTCTTTCCTTCTCCTTTAAAGTTACCATTTTGGAGATACAAGGTTTTGTTCTGACAGCAGTGATATACAGTGATATGCAAAATTTGGGCACCCTGGTCAAACAACATGTTCTGTTGATTTTCTAAGTAAAAATATCACTTAACAAATATTAAATCCCCTACAGAAATCACAGTTCAGCACATTTTAAGGCACAAATACTGTTTACTTATTGACATATTTGATGTATGACAAATAAATAAAAACTGTGTGCTAAAACTAGTGGCAAAGTGACACACTTAAGTTCCTTGCACACTGTTAGAAATAAATATACAATGTATATACTAGGTACAGTTCATCAAGGTACAAACCATGTAAATGTACCCTTAAAAGGTACAACAGTGGTTTTAAGGTCCAACTGTGTACCTTAAATAAGTTTTTCTTAATGTTTTAAAACAGAGCAACAAAATAAAAACCTGGAGATGGGACAGGGTGTGTGTAGACAATACAATTTATAAATAATTTCAGTGGATTATGATACAATTATATTCCCTGATGGTATTTAGATGTGCCACCCCAGTGACAGCAGGGGTACTGCCCCAGTGACAGTTCTGTACCTTTATTTCTGAGAGTCTAGATGATATGTTAATATATTTTCACTTAGAAAATCAACAAAGCATCATTTTACTCAGGGTGTTCAACTTTTAATAACTTTTATTATAGTTATTATTCTTTTCATAAGATATTTTCAAAGACATTTTCCACACTTTGAGAATTTGGGGGAAGAAGTTGGTTGCATTTTCTGCTCCTCATAATCTCAGGTACAATTTACTCTGCATCTCAGATGTCCAGTTTCTAAGTTCTAAAGCAGAGTTTCTCAGTAGCGGCCTCTTGACAGCTATCCTTTCAGACTCATAGAGTTTTGTTGTCTACTTACAGTGGAAGGATGGACAGAAACACCTGTGGATGTTTTCAGATCTGAAGCAAGAGTGGAGCTTGCATTTCTCCTCACTCTCAAAAATACTGTTTATCTGATGGTGACAGTTTTAGTGGCCTACCAGGTCCTGTATGGTTGACAGGAGTCCCATTTCCTGGAAACTTCTGTTTGCTTCACTTATTTGAAAGGTGAAATTTGTGAGGCAGCTCAAGTATGTTTACTTGCTTGTGTGTCTCTTTGGAGGGTAACAATATCACTGACTCCTTTGGAAACACGTTTAGTTTGGAGGACCCAGCTGTCACTGGCTGGTTTTTAGATGGGAGGGATGGAAGAGTTAAAGCGGCAGTTGGTGCACAAATGTAAAGAGCAGACAAATTAAATACGGATAGATTTGATGTTACACTTAGCGTTGGATGTTAAAAATCTGTTAAATAAATGTTTTCTGCTTTCTTTCTGAAAAATGTACTTAAAATCCATTTTGAATGGGTATGACATAAACAAAAGGGCGGTCCCTGACTTATGTGCAGTACTCTATATAATGTCTTATTGAGTAGAATCTTTCCAAAAGCTGAATGCTTTAAACAAGCTGGTATTAGAAGATGCAATTAGTCTCAATCAGATCTATGGGATGTGATGCTGCAGAGCGGGACAAAGCCATGCTGTGACTGCCAGTGGGAGGCTTTTTTTTTTTCGTCCACCAATGCATTCTGCCAGAGCTTTGAAGTCACAGTCCTGTCACAGGGAGTGGAGCAGTAGCAACTAGCAGCCACTATGACACAAAAGCCACTTTCATTGTGTTTCACACCTGAAGCCTCCCTAAATATGTCCTTCACACCATGTATGGGAGTGGCATCCTGACCAAGCTCAGCTAGCACAATGGTGGACCAAGAAAAGCATCTGAGAGTCCAGCGTGGCATGTTAAGCCACAATAATCTGCCACGGCGGCACTAAATACCAGCGCATAACTAAGCATCACCATGACATTCCACCTGTTTGGAATTTCAGTTGGAGCAGCAATGGTAGAGAACTGGCACGAGAACCCTGCTGCTTTTGTTCTATTTGGAAGCCTGTGCCTCTGACCAAACAAACTGGTGTCATTAACATCACACGCACAGGGAAAACATCACAGCGATGCAAGCTTTGTCAATGCTGAGAATGTGCTCTGTGCTCCAAAACTGGGCATAAATTAGTTTCCCCCAGCATATGTTGGGCTGGTCAGCAAGTGATTCATCTGCTCTTGTAACAATATTAGCTCAGTGCAAAGACAAATCTGAAGACAAGGCTTTCTTCCAGCTCACTCCCAAAAGCTTAATAATGTGCCATGTGGAAAATGATGTAACATAAAGACACAGCAAGTTGTGCAGCAGCTTAGAATGAGGGACTCAAAGGAGCTGATTACTGTGTATCATCCTGAATACAACGCACATCGCCCAAATCCCCAGCGAGATTCTAAATACTGTTTGACTACGATAACAGACGGTTTACAGACTCTCTCTACAGCCAACTCACAACAGCTCTGAAAGTGATCATAAGACTTCAGAACAGGCTTGCATAAAAGCACCACATGCATCTGATGCACTGAAGGTTCTTTAGACTGGATACACCATGGACAGAACTATTACTACAATGTAATTTTTAGTTTTTACAGTATTACTTTAACACAAAAAATGTCTGGGATTCCCATGAGCTATGCTGGCCACTTCTCTCATGATAAGAGCAGTTTTCAAAGTTATAACCAAAGAGGAACATTTCCACTGCTAAAAATAATAATGATGCTTGACTTCCTCCAATCAGTGTTATATGCTTAAGATTTTACAACACACTGAATTCAAAGCAAATTTGAGGGATTTAGACTATAATTGGAGCGATGGGAATGGGGCTGGTAAAATGATTAGAAGTTGTCCAAAATGTTGTTCTGGCACTAAGCTTATACTTTAAAACACTCTAGTTTAGAAAGAACAAGTCTAATTTTAATGTTGTTAGTACACTCTCTTAAAAATGAAGAGTTCTTGTAAGCAATACAGCAGAAGAACAGGTGCACCTTTCAGTGAATGCTTCTGGAAAGGTTTTTGAGGAAACAAGAGTGTTCTGCCACCTTTACTTTGAAGAGTCTACCTTTACGGATGTACCAATTTTGCATCATCTTTACATGAGATTGCACATTGCAAATGTTTTTAGAAATGTATTTATAACATATTGAAGATAACCACAGAAAACATTGCCATTTGGAGTACTGACCATGTCACCAGGTATTAGCATTCCACAAGATGGCAACATTGATTCATATTCTGGTCCTGTACCTGTGACAATCATTTTCTTCCCAGTACAGGCAATATGAGGGAAGAAAGAGTAAGCAGTTGGCATTGTTCTTCACCAGGCAGCTGTAATTTAGGCCGACAGCACCATAATCTTCAGAAACCAAATCATAAGACAGACAACAAAGCATTCTCGTTATAATAAAGTGTTGTATGAGAAGCAAATTATATAAAGTTTCAAAGTCCATGAAGAAGCAATAGTAATACTTCAGCAGTCATTATAGCACAGGAAGACATTAAAGGTGCAGTGTATAAGCTTGAGTTACATCTTGTGGGTAGGATGCAGGCCACAACCAACTGAATTCCCTTCCCTCACCCTTCTCTTTCTTAGCATGTAATAGAAACTACAGTCAACATCAGTTTTTTTTTTTTTTTTTGCTTTTTTAATGATAAAGCTTCACTCTAATAATAAGTTTGATTCTCCATTTATCAAAATCAGTGTTCTCAAACAATGTCTTCTTTCTATGTGCTATGGCTCCACTAAATTCAAGCCGTTGCTTCATTGTAAAAACAAGAAAGGCACTCTCTAGAGCCAGTGTTTGGTTTTTCCATTCTGGGCCACTTTAGAAACATTGTGGCGTAACATGGAGGCCTCTGTTGGAAAAGGCCCTCCTCCCTGTATAGATATGAAGGGCTCATTCTAAGCTAATGAAAACACAATGATTCATAGTTACTGGAGATTACATACTAAGGAAAACTTTGTTCTGATACTTTATTCTTATACACTGCACCTTTAGAAGGTTAACTGCATTTTCTACATCCACTCACTGACCATCTCCTCTTGTTCTTACTCAAATGCATATTTCACAGTCGAGGTTAAGTGCTGCCCAGTTGTGTCTCAATATCTTTACCTTTGTACTTTCCTGTCACCTGCACCAGAGAAGGTTCCACAACATTTTATAGGGTTGATATTAATATTATTTCATCTGTTACTGACATGAGAGAGGCAAAAAAGTCAAATTGATAATATCTGGGATGGTGATCTCTATACTTGTCCATGCATAGCAGAGTGTTGCCCATTAGGTCTACATTTTTCATTCACTGTGATTCTGCCTTGGCTCCTTCAGGATACTGGTACCTTTACATTCAAATTCCTTTATACTAGAGACATAGCGATTGCACAGTTTTTACAAGGAAATGATGGACATAAAAATTCTAGACGCAGTTCATCGAAGTTCAGACCTTACATATAATGTGTAGAAGTGGAATAATCCCAAAAGCGAATTCCCCTTTTTAAACTATTCAAGTGTCAATTTGATCTAAAATGATTAACACCTATCTGTTTTACTTACATCTCAATGCTTTGGGAAATGTAGTAGAAAATGTAGTTCCAAAACAATGTCTAGATGTACAATCTAGTATAAAGGGACATTGTAATGTGCATGTGATACCCTTAGTAAGTCATATCAAGCCAGTAGCTAGTAATTACCTGGCTGCTCATTACTGCTTTATTAAGCAAAAAAAAAAACAACAACACTAAACATCATAATCTTTTGCACTTCATCATTTATTGACATGAAAACATCTAATCTAGTGCTTTAGTAGGACAATTTGCTGAAACTCATTCTAACTAAAAGCTGCTAATAAGCACAGACCCAGTGATCAAATGAGATCTAGGCACTCAAATCTAACATTAGTGCTTATTTAAAGTTTTTTTATTACAAATCTTCACTTTAGAAAAAAAGGCAATTCAAATATTTTTAGGACACAAGAGCAATAGCATATTATAGATCTGGTACATCATATTAATGTGCATGGTTTGTACACACAAATATGATGTATAATACACAAATAAAGTGTTCTGAAAAAGGCTTTGTTCACTCTAGTTAACTGCTTAATAAAATAGTACTGGATAAGTATTGGGATTAACATTTATGCGTATGTTATTTATGCTTATATGTGGCTTAATGTTAGTTTCCTGCTACTGGCCTGATATGGCTTAATAAGGACATAATAATGAACACCTAGGATGTGGAGCAAAATATTATGATCTATAAGACACAAGTAAAAATCGAATTCTTAGATGCATAATTCACCCTTCATATTGCTTAATAAACTAGTGATGAGAAGCCAGTTGATTAGTATTTGATAAGGCTTAATAAGGTCTTTACAAGAATATTATAATGCCCCCTATAACAAAGTCTTACCAAATCTTATGAGGTGCTGGTTAGCAATTGATCATAGAGGTCAACTGTTAACACAGAGACACTAAAATGTTCACAAAACTATTTGCTTACATGATTGAAGCCCCATAACAATATATGAAAATCACAAACTGAACATAAAACTTCCACACAGGTAACTAAAACTGGAACTTTTACTGATTAAGCAATCAGCAGTGCACAAAAAGGAACCTTTGAAGTCTTCACAAAAATGGTTTTGGCCTAACTTCAGGTAGCCAAAAGAATCTCCTTCTTCTTGATGGATTTGCTCCTTCTGAGAGAGAAGACTGTTGAATGATGATTTAACACCTCAAAAAGCAAAGTTCCAAAAGTTCCGTCTGTAGAAAAACTTTAAGGTTTACACACTGGACATGTCACTTCAGCAAACTGAAGAAAAAAGCCATAAATCACAGGCACTCCCAATCACATAAATTAGGTGTGAAACGTCTTTCCACTGCTTTTGTTGTAAGATATTGACATGTTGGCTAAGTGTAATTAACATCACAGAAGTCTTTGAAGACACTGCAAGAATCCGGATATTTGGACAGAAAAGTGGAGGTAATGACGTCTGCTTAAAAAAATTTAGAAAAGTGTGTTAAAGAACTCATAATTACACAGCATTTAGCAAAGATCAATGGCGTGAGATTATGATTATGTTTTAAGTAGCCAAGTTAACAAATCTTAATGCACTGAATAGCCAAGTTCACAAAGCTTTATGTACTGGTGTCATTTTAACCATGACCTGCCAAATGTGCCATCTTGTTTTCCCTTCATCTTACCATTATCAATATTGCCTCCTCTTCTATCATTTTACATTTACATCTATAAAATTTAGCAGACGCTCCAGAGTGACTTACAAAAAGTGCTTTGTCTATCTAGAGAAAGTATCTTTGCTGTCACGATTGGCCCCTCCCAGTCCTGTCCATGTGTTCGTGTTTTGGTTTAGCCCTTGTGCGTTTTGTTTTGGTTTAGCCACCTAGTTCCGTGACTCCGCCCCTGATTGTCTCCACCTGTTTTCCACCTGTCCCTCACTTTCCCTGTGTATTTAAGCCCTGTGTTTGCCCCTTGTGTATGCTGGTCTTTGTTTGAATCTTTGTTTGTGTTGTATGCTATGCTGGATGTTCTGTTTGTACTTTTTGTTTGATTCGGATTTGTCATGTCTGCCCCCGATCTATCTCTATTGGTCTGTCTTTACTCTGTTTGTACTGTCATTGTGGTTTCTTTCTTAATTCTCAGTTATGTCTGTCCATCCTGAACTTGGTGTAGATTATTGGAACCTGGACTATCTCGACTATGACCCTGGATTTGCCCTTAATAAATCTTGCTTATCTCAGCATATGCGTCCACCTTCTCGCTACACGTTACATTTGCTAGTTACAAATAGGTTAGCAAGAAAGCCAGTCCTGAACTCAGATACTGCTAGAAACAAAAAGTCACTGTTGATACAAAGAGAAAAAGGAACAGAGTTAAACACAGTGTAATACAATACATTTCAATAAGTGCAGTACAATACATTACAATTAGTTACTTAACTCAGTGCTCATTTAAGTGCTGTATAAAGAGATGTGTCTTCAGTCTGCGTTTGAAGGCCGTGAGAGACTCTGCTGTTTGGGCAGGTAGTGGGAGGTCGTTCCACCACCTGGGTGGCAGTACATGGAAGAGTCTTGATGCTTGTCTTTCACGTGTCTTGAAGGATGGCGGATCAAGCTGAGCTGTACTTGAAGCTCAAGTTTTGACCACTGCCATCAAATAGGGAGGGGTTGGTCTATTTTTGGCTTTGTAGGCAAGCATCATAGTTTTAAATCTGATGCGTGCAGCTACAGGAAGCCATTGAAGGGAGCACAGCAGTGGAGTGACATGACTAAATTTAGGAAGATTGGTGACGAGCTGTGCTGCTGCATTCTGGATGAGATTCAGAGGCTTGATGGCCTTCATAGGAAGACCAGCCAAGAGCGAGTTGCAGTAGTTAAGCTTTGAGATGGTAAGAGACTGAACTAGCACCTGGGTGGCCTCTCGAGTGAGAAAAGGTCAGATCCTCCAGATGTTGTACATTAGAAGTCTGCATGACTGAGTGGAGTGGAGACAGAGGAAAAAGACTGGTGGATTCTATCAACTTTCTCCCCAAATAAGGTGACAAAAATCTTGGGTGTGAGAGAAGACAGTGGAGTGGGAAGAGGAGAGTTAAGGATCGAGGATACATTGCTGAAGAGCTTGCATTGATCAGATGCTGATGCTTACAGTTTCACTCTGTAGAAAGATGACTTAGCAGCAGTAACTTCAAGTGGGAACTCAGAAAACAGAGATTGGTAGGAGTGAAGATCCCCCACCTTTTCTCTGCCTTTCTTAGCTCTTGCCAGTTGTTGCACAGGACACCTGTCAGCCAGGGGGCAGGTGGGGAGGGTTTTGCTGACCTGGAGGAGAGTGGACACAAAAAGGTACTTACAGATGTGAGTGAAGAAAGGAAAATATCTGTAGCTGTGTTCAGTGAGAGAGAAGAAAATGAATCAGGAAGGGGAAGGGTGGTCAGAATAGCTGAAGCGAAGGACGAGGGAGGAAGGAAGTGCAGGGCATGAAGGGGTGGAATGAACAGGAGTAGAAGGCAGGGAGATTGTGAAAGAGAGATCAGGTGTTCAGAGTGGTGAAGGGGAGTAAGTGTCACATCCAGCGCAGAGAGGTGGGTCTGCTGAATATCAGGTCCAGAGCGCTGCCTGCTCTGTGTGTCGGAGGTGTGTGGTTGAGGGTGAAGTCAAAGGACGATAGCAATGGTAACAGGAAGAATGACTGTCTGATGGCAGGTTGAAGTCACACAAAAGTATGATTGGGGTTCCACTGATGGGGAAGAATATCTAACTCATCAACGAAATTGCATAGAGGAGAGGGAGGACGATAAAGCAAAATGATGTAAACTTTAAGTGATCCTTTTTTAATCCCACAAATGGTAAAATTCCACCTCCGCATTTAACCCATCCATGAAGTGAAACACCACATACACACTAGTGAATACACACACACTAGGGGGCAGTGAGCACACTTGCCCAGAGCGGTGGGCAGCCCTATCTACGGTGCCCGGGCAGCAATTGGGGATTAGGTGCCTTGCTCAAGGACACCTCAGTCGTGGACTGTCAGCTCTGGGAATTGAACCAGCAACCTTCCAGTCACAGGGCCAGTTCCCTAACCTCCAGCCCACGACTGCCCCAGTGGGGAAAGATACAGTGGTACTCAAAGGAGGAGACTAAAAGATGAGAAAAACACTTGTGCCACAACCACTGCCAGACTGTCTTGGAGAATGGGAGAAGTGAAAGGCAGAGGACAGGGCTGCTGGAGTCACTGAGTTCTTGAGTGTGATCCAGGTCAACACACCAGAAAGTGCAGTGAATGGAAGGATGCTAGGGCTATCACTCCCTCAGGTCTTGTATTTCTCCTTTGGTGTGTTGTTTTGTGTGATTAAAAGGCCATGGGCCCACTGCCAGGCCCAAAGTTGTATTATACAATTCTAGATGTAGCCCATATTAAAATATGACTGCTCACACACCTAAATGCATTGTTATTGTGCTATTGTTAGCACAATTAAATGTACTGAAATAGTAATCCATGTTAGAAACCTACAAAGGATGAAACAGATGTCATTAAGACATAATACTGTCATAAATGTAATCATATGTCATAAACATAAAACTGGGGGTCAGGGAACCAGCCCTGTGATGGGAAGGTCACTGGTTCGATCCTCAGAGCCCATGACTGAGGCATCCTTGAGCAAGGTACCTAGCCCCCCCCAACAACTCCTGGGCGCTGTGCATAGGGCTGCCCACTGCTTCGGGCAAGTGTTCTCACTGCCCCCTAGTGTGTTTGTGGTGCTTCACTTCACGGGTGGGTTAAATGTGGAGGTGAAATTTCCCCGTTGTGGGACTCATAAGGGTCGCTTAAATTAAATTGAATTAAAACCTCTTAGCAATTGTAATTATATATGCAGTGTAGTAAGGTGTTCTGTTCCTTCAAGAAACTCATGTAATTTGGAAAAAATCTGCAGCGCCTTTAGAACAGAGAAAAGAGGAGAGAAACCCAATAAGCAGTGAAATACAGCCTATTTCCTGACAATAAAAGAACTAAAACCCTTATGAAACTAGCTTGAAAGCAGTTACCAGACCGTCAATGAGACGAAGATGGGAAATTGTCTTTGCTGGTTCGTGAAACGAGTCGTTTTTGGTGAGTTAAAGCCTCATTAATAATATATTATATATGAATGGAGTAGCTTAACCAAATGTGTAATTTATGATTATATTCGTGTGATAAGGTTATTATCATGTTGTGGTATTGTTTAAATCAGACTGAGCATATGATATTCAAGCTAGCAGCGGGAATTTACACTACGTTGGGTGGGAGCTAGCCTGTGATTAGTAGCTGCTGCTCCACCGCCATTTTGTTAATGCTGCAGAGCACGTAGCTCAGAGCTCATAGCCTTGCTGTTTATTTCGGCTTGCATTATGTGAAATGGACTTTAGCAGAGTTATTTTGTGTTCTCTTGACCTGTAATGCAGGTCAGGTTTTTTCCTTCCTCTTTAGTGTGTTTTCTCTTTGTTCTCTTTTGAATTCATCCACTGCTGTGAAATTGCAAACTGAAGCAAGTGTGCACCGCAGACACCAGATGGCGAGCCAACCCACGGATACTGTGCTTGTTAACAGCTAAAAAAACGTCTGAATTCTTTCCTTCAGTGCGGTAGGAAACGGATTACACTGAAGTTTGCACTGTTTTTGGACAAAGCTGTTTTTTTTATTGAACTTTACAAGCCAAGCTCCAAGGAATAAAGAAGATTTTTTAGTTGTTTTCCCTTCCAACCTCGAGACATTTTTGAACAGTACTTTTCTGAGAGCTTGATTGAAATATTCAGTTGGACTGTAAACTCACTCGACAGACAGTATTAAAAGCTGAGCTGAGACTTTTTAAAAATGTATTTTTATTTGACTTGAAAGAGCTTATCTGTATTTGCAACCATTTATATAGAGTTGATTCATGTTAAGGGTGATTTATGTTCAGTTCTTCCTCTTGAACTCCATTGCGCATGTGCAACTTGTAAACCTAGACAAAAACAGAGAGGTTAACTCCCACAATACTCAACCCAATGAAAAATGTTAATCCCTGAAACAAAGTTAATCCGCAGTTATTCTAAACAGGTGTGACCCATAGTTCCTGAACTAATTAAAGGAAAACATACAATTAGTAATTAAAACACTTAATTAGCTAAATATAAGCAATACTAATCCAAGCCTAACCTAAACTAGCTAAACTACTGTAAATTAATAGGAAAAGAAAGTGGAAGCCTTAACCTTAACTAAATCAGCCTAAGACCCCACATAAGGAAAGATAACTGGATTGCTTGACCTAGGACTGGTCCAGTAGCATACTCTTGTGATAGACTTGTGCACATGTGCAACATATAACATAGGAATAGCTCAACCCGTTTGCACCTGTAGTTACTGAATAACAAGCCTTAGTACATAATAAGCCTGGCATTTTTAAAGGAGTTAATGTCAACAGATTTTATTCTGAGCAGTTTTTGGACCATTTCAATTGGTACATTCATCCTGAAATTTTCACACAAAACTAGAATATAAAAACAATATGAAAAAATAAATTCATGAATACAATTACTGTCGAGTTCAATACAAGTCAAAGTAAGCATGTACTTACAACATTTAAATATCCCATTTACTGTATGTTTGTTGCAATATACCTTGGCCATAAGGGTCATGCTGGCATAAAACTGGCATAAGTAATACATTATTTGTTATAGTGCGCTGTATCACACCTGTATTCAGTTAAACTGGACACTGTAGCAATGTTCCAAATGAGTAGCTGACAGTTAAAAAGAGAAATAATTTTTTTGTGAGCTTTTCTCCAAAACAGACTACAACTGCTAAGGCTCAGATAACATCACCATCAAACACCTGTGAAGCAGTGCCCGGCAGCACAGGCGGGTAGAGGTGCTCACTACATACCCACAAGTTATGACTTTCTTAATGCAGTCATGCATTTAACCTCGTTGATCACAGAGATGAATCAGAATGCATCAGCATAACACAAGCACTCTTTTTTTGTCAGAGGTGTTGGAGACCATTAGCGAGCAGCTCTGCACTACACTTTTGTTTTATGTAATGAACATAAAGGCAGCATTATAATTCAGTTGTATTTTCATCTTCACAGGTTGAAATGGCTCAGCATGTAATCTGATATTGCATTGTATTTGACGGGAAGAGGGATCGTGAGATCGGCCGCAGGCTGGGACAGGCAGCAGCAGTAATGCGGTCACTGTACCGGACTGTAGTGGTGAAGAGGGAGTTGAGCCAAAACGTGAAGCTCTCTGTTTACCGGTCGGTCTACATCCAAACCCTCACCTATGGTCATGAGCTGTGAGTAAGGACCGAAAGAGTAAGATCACGAATACAAGCGGCAGAAATGAGCTTTCTTTGCAGGGTGGCAAGCTACACACTATTTGATAGGGTGAGGAGCTCGGCCATCCAGGAGGAGCTCGGAGTAGAGCTACTACTCCTCCGCATTGAGAGGAGCCATCTGAGGTGGTTCGGACATCTGATTCGGATGCCCTCTGGACGCCTCCCAGTGCGACCCCGGGACAAGGCCTTGGGGTCGTCCTAGGACCCGCTGGAGGGATTATATCTCCAAGTTGACCTGGGAGCGGCTTGGGGTCCCTGGGAATGAGCTGGAGGATGTTGCGGGGGACAGGGTCATCTGGGATTCTCTGCTCTCCCAACTGCTACTGCGACCCTAGCTGGACTAGCAGTCAACGATGATGATGATGATAATGATGACTGTATTTGTAGCTACTGTGCTTGTATGCTCTCATGTATGCTTGTATGCTTGAAGTGATTTTTAATCAGTAATTAATATTTTCATATGGTTAATTAATACATCTTTACTTTCCCATAGTGCCTATATCAGCTGGTTTTGGAAGAAGATAATTTTGTTCTTTATCAAAGATCAAATTTAGTGGAAAAATATTTGCAGCATGCAGTGTTCCCAGGTGTGGAAAAATGGAGAGGCAAAAGATAAAGCAGTTGGATGGCACAGTGGATAATTCAAACCCTTAGAAAATTACTCCAGGGATGAGCACCGCCGCTATACCAAGAACAGCCCTGGGGCAAGACTCAAAAACCCCATGCCACTGTAAGTCGGTCTGCTAGGATAAAAAAAAATGGAAATGTCAAGGTGTTGTTTTTAGTTTTTGCTCCAAAAATGACTTGAACATACCTCTCAATTTTTTAAAAATCTCCTCGATCAGTGGAAGACAGCTCCTCACCCAGTGAGGAAAACCACTAGGTTGGTAAGGAAAAGCTCCGTGATCAGTGTGAGAAAGTGAGAAAATGTGTAGAGAATGAACATTATCATTAATGTCCGACAGCTTCTTTAACAACACAGTCTGAATGATAGAGAAACATTTTGCCCTTTATGAAAAACATGACATTCAGGTTAACTTGGCAAATACTGAAGAAGTTGAGAAAGCCTGATATTGAGACAGTTTTATGGCTTTGAAAAGTAGTGTCTGCTAGAAACTACTTTTTTGGTGTAGTGCCCATGATAAAGCATATTTGAAATAATCTTCCAGGCTTTGCTTTTTTCTTTGTGTTGAAGAATGGTTATAGAAAGGCAATTAAACCTGAGAGGGAGTGTGTTATCGTAAGCAACATCATGGCTGTGATGACCTGCTACCAGATTACAGCCATGATTGTGATAACACACTTCCTCTCATGTTCTTTTGCTTAGACCAGTGGTTTTCAAAGAATGGATCACAGCTCCCCAGCGTGCCATGGCGGTACAGTGGTAAAGCAAGAGGCAGTTGGGAATCATTTATTCTATTTTTTGACCTGTAAAACTTCATCACAACATATGGAAATGAAACTGAACCTATAGTTTAAAATATAACAAGCATTGTTGTGATGATGAAGCCTTGAAAACACGTAAATGAATGTCAAAGTCAATGATTGTTCTGGAAAAATGCATGACCTGTGTAACCTACACAGAGACATATTTTAGAGACATATTGCATATTTTCTTGATTTTTTTCTTGATTGTTATTTCTGTTTATTATTTTTGTTGTTTATTATGTTGCATAATTATATGGTTATGTGAAATTCAATCAGCTACATTCCATTCAGTTCAATTAAAATGAAACAAATAAGATGTCCCTTATTTTGCTCAGCATGCGGTGGTTAATGCCATCTCACATATGACACAAATTTATATGCTTTTAAGATTTGGTCGAAATGTTCTGTTATACTTGAGATTTTAATGCTTCGGTGTGTGACTGTGAGATTTAGCACAATGTATGAGTTTTGTAGTCAGTGTGTGAGACTTGAGAAGTAGGTGTGAAAAAGGTGTCTATAATAAAAGATGTTATGCATTACAGGTGTGCAAGTGGCACTTCAGACCAGAGGGCTATGAGGAAGAATGCTGAATTACTGTGTCAACCAAGCAGCAAAGTTTTACAATTACAATAAGATAGCTAGGTATCACTTTTATTTAGGAAAACATATTGGAGCATTACTAAGGTCTTGTTCCCTGTTCAGTAAAGCCCACATCGTGTCTGCCTAACTATGTTATTCTAAAATAAACTGCATTTATTATAACCTATATCTATACGTAATTGGAGGTCTGTTACGTGAAAATAACAAAAAAATTCAAATGTTGTAATAATGCCCAATAAACACAATTAGAAATTATTATGCAAACATTTGTTTACATTAGCATATAACTGGCAGTATTTGATTCATTTAGTTTCTGGGTAGTCAAGTGAAGTTTTTTTTACTTTAGCACTAAGGAGAGTTATTAAGTCTCTAATACTTCAAGAGGTGTTCCACAATTTAAAGAGATTTGGTCATCACTACTGAGAGGCTGAAAGGTATTAAACAAGTTCTCAGTTAATATGCATCAATTTTTGGCAATTGCAAGCAAAATATCATGAATCACAGTGTCTTAAGTGTTTTATGTTCAATATTACAAGTAATAATAATTTTTTTCACATAACAGCCCACCAATGAACTTTTTGAAGAGCATGAAATGCAAGCAATACAGGTCAAAATAAATAAAACTTAATGTGCAGCGAACAGGCCAATTAAAGGTGTCTAATTTGGGCTTCATTGATCAAAAATGACCCCCAATAAAGCCCAAAGGACCCCCCCCAACTATGTATTACTTAAAATAAAGGGTCATTGGCTTCCTAGCACCAGTGCTCACAATCTAGCTTGCTTATACTTTAAGCATGACACATTCTTTCTACAATGGCATAAGCTAGTGAGCCAGCATATATTAAAAAGTGTGCAGACCCCTAGCATTTTTCTGAAATCAAGGGTAATAATAGGTAGTTTGTCCCACATTTGCCACAGTAACAGCCCCTACCTTTCTGAGAAGGCTACGCTAGATGTTGTAACATTGCTGTGAAGTCAGGAACTGATGTTGGATGATTAGTTCTGGGCCACAAACGCCACTCCAACTCATCCCAGACATATTGCATGGTCCTCTAACACTCCAGATATCACAGTTGTACTGCCCTGCAGCCCAGTGCTGGGGGGGCTTTATACCCCTCTAATCCAATGCTTGGCATTGGCCATGGTGACCTTTGGCTCATATGTGCCTGCTGTAGAGTGTTTCATTCTATTGGCACAGCTTTTCTATGGAAATTATACAAGATCTGTGCGCAACTGAACACCTGTTTTAGTAATGGGTGCAGTCTGAATTTCATAATTGCCAGTGATGTTTGGATACATTTGGTCACAGTGCTTATGAAGGAAAAAATAGGGCTCATTTTTTTCTAATTCTAATCCAATCTTTAACACATTTTTGATGTGTTGAGTTCAGATGTATAGAGTTCATATTGACAGGGTGAAATACTACATGGTTATTATGAGGCTACAATGCAAGAGCTTTTCAAAGATCATGAAACTTGTTGGCATACATTCCATCATCTAAAAGATGATATATATTAATTGTGCAACCTTTCTCAAAGTTTACTCGTGGAACATTTGGAAAGCGCTGAGTTAATAGGTGATAAAAGATTTAGTTTGGATCTCTGCTTTGAAAAATATTGATTAACCAAGACTTTGTGAAATCAGCCCAAGGCTACCTTTAACTGGGTGTGGATCTACTAAGAGGAAAGGGACATTTAACATGGATGAACAGCTAAATTATTTAAGCAAATATAAATTAAAGAAATATATTTGTACAGTCCTTGTAGTAATGATCAGTAGACTAGAGCAGAGACAAAGACTTTGCAGAAGGAAGTTATTTTGATAGAATAGAGGCTATCAGCAAAGGGTTCTTCCTACTGTTTTTGCAGTGAAGATCCATCTTACCAGTGCACAGGTTTTGGGGCTTTGAGAGAATGAGTCAGAGAGGTTATTCAGGTTTCTCGCTGCCTGTATGATGCGTCAGACGTACTGCCATTGATTCTGCAGGAAGTCCACAGATAAAGAAGACAATGAATGAAGCAATGAAAAATGTTCCTGCCCCAGAGGTCTTGAGGAATTGTGTGGTGCCTCATCAGCCCACAGAGTTGTGCTGTGTGGTTGGCGTTTTTAAATGTACTAAGGTTGCAGTGTCTATTTAAGTGCGAACAGAATAGATATATCAGCGAGAGGTTGATTAAGTTGAAAAAGGCAGCATGGAATCTTTATTCCCCAAGGTCTAAAAAGAACTTGAATGCGTTAACACACTATGCGTGACATTTAACAAAGTGCCTGACCATGATGATTTTCAGCCATCGCTCTCTGTATGGACATGTTAAATTAGTCTATGAAGAATCCAGAAACCAGTGCCTTTTCAAACTTTCTACCCTTTCTCATAGCACAGAGATGCTTTGTATACAAGGTAGACATTAGATTTGAGGAGATGCTGCCAGGGTCTTTATCTCATGGTGCTCTGTTTATGGCATTACATTTCATTATCCTTGGCCTCTCAGGACACGAGGCAGTGAGAGAAGGCAGAGACATTTCATTTCATGCTCTGTCTCATAACCTCCAGATGTTCACCTCTAAAACATTTCCAGTGATACAAGTAGGAGCTTAATGGCCCAAAAATCGCCTGGAGCTCAGGTAATGAAGTGCAAGCTCTGTGCAGTTTTAATTGGGCCTTTGGATTGAAATCACAGGTAATGTGCTTCATGCATCACGAGTTTAAGAAACAAGAATAGTTCTAGATAATTTGTTTGTGTGAAAAGAGGCCTCCCTCCTGTGCCACCAGCCATTTAATTGTGAGGGGGGCTGGCTAATATCAAAGCGGAGAACTGGCCTCAGCCACGCATCATCTGCACAATGACATCCACTGTCTGTAATTACTCACTGCTCTAAATTAGACCCCCAGATTCTTGTGTCACACACTGAGGGCTCGGAGGGTGAGGGTACGGGCTGCGACTTAATGAATAATGCTTGTTACTGCTGTGTCGAGCATTTTTTTTCGGACAGTCCTGTCAAAAGTGGACACAATGATGATCTGTTTCAAGCAAGTTTCTCACAGTCTATCTGTGAATTGTAATTCTCTGTGCCATAGGCATACACTTTTTCAATGGTGAGCAATGAGGGAATACATAATGGGATTATGAATTACATAAGCCATAACAGGGAAACAGTAAACAAAAACAGAATCCAATTTTAAAGTAACCTTCCCAGTATTAAACAAATGGGTAATGTTATTACGTGCTCAGAGAGTATTGCTCCTACAAAATCTCTGAAAAATAACTTTAATAGGAGCTGATATAACAAGATTTTATTCCAAGGAATTTAGGAACATTTCTATTATTATTGTGAATTGTTCACACATTGCAAAGGGCAGCTGGTGCATTACATATACTATATTATAGTATAAAAGGTATAAACTAAAATGTGCAAAATTGAGTTTAGGGCTGTCACAATATCGGATAAAAATGATTTAAATGTTCATTGTTGAATGAATCAGCTTTGTGATCAGTTTGCAATCTGAATGCTGAACATTATGTATGCAGGTCTTTATGAAGCCATGTTCAGCAGTTAGAATATTCTCCACAAGGCAGCGCTATGCCGCTTACATTTCATAATCATTTAAATAAATTTCAATTAAAAGGAAATACTCAATTATAAAGTAATCAATTAAAATGTTGATTCTTAATTAATCAGCTCAGTGAATGATAAACAGCAAATCTACAGATTATAAGTGTTCAGCAGTCTGACTGATTTTGACTCAAAAAAATGCACAGACGTTGTTTATCAGACATGTAAAATGTAAAAAATACTTATCTATATAGAAATGATGATGGAAGTAAGTTTGGAAATAAGATGTAAACCACACAAACAACTTCATATTCCATTGCGAGTAAAATAACTTAAGTGGTCAAAAATAAATCCCATTCAGTATCAATGACTTGGTGCATTATTTCAGTGTTTGGTATATATTGATCTATTGAGGCAGTTCATAGTATATATGCATCAGCTAAAGTGGACAGGCACCTGGTTATTCCTCTTTTGTCAATTTTTTGTCTCAGTTCCTTAACCGACCAAACAAGGGACATTTCAGCTTCGTCTTGCTCAGTGTTGTTCAGCAGTTAAAACTACAGCCTAAGAAATGAATGCATATTTGGATTTTTAATATATCCTACTTCAGTCTTCCAAAGAAATAAGCAGGCTGTCAGCCTGTTGTAGATGGGGAGAGATATTAGACAAGATATTATTTGTGAAACTTTCAGCTGAGTGGTCTCCAACTGTGGTCTTAGAGAGCTACCTTCCTGCAGAGTTTAGTTGCATCTTGTATGTAATGAGCCTCTCTGCTCCTTACCTTACTCTAATACGTCTGATCCAGCCAATCAGGGCCTTGGGAAGAGTTTGATAAGGTGGAGCAGGTGTGGCAAACTGTGGTTGGAACTGATGTACTCTGCAGGATAGTTGCTCTCCAGGATCAAGAAAGCTACCTTGGGTATGACATGGTGATTTTTATCGTTTAGCAGGCTGTCTTGTTAATTGCTAGGAAATGCTGATCAAATTGATGCTGAATATTGATTGCTTTAGCCAGTCAGTTTCATATCCCTGTTCTTTATTTATATGATTTCTTATTTTTATTATGTATTTTCAATAATAACATAATGTCTGTTACACGTCTAGTGTGTATTTCCCCTTCTTTTGTGGACTTACAGCTCTGTGTTGATTTTTGTCTATTGGTTTTGCTTTTATATTAAAAGAATGGCACTCACCTTTAAAATAAAATCAGTTTGCAAGAGCTCAATAATCCTCTAACTCTGGAAAGTGTCAGGAAGCCCCAAGAGTGTTCTACAATGCTATTGGTGTGTAAAGAGGTTAAACAATTGTTTACATTAAGAAAAAAACATCCTGTCAGCCTTCATTCATGTCTTCCATTTGACAGATCTTTAAAGACTCAATGATTAGATCCCCCTCAACATAAGCACATAATCCAAGATGGGCTTGCTAGTGAGGGTGCTAGAATGACAGGCAGCTGGTGTGAGCCTGAGCCCCAGCTGCTCTAGCCCCACCTCTGTTCAGCTGTCCATGGCAGAACAGCCTTTGAACAGCCTATTACCTCCACACTGCACCAGGGAAAGCAATCAGCACCAGAGAAGCACTTCTCCTGGACCAGATGGTGGGAGAGATGAATCACGCCATTATATTAGCGCTTAATAATTCCTCAAATGAAGCTAATTAAGCCGGCTCTCTCACCCCCTTTCAATCACCAAACATGACTGATGGTGAGGCCACTCCCACAATGAGTTTTAAAACCACCAGTGCCTTGAAATGAACGTTTTGACATTACCTCAGCCTCTTTATGCACCAGATATGGCTCTAATGAGGATGTTGCATTAATATTTCATCAGGCTATTCATCAAACACATCGAATTGGCTTCAGTTTTTAAACTGAGTCATTCATCTCACTGGGCACCTTCAGAGAATAGCCAAATTTTTGTACTGTTGCTTACATGGTATTGATGAGAGATGAGAGGAAATGATCCTGTCGAAAGTCTTTGGCATTTATCGTTGCAAAGAAAACATATAAAGAGAACACAATGTATTTTGGTAATCAGGAAAATCTTGATTTTAAGTCAATTAAAATAATTGTGTCATTCAGCATCAAATCATTGGGTGCTTCAGGCTCCCTTCCACCTGTCACAGATATCACAAATACTGTTTAAGCATATAAGCATATTTGCATCATCAAATCCCAAAAAAAACAAAAGGAGAAATTTCTAAAATAGCCAGATGTGAGCTGGTCTTGTTAGAAGGTCAGAAGAATGTAAAACAAGAACCAAAACCTCATGATAAAATCATTGAAGCCCACAACTGCACCATTAGAGTAATTACCCTATTCCTGTAATGCCTGAGAGACCCTGTTCTCTCAGATGATCTTAAATAGATGGTATCAGACAGCTGTGACACTTCATTCTTGTCTGATAGTAAGACTGCCATATAATCCTATTCAGATATTATTTTAATATTTTAAGCTGTTAAATATTTAGCTTCTAGTCCCACACCAGTAAAATATTCTTTCTTATTGGATTGAATGTGACATGGTCACTTGTGGAACTACCAATACAGATTTTGAAAACCCTTAAAAAAAAGATGTCAAAAAAGCTGCTTTGGAGTGATGCCACAGAACAGTGTTCCCTAACTGGAAAGCTACCTTCCTGCAGAGCCTAGTTCCAGTATTTCCCACACGCGCCAGCTAATCATCCCAAGTTACAAATTTGCTGGATCAGATGTATTAGAGTTAAGTAAGAGGAGGAGCGGGTTGTTGGACACAGGTAGGAGCTAAATTCTGCAAGAAGGTAGCTCTCCAGGACCAGTGTTGGAGACCATTGCCAGTTTTGGTTCCCTAAAGAAGCTCACAATGAGCACTTCTTCAGAGAACGTTATTTTGTACATGAGATATGTGAGTGTTACAAAAACCTTTTAATGAGCTCGGAACCATACAAATTGAAGGGATTTCCTAGAACTGTGCATAACAAAAAGAAAAAAAGAGACCACCATTCTTTTATTTAATTTCCTGTTTCAACAGTCATTAAGTATGAAATCTGGAGATCTTTCTGAGGAGATTAGATATGGGATAATTCCCTTTTATAATGAAGGGGAAAGTCAAGGAAAATAAATTTAAAAATCCAGAAATTTCCTAAACTGAAAAATGATTAAAAGATACAGAAAAAATGGGCCTGTGTAAAACCTGGTAGACCAGCAAAACTGTCCCTGTCAGATAAACAGCACTAAAAGTTTTCCTCTTTGAGAGAGAAGAGAAAATCTCCACTCTTTAGTTCTGAAAAATTCCACAGGTGTTCCTGTCCGTCCTTCTGCTGTGAGAAGACAACTTAGTGCTATGGATCTGAAAGGATGTCAAGAAGCTGTCCCTCAGAAAAGGAAACAGACAAAAAAGAAAGACCATTTGCAAACCAAACACAAATACTGCTGGTGGTCTCAGAACAGTTCTCTTTTTGAACAGTGAGTGAAAACATGTTTAAAGGTCTAATTGATCGTTACTGGTAACAAAAAAAAAAAATCAGCTCCTGCTTAGTTTTCATATGAACTGAATGGCTTTTAAACTTCATAGGACATGTTGATTTTGTGGGCTTGGTACACCAGTATAAAGCCTAGTATGCCACTACAGGCCTTTTAGCAGACATAACACAATTTAGGGTCAGTCAGAGTTTTAATAGCGGGTTCGATTTATAAATATTGTTGGTGAGGCGTCTCAAAAGATGTCTGCTAGACTGACCTTTTGACTTTGGTATAAAGTACAGCCAATTCAGTCACCGATAATATATAATTTAGATTTATCAGACAATGTAATTTTCCTGTTTGCCTTGTGTTACTTTAAAGTCATCATGTTATTTTTTTCTTTCTTATCTACATTTAATTATGACTTCAAAAAGACAAGTAATCTAAAAAGAATTGAAAATAATCAGATTGCATTACTTTAATAGTTATCCTTTGGATTAGGTTACAGATTTTTAACAGATCAGTAATCTGTACCAGAAAATATGTTTACCTGCATTTCTATGCTATTAAAAATGGTTCTTCAAGGCTTCTCTAGTAAAGATAATGGTTCTATGAAGAACCATACACACTGAAAGAACCATTTGAATGCATAAATGGTTCTCACGATGGTCAAATGTTTTTTCTCAATGATGGAAACCCAGTTGTATAGAGTTCTTTGAAGAATCTTTTAAAAAATGGTTCTATATAACACTGTCTGCAGCATACAGAACCATTTTTGCTACGAGTGTAGGACTGAAAGTGCTCAGTTCAGCTGAAGAGTTGTCTCATTAGAACACAGGTAATGGTCACTACAGTTCTGTTTGGCTATGTACAAGAAGTAAAAGAACTACATTACTATAGAAGCACATCAAGTAAATGAACCCTGTGATTAAATCACTACAAATGGCCCTGAACAGCTCAGTGTCTGTGATAAACATCATTGACTTCATGCAGTGGAGTTTTTTTTTTTCATTTCTCAAGTGTAATTTGATGACACCTGTTTACTTCAACTCTTTATCACCCATCCAACCTTTTTAATGTTCCCTGGCAGAGGAAAAGATAATACAAATCCAGACGGTTTGACTGAAATCCTGCTGGATAGAAATCTCCTTTGGCAAAAGGACAACAGTAATCACATTCATCTAATCTCCCATGACAGATTCAGGACATGCTTTTCATTACAGCAAAAGTGGATAACTGAGCAATAAGCACTGTTTCAGAGTTTACTTAAATCCTGCTTTAAAATAACAGAGACATCCTCTTCCTCATCTGGTCGATAACACATATGCTCAGGTTCAAGGCGACACAGGTGCCAAATCTACTTCATATTAAGCTGAAACTCCTTGGAAGCTGTTTCTTCATGTCATTGGTGTTCAGTTGACTTACCTCCTTGTAAAAGACATGCTGTGCAAACATTCAACCTATTTTATTTCATTGATGACCTACATTTTTTTTTTTTTCAAATTAATGATCTACACTCTTAAAAACAAAGGTTCTTTGGAGTGATGCTGAACATTTGGCTTCTTAAAGGAACATTTTAACTGATGATTCTTTGAAGAGAGATGTGTGAGGGTGAAGAAACATTCTTGTAAAGAACTACAAATAATGTAAAGGTTCATTAATAATTATTTAGCCATATACGACCAAGAGAGCATGTGTGAGTCATGCTGGCCAAGGTGAGTGTCTGTTCCCCGACATAACATAATTGGCAGCGTCCTCCTACAAGTGTGTTGAGCTGTCCAAAGATGTTGGATTAGAGGCAATTAAAATTGTGATGGGTGGCATCTTATGTCTTGGAGGAAGTATATGCTAGCCTTCACCCTTCCAGCTTGGTAAAGGGTAAAGGTCTTTTCACACTACAAAGCCAAGAGCCATTTAGGAACCTTTATTTGTAAGAGTGTGTATAAATTTCCATTTATCTAAGGGTAACTGTGGAAGTCAAAGTAGGATCTAGAAGATCAAGAAAACGCTCAGAAATGAAAGCTTTAGTGCAGGTTCTACCAGGGTGACTCCAATGCTATATCACTCATTACTCTGACCAATCACTGGCCTCTATCTGTCTATGAAAATATGTTTATCTGCACGTCTATGCTATTAAAAATGGTTCTTCTAGGGTTCTTTAGTCAAGGCAATGGTTCTGTGAAGAACCACATAAACTGAATGAAATATTTGAATGCATATATGTTTCTCTGCTTGGTTAAATGGTTCTTCTCAATAATGGTAACCCAGATGTATAGGGTTCTTTAAAGAATCTTTTAAAAAATGGTTCTATATAGCACTGTCTACTATAGAGAACCATTTTTGCTACGAGTGTAGGATCGAAAGAGCTCAATGACCCTCCTTCCTCCCTGCTGCCACCAGTTAGGCTCCCACTCAGTTGCCCAGGGAGTAGACTCCATCCCTGCTGTTCCTATATGGCAGGATCTGCAAGGGTCCCAGTGCAAGACCAGGACCAATAACAGGACTGTTAGTTGTTAAGAATAGTTATTTTTAAAATTATAAAATATCAAGTGTTAAAGTATTTTCTTCCTTCAGGCTTGTCTCTCGAGTCTTTCTGGTAGAAATGCTAATCTTCTGACCAGAAATGCAAAGCAAAACACCCACATGACAGAAGATGACTTGTGGAAAGTAGTAGTGTGTCACTGTGATTTATGTTTTTTTTAAGTTAGTTAAATTTAAAATAACTGCATGAACATTTGTTTTGAACAAGTTTTTTTCCCCAAATAATTTGCTGCAGAAGTTGTGTTTACTTATTTTCATTCAAAAAATCAACAATGTTTTCAATCTGGCTGGGGTTTCAAAACTTTTGCATACAGCTGTTGGCAAATGTGCACAATCGTTCATTTTTCATATTCCCAATTCAGCTGGATATGTGGTGCCTCGATTCAAGATATTTTTTCCATACAGCAAAACTAAAAAGTGCCTGGAAATCTGCATTGCATTAGAATTTTCTATTTTCTTTTATTGGAGCATTCAACATCATAAAAGTTCAATTAAGTGGTTGGTATATTATAGCGCATTGGTTCTCAAACTAATTTTCAGGATTCCCCGGATAGTTCACATTTTTGCTCAAACCTAATGCTCAGTGACATGTTCAATTGCCAGACTGGTTAAGCATAACATGCTACACAAATAGGAGTCCTTAGGCCAGACTCCTAACTCTGCATTTGCTTTAATAACATAATAAATGTAAGGTGCTTTGGATAACAATGTCAGGCAAATGCATAAAAGTAATGTAATGCAAAATGTGCATTGGCACTTTATTTGCTACAGTTTGTTGAATGTATTGTTCTTATGTGCTTGCTTTGGCACATACAGTCATGTTGCAGTGTTTTCTGTATTTTAAAAACCCCTTTTTACAGCTGGTTTGTAAAACTGTCCCTTGAAAAGAAAAACAAAAATATAAACAACTTAAAACTTAGTGTGTTTTAACAACCAGTATATGTACCTTGCACTCTCAGTGAAGTCCTGCTCTGACCCACTCTGGCTAATGTAAAATTGAGACTTGTGTCAGGATGCGGTCATTACTCCTCAATTAATTATTGTGTGCTTCAGTTCAGCTCCCACACGAAGTTACTCGAGGAATTCCAATGAGCCTTTTAGTTACACTTATCCCCTGTGCCAGCTACATTGCTGAAACACTGCAAAAATGGATCAACCCAAAAGAATAATTTATGACAACTGGAGCATGCGGTGTGTGCAGAATTTAGATTGTAACTGTAATAGGTAACCAGCCTCTCTGCTGTTAGCTTTCAAGATTTAAGATTGCTTTATTTGTCACATAAGGAAATTAATCTCGGACATAAATACTGCCAAATAAATTATAGAGATCATTAAAACAAGTTTTGATGCTCAGTTAAACCAAGCATAAATGAAGAGTGCTACAAATATGCTCCATATCTCAAAAAATAATGAAAAAATAAAACAAAATCCCACAGACGCACAGGATGGTGTGAGGATGATTCAAATACATTGTGGCATGTAGTGGGAAGACTATGGCTCTGGCATGGACATAGGGTCATGTCTAAAAGCATATTTCACAGTGTTCTGTCACTACTAAAGAGGCATTCAAGCAAGTGCGTTCATGTTTGTGACAGCTGTGGCCTTGTGGCCAAATTAAGATATGAACCAATCAAGAGGGCAGACTTTGCCTCTTGGCTTGGAATTGTGTGCTATTGGAGGCTCATGGTATTGCATTTATTCAGATTACATGGTATTCTTCAAATATTTCAATGTTTTTCTATTGGTTATTTTTTTCATAGTACTTTTTCTAATAAATGCCTTATTGAATTAAATGTGTACTACTGATAGAATTTAATAAATCCAAGGAACAGTCCAACTGGTTCTTCAAACCAGCATATGAAAAAAAAAACAGAACCATTACTTTTTATTTATTGTTAACATTTGTTCTAATGTTAGTGTTTAGTAAGCCCATGTTAGTAACTTTTTCAATATAATAATAGTAGTAATGAAATGTATAAAATACAAAATTTTGGTAACATTTCATTGATATGGAAATGATGTACAAATTTGAATCATGACAGTTCAATTCATTACTTTTTCAGTGCTTTTGAGGCAGATTCTCTTTAACTACGTTAAAAAACCATAAATAAATTTGGAATTTTTCAGACATTGTGACCAAATGCTAATGAGCACAGACACCCCTGACACAGACATGAGGAGGCAGATCTGAGATCATTTTTGTACTTAGGCTTAGGATTTGAATGAATCACCTACACAAGCACTTGTTATCCTCCAGTGAGTCCCACTGCATTATAAATGCTCCCCAAACTTAGAGGAGTACAATGCATTCAGTGATGTTGAAGTGCCAGCAAAGTGGCAGTCACATTGGTTCATTTAACATATCTCCATATTCAGCACGAAGATTAGCTTTCTCTGCTTGTTAGCAATATTAGCAAGAGGAAAGGTAAGTTCAAGAGTCATCTTGCTTGATGGACCACACTGCAGAAAATCATAGAAATTTCATTTCACTTGTACTAGTCCATCACAATTAGTTAACAAATGAACACATATGTCATGTGTCATTTGCTAATACTACCAATCTGGTGTTGAGTTTTCTTGTTGGTGTTTATGGCTAACACTGTTGATTATATCATGACTTTTAAAGGCCTTACATATTGTAGTACCTGTGTACCTCACTGAATGTTTCTGTTCCAACATGTGATCTTAGACCAACAGACTGTGGCCTTCTGCAAATTCTCTGAGTAAACTGCAGAAACAGTAGAGAGGCTTCCTCCTGTTTTCATGCTTCTAAACTGTGAAACTTATTGTCTTTTACAAATAGGCAGTGAAGTTCAGTACAAACTTTTAAGAAACATTTGAAAAAATATCTTTTTAACCCAGTCTTTATTTAAAATACTGTTGTGAATGATTTTTTTCTAGTTTTCTTGTTTTTAATTTTTATTTATTTTTTAAATGTTACTGGTCAACTGTAAATCAATTTGAGCTGCTTTGTGTATGAAAGCTGATGTATAATTTTTTATTATTATTATTATTGTTATTATCATTTATACAAGGCACACGAGGGACTATGATTACATCACAAGAAAATGCTCTTTATTGTTATCCATGTATAAAGGCACGTACTGAAGCATGAACCTATGAGGGAAATCATCACTAGCCACAGGCTTCACCCTCATGGCAGACCCACCCTCAATTCAAAACCCTCGACACAAAACCACTCAAACAACACACATAAACAACAACAACAAGCAGTCCCCCACAGGAGGGCGCTTGCCTAGCATAAGCCTTCACCCATGGCCGCTCACATGGCCATGACTCCTGAGTGGGTTGGCGCTATGTATGTGTATGTGTGTATATCCCCCCCCCCGTGACCCTGAGGGACAAGCGGCTTAGAAAATATGTGTGTGTGTATTGTGTATATATACATATGACTCTGTATATGTGTCTATACAAATACAGAGTCGTAAGTTGCAAAAGTTTGAACACCCTCTGTTTAATTACATGGCTTTTACATGAAAATAAATATACATCCTCTGCAGGAAACTACAAACTACAACTACACATGTCTGCAGGAAATCGTCAAACGTTTTTTCTGAATTTTTCTTTTCTATTTTTCTCCACAATTTAGGCATATCCAATTCCAACCACTAGCTAGGACCCTGCCAATGAATCTACCAGCGCTAGGAGGACAAAAGCAAGCACAAGCTTCCTCCAAGTCCTGTGAAGCTAGCCACTGCATCTTTTCAAACTGAAATTGTCAGCCACCAGCTCTATTACGTCAGCTAACAGATATCTGTGCTGGCTAGAATCACACTGAATGATGGGGAAAGACGAAGGTCCATCCTACCCACCCAGGGAGAGGAACGCCAATTGTTCTCTCTTGGACCCTCAGCCAGGGATAGCTGCAGCATCACTGGGGCTTGAAAAAATTACAAAAATGTGCAATAACTTTGCAGAGACCACAGTTTATGGTTAATTCAACCAATAAACAATAAATGTGCATTAAAATAAGCAAAAGTGTGTTCACTGTAGAGAATGTGTTAGCTTATTTTCACTTAGAAAATCAACAAAACATACTTTGCGTATACTTTTGCTTTAATGCCGTATACTTTTGCTTACCGCTATATATGTAATAATTCAAATATTTTTATTGGGTTTTTGTATTAAATGCAACCATCATACATTCAACAAGACATACTCTAAAAAAATTAATAATAAGAAAACAAAAGGACATCTTAAAGACGATAATAACATTACCAGCAACCTGCACAGCAACATCATACTTATAATAATAATACTAATAACAACAGACAAATGAATAAATCGTTATATGTAAGACTTACAGAGACTGACAGTTATTCCGTACCTAGGTGTATTCCAGTGTCTTTGGCGGGGAATTCTAAGTGGAAATAATTCAAAAATGGCTGTCACACCTTGTAAAATCTCTGAACAGATCCTCTAGTTGAATATTTCAGGTTCTCCAACTTTAAGAAGGACATTGTGTCCCTTACCCATTGACCATGTGTGGGAGGGCATCCACTATATATGCAGACCCTTCATTCATTACGTAAGTTAATCATTTTCAACATCGGTAATATAAGAAGTTGCAAAACACATCATAGACCAGTTTCAAGAATTTTCTTTTCCTTTATGATATACATTCTAGAAGAGGCTTTATATATAGAAATATCAATACTATGTTATTATTGTTACAAACTTCATCAGAAAAATAAAAATGGATGAAACTCTTGAAAAGGAGCTTCAACAGAAAAACACACACACACACACACACACACACACACACACACACACACACACACACACACACACACACACACACACACACATTTTGTAAACTGCGTATTGTCACGATTGGCCCCTCGCAGTCCTGTCCTTGTGTTTGTGTTTTGGTTTAGCCCATGTGCGTTTGTTTTGGTTTAGCCCCCTCATTTCGTGACTCCGCCCCTGATTGTCTCCAAATAACCTTGTTAATAGTATTAGCTTGTACATGCACGAATGTGGTAGCAACAGCATTAACATAATTTGAAATGTTTATAAGGAGGAAGAAACAGTAGCAGCTGCCGAATGTGTTTGTATATGTTTCAGCACAGTACAGAATATCTACTGGATGTAGCCTAATTGCTTGGCTGTAATCATAATTATGGAGTCCAAATTGAAGAGGGGTTATCTAATAAATTCTGTTGCACAGCAATAGAAAATCAAACCAAATCTTGGGTAGCAGTTGTGATTAGGTCTGGGAATTAATTTCAGTTCCACACAGTGCCACAAGCTTCACTCCTCTGGGGGAAAGAGTGCTAATGACACTAGATGATGTGATTTTTTTTTTCTTGGAGCAGGGTGCACATCTAATCATTACATTTATCTGCAGCCATATTAAATTAATGTCCTGGACAAGTGACCAAACATGTGATCATGTGGTCAGCTGCTGGTGACTTTCCTTGAGGGACGGTTCTTCAGCACAAATCATCTCATGAAAGATGCACACGGCTGTTGTGATTTTAGATAAGATATAAATCAACCTTGTATTCAGATATTATGCTTTAAACTGATTGATTAACTAAGTATAATTGACAGTTTTACAGTCAGTCTCTCATCAGCAGGATGCAAACATTTAGGATATATTACACATAGTACTGTGCAAACATCAGAAACTTTTGATTTGACTCATGTATTTAAACAGCAGTTAACATGACATTCATTTTTCACTGTCAGAGGAAAAAGCAGAAAACATACACAAAAAAAAACAACAAAAAAAAAACAGATCCCAAGAGAGAAGCCTCATCACCTTAATATAATTTTCACAGTTTTTACAGTGCTCACCTTCATTTTTTTCCAAAGAAATCTACAGGGATATTTTTCTACACCTCCAAAGTTCAGTTGGTTGTATTTAATGCATCTCACAATCCATTAAATTCAAAACACATTCAATGATGTTGAGGTCTGGACTCAACATAGGGTGGTCAGTCTATTGTTCTGAGATCACCAGCATTTTCTTTGATTGATTCTATTTTAGTGATTGTGTCCTCTTCTCAGTAACAGCTTCTCAACAGCTACACATCCTTTAAGACCCATAGCATCGAGTTCTATCAGGTCTTCATCGAGGTCTTCTCACAGAGGAACGATAGACAGAGACCCCTGTGGATTTTTCAAATCTGAAGTAAGAGTGGAACTTGATGTTCTCCTCTCTCTCAAAGATGAGTGCTTTAATTGATGTTGATTCTATGGTGACGGTCTTGGTGGTCTACCAGGTTTACATGGTTATCAGGAGTCCCATTTTCTTTATATCTGTAAGATTTTTTGAAACTTTTTTTGTTATACAAGCCGACATCTCACACATATATGACCTAAAAATGAATAACTTGTATTTAATGATGATTTTGACTAGAAATGAAAAAGTTAACTTTTTGCAGAGTAAAATTTTCTTTCAGCTTTCAAGTTACACCCTTAAAAGGTTGGTTTTTGGAAGGCTCCAAAAAGGTTCTTTGGGGTAACATAAGAACAGAAGAATCACTTTTAGTTTCCTAAAGAACCTGTTAATGGGTGGTTCCTTAAAGATTGATGTTTGTAAATGAGATGCATGACTGTGAGGGACCTTTTTTAAATTTTAAAGAATCTCCACATAATGTAAAGGCGCTATGCCATATGCTTAAGAAATAGGTGCCACAAAGGTTCCCTGAACTTTTGGTTCCCTGAAGAACAATCTTTGAAAAGGAAGAACTTTTCTATAAAATAATACATTGTAATTTAATTCTGTGCTTGTGTAACGTCCCTCACCTTGTACCCTCTTGTAATCCTTCCCTGTGTTCTATGTCTGGTCTTGCATCTTCATGTTAGCTGAGTATGCTGAGCCAGTTTGTTCCATGTTCTGTGTTCCATGTATAGTGTTTTCTTTATTGTTAGTAGTACTTTGCTATTAATACACTTGTTTTGGAAATTCACATCTACATCCTGCCTCCAGTGTCTCCTTATATTAGGACAATCTAGAAGTTTTTTAATCTTAAAATTGTTCTTCTCAATCATTTACAACAATGGTTCTACTGGTAAACAGCATCAACCTTGTTTATGTCTTGCAGTAATGTCTGACCACTGTATGCCAGTCACAGTGATTGATTCACTAGTTGCTCAAGACACAGTTCATCAGTCCATTTCAACCCAGCCACTGCATCTGCATTCAGACATCTTTCCTCTGGCAGAATATTTAAATGAGTAAATTGTTTCTGATGGATGATGTCTCCACAGGATGTGTCCAGACTGTATCCCTGGTACATGATATGGTACAAAGAGATTCTATCAAAATGCGAACTCATTCCCTTTCAGAACCGCGTTGCCAGAATCATGTGGAGCAAGAATGTGCAAAAATGTGTGCAAGACACGTTGTAATGAGTAGTCAGTCAGCTTGGCATTTAATATATGAAGCCTGTGATGTTGACATACATCTCAAATGGTACATAAGACCATAAACACAGTCCGCTTCATTACTTATTTCTGCTTAAAAATGCATTCTGATGGGAAATACATAGAAGCTTGTGCTTGATGTGGTACTGCAAGTTGGATTGCAACTTATATAGCCTTGAATTCACCAAAACATTTATAGCACACAGAATATTTGTTCATTGAGGTTTTGTTTTAATTCAAATGTTACACAATTTAATTGTAATTTATTAAACAAGCCATTTCAACTTGTATTGAAAGAAGAAAATTTTGCATGCATGGCCAAATCATTGATTTTCAAAGTAAATTAAGTGAAACGACTAAAACATGGTGTTTTTTCTGCAAATTTGAATGCACAATTTCTGTTTTACATGTAGATGCAAACATAAAACAGAAAATATGCCCAAAATATTGCACAGACCATGTTTAATGTTTTATTTTTCCCCAATTTGTTAAATTCAGCAACTAAGCAGTAATTGACCATTAACAAAACATGGTAATTGACCAGACAATTGCATACAATAATTGATGAGTAATAAATAGTAATCAGCGTTGGGGAGATTGATTAAGCAATATAATGTGATGCTGATTATATGCTATATGATGAAAAATGTTATCAGTAAAAATCTTCCAGTTTATGAAATCTAGTATGATTACATTTGGAATATCTGACTGTTCAAATTTGACTACATTTCATAATTACTAAACAGATTCCACAAAACTGAAGATTCAGTCTTAATATTCTCCCTACCCTTTTATTCCATTCCTTCTCCCAAAACTACATTTAACTTTCATTATCTGTCAGAGTGACACAGCCACTATGCAGGTAATGGACACAATCTGTAAATACAAGATGAATTCAAGAAGAATTCATTTGTTAATGTTGCCTAACCAAAAATGTAATCCTAAAAATAAATGAAGATAAGTAAGATGACAGATAGTCTGTAATAATCCATACTGATAATAATCGTTCTCAGTGGTGTAGTAGTACTATAATTGTAGTGTCTATAATGGTACTTTTCTAACAGGTCTAAATCTACACTGTATAAATTACTATTGAATTAATTGACAAAACTCTTAATATGACAACATTCCAAACTAAATGGTACTGTTTATGTCTTATGTTTATGTGTTTATGTCTTGGATATACAGCTAGATTATTCCTATATCTAAAGTTGGAATAACAATCTTGTGAAAAATTAGAAAGACAATACAAACACAGTATCAACACAGTATGAGGAAATTTACTGATTTTTTTTTATCAGTGAATTGATTCATGTTGGACAGTGTGGAAGTTGAACATTTATCAAAGGAACATTTGGGTCATTGGCACCATCAGACATATTTTTATGTTTCCTCATAAATTCGAATAACGTGTTTTGACGTGTTAATTTCATTCAAACAGTACTGCCTGTCACAGATTCAAAGGTTATTGTGGGCCTAGACCCACCCACTTTTGTCATTGTCTCACCTAGAATGACTTTCAGCAAGATATCATTAATCATTCAACCAAAGCACAAATGAAAGTGTACTCAGTTTATGGATAGTGGTGTTTGAAAGTTGTGAACCCTTTAGAATTTTCTAAAGCTCTGTAAAAATGTGACCTAAAACTTCATCAGATTATAGTAATAGATAAAGAGAACCAAATGAATCAAATTGGACAAAAATATTAGACTTGGTCATTTATTTATTGAGGGAAATGATCCAATATTACACATCTGTGAGTGGCAAAAGCATGTGAACCTTTAGGATTAGCACATCATTTAAAGGTGAAATTAGAGTCAGGTGTTTTCAATCAATGGGATGACCACCCTATGCTATTTAAAGAACAGGGATCTATCGTAGACTAATCTTCACAACACATGTTTGTAGTATATTATGGAAAGAACTCCTGTCAGAGTCCTGGTGCTGCTACTGATTGTTGTCATAGATTAGCCAGTTACTAGCCAGTTAGCATTACAGTACTGTGATTATCAGTGATTGTGTAGTATGGTGGGAGGAAAATGAAAAACAGGAAAAAAAAGGCAGAACATAGAAATGCACACTCGTGACTGGATGAGTGTGTTTTCAAATCAACCTCAAGCATAAAATATAGACACAGATGTATTTTTATTAGGTTTAAGTGGGTATATGACAAATCACCAGGAAAAAAAGATTGAAAAGAAAACTAGGTTCATTCATAAACTTTGATTTAATCCAGGTTAAAACCCAAGCCTTGGTGGTGCAGCCAAGTGTGTAAAGTTACTTTTCTTAGTTCCAAGCTTTACATTCCACATCCCACCACCCTCTGTAATATACATTAAAGGTTAAATACTGCAAGAGAATTTGCCTAAGGTGCAGACTCAAACCAGTATCTGTAAGATTTTGTCTGAATCATCCAATACCTGATGGATCTTACCAATAGCTGACTCATCAGACAATAACTCTTCTCATTCTTTGACTTTTATTCCACAAATTAAAATATTTGCCCTTCAGCAATTTCTTAGTAACAATATACCACCTTAGCACACTTCCCTGGCAGCGCACTCAGGAACGTTAGCTACATATCCCAACCCTTTGAATACTGTAGGAGAATTTACAAGTGAAAAATAAAGTAGAGGCTTTCACTGGCAGTAGAGCGAGACAATGAACAGCCAGGCAGACACAGAAAAACAACTTTACATTTGCACACTGGATCGATAGTAATTAGGCCAAGTAACAGTGTAAACAACCATGATGTCTTGCATTTTGAAATGCTTGCGATATTAACAACTTTTGTTATTCTATATACAATATGAATTTTTACAGAGCATTCACACCTAAAGGTATTTTTAGTTTTATTCACTATATATACTATTATTGTTTATTCAGTTAAAGAAAAGAGTGAAAAGGTTGGGACTACAGCTTAATATTGACATTGAAGATGTGCAAGTTTCATGCATGGTTTTAAAAGAATAGTTGAGGTGATCAGTGCCTTCTCTTACATTTGACCGGGCACTCCAGATGCTACCCCAAAATTTCTGCCATGTTACTGGCTGTAGGGCAGGTGTTTATACAGTTATTTCGCTTGTATCACTTAATTCATTTGTTGTGTCATTGCTTTGCACATTCACATTGCGAGTATGTGTAGTCTTTCCTGCTTTGCCTTGAAATGGAAAGCTGTTTTTCTATTGGTGGCCTGCAGAACACTTGTCCAACCTCTCTTTCTAATGCCGCCCCCCAAGCCCCCCCATCTCACTCATTCACATTGCCAACCTGCCAAAACTACCTGCTAAAAATTCCCAAAACCTCAAGTAAAAAATTCTAGATCCACCATTGACAAGTAGTGGACAGCTTGTGCCTACTTTGATCAATTATTATCAACAAAGAATCCAGCAGTCATGAAATATGACACAGATTGTCACTCAGCAGGACAAGGAAAATATCTTCAAATGTAATGTATCTCTACAAACAAAGATCAGAATGGTCTATTCTGAAGTTCTTTTTGGATGTGAAAGCCAGACAAAAAAAGTGGGTCAGAAAAAATCTTGATGTCTTTGAAGAACTTTAGAGTATCCTGGACAGCAAAGAAAACAAACAAATGGCACTTTGACCAAATGAAAAAGCATCATTCACTCAAAGCTCAAAATGAAACTAATTCTTGGACATGTTACAATAAGAATTAATTCAAAAAGACAGTTATGCTTGGAACTGTTGAAGGTAAAAGAGGATGAATATGGCCAGCAACAAGATAGATTGATATAGTCAGAGGAATCACAAACGAGATATTACCAAGCCAGAAGACCCCAAGAGAAGACAGGATATGCTGAAGTATACTGTCCACATGGCTGCCAGGAATTGGAATTGCCTTGACAGCGCAAAAAAAAAAAAAAGTTCACATACATTTTTTGTCAAGTTATCTGTTTGAAACTTCATGTTTACTTTTGATTTGCATTGAACTCTGGTTATTAATTGTGTTATAGCTTGATGCTGTGTATTCTCTTTCTCAGCCATTTTGAAATCTTCTAGAGCTCTGTTCATCTTCAGTTTTATTTACAGCTTCCTAGTGTACTCCTAATCACTGGAAACCAAATGTTGAACAGGACAAACATATTGGAATAATCTTAGACATTTTAATGGTAATATATATGAACCACCCACCGATGTTCATTAAGATATATGAAATATTGACAGAAATGGATGTAATAAGAACAAATGTGACAGGCATTAAAACTGAGGCTCAGTGGAGGTGAGCAGCTTCTCACAATCAAGATTTCTCCTCCCCTTATGCTCGGCTCGAAGGTGCCCCAACACGTGTTTGAGTGATCTCTCTCTGAGACTTAATGAGCTTCAAAAATTCATAGAATATTGATCAGCTGGCAAAGCCAAACACAATATCTAAAAATCACAATGACTTGGGGCGAGATGCACTATCTTCTAGAAACAGCCATGTCACCCAGTGTACATAAGAGGACCAATATTGGAACAGAAATGAGGTCAAATGAAAGGTGCCTACTTTAAAATCTGGACTTGCTGACAGACTGGTTAAATGGCTGGCAAAGCTACAGCTACTTTCATCTACTGGATTGCATTAGAAAATAAGACATAGTTAACTTAAGTCATAATTCAGAACGGCACCTGCTTTGGAGTCTGTGGTAAAATAACATTAGAATCCAGAACATGTCCACTTTCATAACTCAATAACTGCATTGCGAATAAATAAATGCTTGAGGAAAACACATGGAATTTAATGCCGCTCTATGAATAACTAAGGTGAGAGTGTTTTAAAGAAGGTCACAAAGCTTTCTTTGAAAAGAGGCCTTCCAAGCTGTCTGATTTGTTCTTCAACATAATACTCTCAGCTCTGCAGTGCCATAATTTCTAATGCATTTCCAACCTCTTGGTAGGAAATAGGCAGACTAGTTTGCAGTATTAAAATAAATCTTGCAAAAAGGATCAAAAATTATTTGTGTCTCTTTAAAGCACCAGCAACACAAAATTGGCTTTAAATTACAATACTCTAAATGTTAAAAGCAATTGTGAAGAACGAAAAGTTGTTCTAGCACATGCAAAACACACAATCAATGCAAAAGTAATTCATGAAACAGCTACGCACTTCCAAGAGGGTGTAATTTCCATTTCAATATGTGATTGCAAAGACTGTTGAGGGAATTGGATTGTTATTTCTTCTCTTCGGTGTTGTAGCCGTCTTGCCTTTTGCTGCAGAATGTCACAGAATATAATTTTCTCAACCCCAGTCTTCAGCAGAACACTGCAACATTGTTTGATTCCACCATCCATCCATCCATCATCTTCCGCTTCTCGGGGGCTGCATCTTAAGCAATGAGGCCCAGACCTCCCTTTCCCCAGCCACTTTCACTAGCTCTCCGGGGGTGGGGGGGATTCCGAGGCGCTCCCAAGCCAGCTGGGCAATATAGTCATGCCAGACTTGCCTGTGACACCTCACGAGGGAGGTATCCAGGAGGCATCCTAACCAGATGCCCAAACCACCTCAGCTGGCTCCTCTTGACGTGGAGAAGCAGTGGCTCTACTCCGAGTCCCTCCCGGATGCTCGAACTTCTCACCCTATCTCTAAGATAGAGTCCAGACACCCTGCGGAGGAAACTCATTTTGGCCGCTTGTATTTGCGATCTTATTCTTTCGGTCATTAACCAAAGCTCATGACCATAGGTGAGGGTGGGAACGTAGATCGACCGGTAAATCGAGAGCTTTGCCTTGTGGCTCAGCTCTTTCTTTACCACAACAGACCGGTAAAGAGCCCGCATCACTGCTGACCCAGCACCAATCCGCCTGTCAATCTCCCGCTATCTTGTACCATCACTCGTGAACAAGACCCTGAGATACTTAAACTCCTCCACTTGAGGCAAGAGCTTATCCCCGACCCAGAGAGACCCTGAGGTCACCAAACCGGACACACTCCATCCCCTGACTGCGCCTAGAAATTCTATCCATAAAAATTATTAATAGAATCGGTGACAAAGGGCAGCCCTGACGGAGTCCAACTCTCACTGGGATTGAGAAGGTCCTCAAAGTATTCCTTCCACCGCCCAATGACGTCTTCAGTCGAAGTCAGCAGCACACCATCTCCACTATATACAGTGCTAGTGGCACACTGCTTTCCCCTTCTGAGTCGCTTGATGGTTTGCCAGAATCTTTTCGGAGCTGACTTAAAGTCACTTTCCAAGGCCTCACCAAACTCCTCCCACACCCGGGTTTTTCAGCTGCCTCTGGTGTCCCACAGGCCAACCATGCCCGGTAGGACTCCTTCTTCAGCTTGACGGCGTCTCTCACCTGGGGTGTCCACCACCGGGTTTGAGGATTACCACCCCGACAGGCGTCAACTACCTTGCGGCCACAGTTACAGTCAGCCACTTTAACAATGGAGGAGCAGAAAATGGCCCATTCTGAGTCAATGTCCCCCACCTCCCCCAATATCTGGTCAAAGTTCTGACGGAGGTCTGAGTTGAAGATCAATCTGACAGGTTATTCCGTCAGATGTTCCCAGCAAATCCTCACTATACGTTTGGGTTTGCCCGGTCTGACCGGCATCTTCCCCACCACCTGATCCAACTCACCACCAGGTGGTGATCAGCTCAGCTCCTCTCTTTACCCGAGTGTCCAAAACACATGGCCGCAAGTCCGATGACACGACTACAAGGTCAATCATTGAACTGTGGCTTAGGGTGTCCTGGTGCTATGTGCACTTATGGACATCCTTGTGTTCAAACATGGTGTTCGTGATGGACAAACTGTGGTTTGCACAGAAGTCCAAAAACTGAACACCACTCGGGTTCAGATCAGAGAGGCCATTCCTCCCAATCACACCTCTCCAGGTCACAGGTCATTGCCCACATGAGTGTTGAAGTCCCCCAGTAGGACAATAGAGTCTCCAGGAGGAGCACTTTCAAGCATCCATCCCAAGGACTCTTATAAGGCTGGGTACTATGAACTGCTGTTCGGTGCATAAGCACAGACAGCAGTCAGGACCTGTTCCATCCCATTCAACTCACTGCTCATTGCTCACTTGCAGCTCAACACAGATTCATAATAGTTTACACAAACAGAGCCAAAAGTGTCCCAAGAGATACTCATTCACCATCGTCTTCCTAAGTTTTTTTATCTGAAGTTTGTTCTTGTGAAAGGTCCTAAGAAAAAAATCAGCATCAGACTCAAGACATATTCCTAAACCTCAGAATTATTCACATCTTTGTGGTGTTGAGTGTGTGTAGTGCTGTGCTTATGATCCCATATAAGAATTAGGGAACATTAGGGAATAACAGAATCTTTGAGAAAACAGCATCTTTTTTCTAACAATGGCGTGTGAATGAGGCCCAGAGATTTGGGAAAATACATGTATTTAATTTATAAAATAATTTATTTATATTTATTTAATTATATTAATTACAAGATCTGAGAACATTTCCATCTCATTTGTAGAACAGCCACTAGTGGGCCTGCAGAAAGAGATTAAAGGTTTGTTAACCAAACATAGTGCTTAGAAAGTGTCCACTGTAGTACATTACTCATCATGTGTATATTGAGGGTATTATATTGTTATATTGTGATTGGTGTACTGTAGTGGTTAACACCTCTGCCTTCTGCACTGTAGACTTGGGTTCAATCCCCAAGTGTAAATGTCTGTCTATATATATATATATATATATATATAAAATAGTAACTTTACAGTTGAAAAGTAGACAGCAGTGATGTTTTTACCTTTTAATATATGTATATATATATATATATATATATATATATATATATATATATATATATATATATATATATATATATATATATATGCCCTTGAGAGGAATACTTCTTTGCTACTGGAGTTCTTTACAATTATATATAGACCTATATAGTGTATACATATATAACTCAATATATAGTGAAAATATTGTGAAGATAAGTGTACAGTAGTCTCTTTTTTAATAAATCACACAGAAAGGAGAAGAAAGTAATATTGAGGTATTATTTAAATATTATTTTACACTCTTTATTTTTAATTTGGAAGCCAACAACCTCAATAACATAATAAATGTGCATCAGTACATTTCAGTATCAGGATCAAACTGTTTTGATGTGATCTAAAATCATATATTTCTTTTTATATAATCATACATATTGTCAAGTATATTAGTGTCTTGGGCTGTAAGAAACAAACAATAATAAAGAAATTAATATGCTTTTCTATTTGTGATAAAATATTTGCTTTATTTTAATAGCAACTGCGTTTCCAGAGCATAAATGACATGTGACTTTTAAAAGGATACAAATAAAACAGGAAAATTTCTGTGCTCTAAAGTGACATAATAAATATGAAATTGAGCATGAGCAAAGTGCCAAACAATTGGCTACAATTAACTAGCCAATACTTTAACATTAGTGAAGTTAACAGTCATAATGGACTATATAGGACATAATAACCTGATATAATGTAAAATATGAAGCAGACAGAAATAAACACCATACAGGGGATTTGCATGCAAAGCCTTTCTCCCAGCCCTTCAAAATGTTGAAAAGTTTCCTTGATGTGCATGATGCCACCATTGCCTCAATGGAACAGAACCAGTGTGCAACCTTGTCAGATTGTGTAAGGAGACAGCAAAAGAAGGGGCTGTTTGATTTGGCTGTAGTGCTTATGGAAAGGAACAGGTCCCTCTGAAGAGGCTTTTATATGCTTTCCTGTAGCAGACGGAGAGGAGAGACCAGACTCATCTGAGAATTGCCAGCAGTGCATAAGAAGGCGAGGAGGAGGGGCAGCGGGTGCAGCTGGATGCCAGTCCAACTAAACATTACCCAAGAGATATTCACCATGAACTAGAGCAAGGTGTCACCATGGACCCGAAAAGGCTGAGAATAATTAACTGAGAAAGTGAATTCTGTCTTATTTTTCATTCAAACCTGATATTAAGTGTCTTTTTTGTGTTCTTAAACATTTTTTATTAAAAAAGGAAATAAAGGATCACATAACTATTGCACAAAAGTCTATTCTGTACTAATATATTGATTCATGTGAGTGCATCTTTAGAAATGCATGCAGAAGCTCAGATGCCTCAGTCTGATGAATTAATGAATGAATAAACAATTGCGCCAAGATTATATCTTGCATTTATATACAACCATACAAATATTTGTAATAATAATAATAATAACAAATCTGAATTCTGCATACGGTTTGTGTGCGTAGCATCAAAAAGACATAAGGGTGCTTCAGATTATGTTCACGATTTCTATGTTAACCACTGTTAGATGTATGTTTAAAAATAGAAACAGCAGAAGCTGTAGATGTAATGAAATTGAATGAAACCCTGTGGAATTTATATAGAACCGTTCTTAAAATAATCTATAAACCTTTTCTATCACACACTTTTAAAAAGATGGTTTGTCAAGTGAAGAAAATGATTCTGTTTAGAACCATGAACACTCCAGAAATCCTTTTTGAAAAGGGTTCTATACAGCACCAAAAAGGCCTGCTCTATTGCTGCGATGTTAAGCTTGTAACAATAGAAGAACCCTATTTGATGCTGTATAGATCCATTTTCAAAAAGATTCTACTGTAGAAGCATCTATCGCACATTCTCCATCAATCTAAATAACTCTTTTACAATGCTAAACCCTTCAATCATGCAAAGGGTTCTTGAAGCATTCATGGTACTAGTGTACGTAGAACCAATTTTCTTTTTTTTCTGAACTTATATACTATTTCATTTTATAGTAAATTATTTTTTGCTAGTTTAAGTTTATGAACAGAAAACTACAGATGCAGTATAGTAAAGGAAGTTTTTATTAAACTTAAACTTGTAACTAAGTTGAATTAAGTTAATTACTCTTTTAGTACTTTTACTTTCGATACTTAAATACATTTGAAGGCAAATACTTTTGTACTTTCAACTGGAGGTCTAAAGGGAGGAACTTCTACTTCTACTGGAGTAATATTTTACCTTTGGTGTCTCTACTTTAACTCAAGTGCATGATTTGTGTACTTCGTCCACCACTGCACGACCAGGTCCTCTACAACATTAGTAAGTTGTATAAGTATGTATTAATAAGTTGGTCTCCTTAATGAAGATCTGGATGCAGTATGAACACATTGAGAGAAGTGTTGGGGATGAATTTACTGAAAAGATCTGGGTGACTGTTGAACTCTAGTGCTTGTTTGCAATGTTCGCCTCTTTGCTCTAGTGCTACCTATCTGGAGTGAGTGGAAAATTGTGTTTTTTCACCATATGATTTTCTTCAAATATAACAAGGGATTTCTAACTTTTGCTTGGATGGATTGCATTTATTTATCTATGAGTCAATAAATAGATACGCAAAGAAATAACGTTAGGCAACAGTTCTCATAAAAGAGGGAAACTTGAAGTGCTTCAAATTCATTATGAAAATATGCTGCACTTGAACTGCTTGACCATCTTAATGGGAACTTCAGACAGTCTGTCTTAAAGAGATTATCTTTATGTGTTTGCTGGTACATTCGAGGCATTAAACGCCGGCCAATGATGTGAATTTAAAGAGCTTGTGAATTAGCGGCACTCTAAGCCGAGCGGACTTGTTAGTGTGAGCAGGGCCTGGTGACACAACCATGGCAGAGGCTGTGCCGTCTCTTCCATTTAATTTTCCAAGCCACTTCCTCCACATAGTTAGGAGAAGAGAGTTTTGTTCTGGTTTGATACACTGTCTAATGAGAGGTACTAAGAGCTTGTTGAAATTGTTCCCTCATAATGCATTCTGAAGTCTTAGGATGATGAATATTTCTCTATCTTCAATTACTGAGTTTAATATATTCCAAGGTTCCTGTCTTTCTTCTTTTCTCTGCACTCTCCTCTGCTTTTTTTAATCATTGCAAAGCATAACTCCAGTGAGAGATTCTAACACAAAATCCCTTTTGAAGCTTGCATGTGGGATGTAGGAACTGGATGTTAGAGCTTGCTCGCCTGATGATTTACATGTCTTGTTCCATCATCAGCGTGGTCTGGAGGAACCAGACTGTTATTGTCATTGGCTTTAATGTAAGCAAAAGGTAGGCTGGCATTTATAAATCACATCTCTTCTCAAACAGGTTAGTCCATTGTAGCTAAAGTTGGGATTCAAAGAGACCTTCAGAAACGTAATGCTTTGACTTTAATCTTGAAAGTTTCTACATTGGTAGCTTATTTTTTTTCACCATGCTGGAATAAATCTTGAGAAAGCAATTCAATTTTTCTCACACTTGTATAGGGAGAACAAAGTTGACTTCACAGCTACATGGCAAGACAGCATGACAAAATAATGTCGCCTTCCCATATAAACAGGATTGCAGTTCTATTGAAGCGGAAATTCAAGGTTGCTGAGATACAGACGTCTACCGACGAAAAACTCTGCGAATGTCCATCGTTAGAAGTCAAAATCAATTTGCTAATCTCTGTCATGCCACATGTTTTGTGAAAGGATAGATGGAAGCGTGTGATAAGGGACACGGCACAGTGGGTAAGATGCGGCCAGTGTTTACCTAAAATCTTACCAGTCCCTTATCCTAAAAAGAAGGTAATGTTCACACAGTCCTATCATCTAGATACAGTAAGCTGCTTTATCTGGTCCCTCCCCAGGCTGTATGCATTTGTTTCACCGCGCTGTCTCCAACCTTTGAATTCTGGAATTGTGTTTGTGCCTTGAAGTCTGATTGGATCTTTACAAATGCATGTATATGCAAATGCACCAGTGTCAGTGCTCGCTCCCGGCAAAAGTAAGGAAACAGTGGCTGCATTCTGAAAAGGTGCACCGGCTGTGTTCCTCCTGACAGAACAAGGCTCAGTAATCCATGAGTTCATAGTCAATCTCTTTTCCTCCCAAACTGACAGTTGAGTCTTCACATTGTACATTTTCAGGCAGGCAAAATCAATAATCTGTGTCAATTTTATCAAATTCACAGGAGTGAATGTTTCACTCACAGCTTCCCAGCCATGCAGGCCCATCGCATCTGAGCAAAGAGCAAGAACAGCCTTTCTTTCTTTCTTTCTTTCTTTCTTTCTTTCTTTCTTTCTTTCTTTCTTTCTTTCTTTCTTTCTTTCTTTCTTTCTTCATGTGTCTGTCTTTTTCTTTCTTTCTTCTTTGTTTCTTTCTTTCTTTCTTTCTTTCTTTCTTTCTTTCTTTCTTTGTCAGTCTTTGTCAGTCTTTTTCTTTCTTTCTTTCTTTCTTTCTTTCATTATGTGTGTCTTCTTCTTTCTTTCTTTCTTTCTTTCTTCATGTGTGTCTTTTTCTTTCTTCTTTCTTTCTTTTGTTATGTGTGTCTTTTTCTTTCTTTCTTTCTTTCTTTCTTTCTTTCTTTCTTTCTTTCTTTCTTTCTTTCTTTCTTCATGTGTCTGTCTTTTTTTCTTCTTTCTTTCTTTTGTTATGTGTGTCTTTTTCTTTCTTTCTTTCTTTATCTGTCTATTTCTTTCTTTCTTTCTTTCTTTCTTTCTTTCTTTCTTTCTTTCTTGTTTGTCTCTTCTTTCTTTTCAATGGCATTATTCCAAAGAAGACCTGCTGATTCCTGTGGAATTCTTGTTGAATTGAAGAACTTTAAACATTTCAGTCAACTACATTGTTGTGAATATTCTAATGAAACCCTATTGTGAAAAACTGCCCCCACCCCCTATCACCCCCATCTCCCGCCATCCCACCAGCCACTGCCCCTAATTTGTCAAACATATCAAAATCAAATCTAATCAAAAGGGCTGTATTAGCACCAGCCAAGTCTGGTGTTTATGTTTGGGGCTGTGAATCATTACTCCGCAGAGCAGAGATGAGCTACTTACAGAGAACTTTCCTTGTTAATTGAGACCTGATAGACATTAAACTTTAATGGGAGCAGACAGAACACCTCTGCCGTCTGTTTAGCTGCAAATAAAGGTCACAATGTTATAAGTTCCACTTATATCTGCCAGCTCGTATAAAGATGCCCACATTTAAGATAATCTCTGGTTGGGTGGTGCTGAGGTGGTCTTGGCAAGATTCTCCACTCCATCAGACCTACAATAGATAATATTCATTTGTACTGTGAGGATGAAAGTAGTGCTGTGTTAAGTGCACTGCCATGCTTCTCTCATTAACAAACGTATGTGGAGCAGCGAGCGCGTATCACAATTAATATTTCAACACACTTCAAGCATGTACAATCTGCTCCTATACCATCAGAGCACGCGCAGTGGCATTCTGTCTGATCTTAGTACAAAGCATGAGGATCAACGTTTTCATCTCTGTTAATAATCAGTGCGTTTTCACGTCTTTACACCAAGGCTTTTGCGGTGTGCAGCAGTGTTATGGTGTGTCAGATGCTCAGGCGTTTGTCCCCGATGTCTTATGTGTTTAAGGTACTAATGATTGCTCTGTAATACATGCTATTAATCTACCTTGACATGATAATTTGTGTCTGCTCTATTTGGGCTCTTTTTTTTTTGCGGACCTCGCCTCGGCAGGGTAGCTGCGTGGCTTTGTGACAACGGAGAGAACGCGCAGCAGCTGCTTTCCATTCTCTGTCTGTCATAACAATAAGCCTGTTAACAAAGCAGAGGGGGCTTCATACATTGTGCGACTGCATTGCTTCTGACAAGTCCGGGGAAATTGTTTGATTGATGAACAAAGTCTTCTCCCATTTGTAATTAATACTAGTGGATGTGAAGTCACTTTCAGAGCAGGCTGAAATATTCTATTAATTCAGGGTTTGTGTGGAAGAGGGGGAATCCCAGCAGACAGAGGGGGCAGGATCTCATTTATCAAAGCACACACTAAATACTCATGACATTATTAATGGATTTTTCTTGCAAAAACGAGCCGAAATGATTAAAGAGGTAAGGGAGGAATTATATCTATTTGTACTGTGCTATTTCCTCTCATGTCTGGAGCTGTGTTCAACACACCTTTCTGTCTTCTGGCTTGTGTACACCATTACACCATTCTTCTCTTTTTCATAGAGCTATTCTTTGCTAACATGGCTGTAATGGTATCTTTAACCTGATCCAATTAAAGAATGTTTCTTGTCCCTATTTATCTCTTTCTAACTAGTTCAACAGCCTTTTTTTATTCATGTTCAAGGACATCGCCATTTATAATGTGATACCTGTAGCTCTTCTATTCCTATAAGCCCAAATTTGTAATAAGCCTAGATTACCTGGGTATGGTTGACTCTGAATCAGTTTAACCCAGCAGACAGGTCTGAACAGCTTGACCTCCTTGAAAAATTTATATGATCTGTATGTACTCTGGTGTATGAGCTTTTGGCCTCTTCATGTTAACAAAAGGAGAGAAGTTGTACAAGCTAATGTTGTACAAGCTAAACTGTAGACTGAAGGATATATTGGAACAGGGCTCTTCATTGAAACACAGTTTCCTTTCCTATCAACACTCCCCTTTTTTCCCCAACTCTAGTATTAAGTTATTGAAAGATTCAGTCTGAAACTGGGTGAAAATGACACGTTTCACTAAGCCTGCTTTCTACTCCATCGTGTGCTATCATCTTTTATAGTCTGAGGCATAAAACCAAAGCATTTTACAGAATGTAACCCTTTAAAATGCCAGACTTACTCCATACTAAGGCTTCTTATTCAGTAACTACAGAGACTTCAATGCAAACTGGTTGAACAATTCTTAGGTTATAGAAATGTATAATAAAACTCCATCCAAGGGGTTAATATTCCTGAATGCAGTTCTTAAAGTTAACAGTTTGAGACACCATTCTATCCTGGAAAGAGTTTTTATAGCAAAAAAGGACAAAAATTCAGTTGCAGCTCCGTGTAATTTTGATAGGTTGTACAAGCTAGGATTGTGCTATGAATCATTGATTATACATCAGTTTAGTATGCCGCACTGCAGACCCTGCATTGGGCTCAAATGGAGGAAAGGCAACCTGAAGTCCCTGATCAATATAAGCGGACCTCGGAGAAATCTGTCAGGTCCAGGCAGAGGACTCTGAGCAGCTCCTTAGGGCCGAGGCCTAACCTTTTCAAAGGCAAGGTGATGAAGAAGCTCATCATTCTTAATGAGGAATTAGAGATCCATGTGGTTTAGAAAAAAAGGAAAGAAAAAGCTCAGTGAAGAGAGCTGCTGACTCTGAGATAGATAAGTGTCACATGGCAGTAATTTAAGTGAAGATAGCATACCACAATAGAATGAAAGATGGGATAAAAAGGTCATGTGAATTAACTGGATCTCCATATTATGCCTAATGTATTCCAGCTGGTTTTGCATATTGAATATGATTGCAAGGAACAGGGTGAATCACTTTGAGGTAATCAAATTGCCACAAATTTTTCCAAACCTGAAAAGTTGAAGCACCTAAGACAGATGAGAGATTACATTTGTCACTGTCATGGATAAAAAAAAAAGGAATATTTTAACCCAACATTAATGCCAAAGGAAATAGACATGATATCTAATTTGAATGAATGTATCCTGTCTGGCATGGCACTTTATACTGCATGGAGGAATGACAAATTGCTGCAATTGAC